>NW_020799095.1:93870744-93936305 GCF_003259725.1 Athene cunicularia
TTTTTTTTTTTTTTTTTTTTTTTTTTTTTTTCCTCCAGTGCTCAGTGTTTGATGATGACCTTCAACATATAAAAGAATGTCACTCCGGAGTCTATATAGTGGAGAATCACAAGAATCCAAGCCAATGTTAACTGAAAACTCAAAAAGCAAAATTGATTTTGCAAGCCACACAAGGCTGCCTACTACCCACTATCTGAGAGTCTTTATTAAGCCAACACAGTATCAGCATTCAAGGGAGTTAAAAATTTGACTATTCACACCAGAAATTATACCTTTATGAAATATTTCCTTAGATTTTTCTCAGTATGTCCAAACAGTTGCATACATATTTCAAAGGAGAATTTCTTAACACTACTAGGAAAATCATGTCTACATCCTGATGAGACTTCCAGGTATCTCTTATGTAAAAAAAGAACAAAACCCCCTAAAAGAGAGCTGTAGATTAACTTCCTGTTAGTCTTGTAAATGTTTGAGAAATATCTTTAGCTTTTGAAACAGAATGAAAATTATGAAAAAGTTAATGTATGTTATAGGTAGTTTCTTCTTTAATGAATTACATTTTTACCTCAAATTGTATTAAAATTCAAAATATATGACAAGTGTTACATAAAGATATGTTGACAAATGTATCATTTTATATTATGATAACAAGATCCTAGAAGTTTAGCCTTGAGTCACTAAGAACACCTAGTCTTTGTTAGTTCTGTAAACTGCACATTCTATAAACCGATGTCATTTGCAAAACAGGTCAGACAGACTATGAAGGCCACGTTATATTTTGACTGCAGTAAGCGTGAATGTGTTGAAGCTATGAAAGTATTATTTCCTTGATAACGTAATTTCCTACACATGACAGGTCAGAAAGCTTTCAGAGTACTTTTCTAATTGGAAACTCTGAAAATAAAAATCTACTCAGGAGAAAAATTGGTTCTTGCCTATATATTCATCAAAAGAAAAGAGAGCAAAAAATGCTGATAGATTTGACTATTTAAATTATTTGAAAGCACTTGACCTGTATAGTGATTATATTTTCATATGTAATGTATTTGTTTACATCTCAAATGAGTCTCTTCAGCATTTTTTTACTAATGGCTAAAATTAAGGTTTGAAGATGACCTGCCGTAAGAAAAGAGCAAAACCCAAAGGGAGACCACAATTTAATCTTTTACTGTAGACAGGCTGGCATAGTGTGTATTTCTTGTTTTTTCTCAGTCACCATAGTAGCTCTAAAAATCATGCTAGTAGTTACTTTATAAACTACAGGCAAAGTTCTAGTCAAATGCTTTTCATGGAATATCAGTATAAGAAAAAAGTATTTATTTAATTATTTTGCTGCCAGGTAACTTCATTGCAGTAGAGATAATTCAAAAATAAACGTATTATTTTGTACTTCAACTGGAGAGATGGATACAACGTAAGAAAGAATGTGATTCTAGGGTGCTGTTTCATAAATAACTAAATTGGAACCTAATAATAATAGTAGAAACCTACAGTACCATCTGAAAAACGGCATAAACAATATTTACTTCTATTTTACTTACCTTACAAGATAAGTGCTTCCATACTAGATTTCCATACTAGGAAACTGTTAGCCATCTTATGCAGTGACACAACTAACACTGTAGTGTTAAATCTCAAGTTGATCACACAGTCAGAATCACAGAATCACTCAGGTTGGAAAAGACCCTCAGAATTATTGAGTCCAACCATCAGCCCTACTCTATGAAGTTCTCCCCTACACCATATACCCCAACACCTCATCTAAATGACCCTTAAACACATCCAGGGATGGTGACTCCACCACCTCCCTGGGCAGCCTATTCCACTGTCTGACCACTCTTTCTGTGAATTTTTTTTCCTAATGTCCAGTCTAAACCTCCCCTGTTGCAGTTTAAAGCCATTCCCTCTTGTCCTGTCACTAATCACCTGTGAGAAGAGACCAGCACCAACCTCTCTACAATGTCCTTTCAGGTAGCTGTAGAGAGTGATGAGGTCTCCCCTCAGCCTTCTCTTCAAACTGAACACTCCCAGCTCCTTCAATCTCTCCTCACAGGATTTGTTCTCCAGGCCCTTCACCAGCTTCGTTGCCCTCTTTTGCACTCGCCAGGATGCCGTTGGCTTTCTTGGCCACCCGGGCACACTGCTGGCTCATGTTCAGCTGTTTGTCAATGAGAACCCCCGGATCCTTCTCTCCCAGACAGCTCCAGCCACACCTCCCCAAGCCTGTAGCCATGCAGGGGGTTGTTGTGGCCCAAGTGCAGGACCTGGCACTTGGCCTTGTTGAAGCTCATCCCACTAACATTGGCCCACAGATCCAATCTATCCAAGACTCTCTGTAGAGCCTCCCTATCTTCATGTCATCGACATTCCCACTTGGTGTCATCTGCGAACTTACTGATGATACACTCTATGTCCTTATCAAGATCATCAATAAAGGTGTTAAACAGAAATGGTCCCAACACGAAGCCCTGAGGAACAGCACTTGTGACCGGCCATCAGCTGGATTCATCTCCACTGACCATCACTCTCTGGGACTGTCCATCCAGCCAGTGCTTGACCCAGCAGACCATTAGCTCAACCAGGTCATGAGCAGCCACTGAGAATTCTATGGGGAACTGTGTGAAATGCTTTTCGAAAATCCAGGTAGACAATATCCACATCCTATCCCTAGCCCAATAGTCAGGTCATCTTGTCGTAGAAGGAGATCAGGTTTGTCAGGCAGGACCTGCCTTTCATAAACCCATGCTGACCAGGCCTGATCCCCTGGCTGTCCATTATATGACTTTTAATGGCACCCGAGATGACCTGCTCCATGACCTTCCCTGGCACTGAGGTCAGACTGACAGGTCTATATTTTCCTGGATCCTCCTTTCTGCCTCTCTTGTAGCTGGGTGTCACATTTGCCACCCTCAGTCCAATGGGACCTCCCCAGTTAGCCATGACTTCAGGTAAATCATGGAAAGCAGCTTGGTGAGCACATCTGCCAACTCCCTCAGCACCCATGGGTGTAACCCATCTGGTCCCACAGACTTGTGTGCATCCAAGTGGTGCAGCAGGTCTCTGACCACCTCCTCTTCAACTGTGCTGACATCAATCTGCTTCCCCTCCTCATCTCCCAGCTCATGGGGCTGGGTGTCCAGGGAACAGCCAGTTCCACTGATAAAGACTGAGGCAAAGTAGGCATTGAGCACCTCAGCCTTTTCCTCATCCTTAGTTACCATGTTTTCCTCTGCATCCAGTTAAGGAGGGAAATTTTCTCTAATCCTCCTTTAGTTGTTAATGAATTTATAGAAACATTTTTTATTATCCTTAACAGCTGTAACCAGGCTGAGCTTTAGCTGTGCTTTGGCTCTCCTGATGTTCTCCCTGCATAGCTTCACTACATCTCATGAAAGACCTGCCCCCTCTTCCAAAGGCAATAGATTCTCCTTTTGTTCTTGAGATCCAGCCAAAGGTGCCAATGTAGCACTGAATCTGTTTAATATATCCAAATGTCAGTTTGGTATCTATTTTTCCCTTTATCCTTCTGGAAGTGTAATTGGAAGGTCTAGAAAAAGACTGTAGGTTTTCTTTTTGTAGTCTTTCAACTTTCTTCACTTTGCAAGTGCAAACATTCAATCTGAATTATTTAGATGACTGCCTGTGTTATAAATTAGAAATGCTAAAGTAAAGTAAGCTTATCAAGCTATAAATATGATAGTAGTGTTGAAATAATCTAGTTGGATGTAAAATTTGGATGTCAGGTCTTTCTCTACAGGAGGTAAGAGATGTTCTGAAAATTAATATTGCTTGCTGGAAACAGTATATAGAACAGTTCTAATTTGTTGTTCACATATGCCTTGAAGCACCATGTAACTCTAACCTACCTCTTTAGTGTGAGCTCTTATTTGACTACAAAATTAATATAGGCCTGTGCAGAAGATCAACCAATTTCTGAATAGACATGGGAAAATACTGATTCATTAACATCATTTTACTTTAATTTTACTGTTTAACCCAGACCCTCTTTCTCAGCAAAACTTTCCATCTGCCCAAGTTTCATTCCATCACTTTATATTTCATGTAGCCTCCCCTTGAATTATGCATAGTTCATTAAGTAGAGCAAGACTTCTGAATCTTATGTCAGAGAAGTGTTGTTGGTAGCAGTAAGACCTCAGTTAGTCCTACTCTGTATCCATCTGCTCATTCCTAGAGAAAAGATGTCTGTTCTCCAACTATCTGTAGACCCAATTTTGTTCCAAGAGGACAAGTTGGTTTTGCAGTTGTAAAGCATAAGACTTGGGAAATCAGATTTTGAGAGTACTGCTTTTGAATTTTTACTTCAAGAAGGATAATCCTGCTTGAGATCTGGTCCTGCTGAACTCATTGACTTCAGAAGACCATGACTTTAACCCATGTTTTAGTAACTGACATTTCCCCATTTGTCTCTTTTTGCAGTCTGGTTCCTGAATAAAAATGGTCTTTACCAGAATGCATGCATTTCTTTCTTGTAGGAGGAAAATGGAAGTCCTTTTCATATTGTACTTTTGCATTTAAATTGCTGCTATGGAATATGGGAACACATTACTCCTTTTTTTGTTTTTTTTTTTTTCTCGTATTAAATACTCATATTATCAATATTCAGGTATTGTGCTTCCTTCATGAGTAGCACAGCAGTACAGTGAGTTAATTAGTAATGTTAATAAAATGTAACTATTCCTAAAAGATTATTATTAAGCAGAAATTTACATCTTATCAGCAAAATATTAGCTTTTCCTCTTGATTTTTTTTTAATAATTTGTCTCTATAAAAGATTACTAGATTACTTTGTCTCATGTTTTTCCTATATTTATGCTAAAATTGGACAACTATCATTTTTCCACTCTACCCTTTATGGTTTATTAAGAGTCTTTAATAGAAATAACATTTTTACTCATTACTTATGTATGGTCATTGAATGCTTATGTGAACATGTGGCTTCAGCTTTATGAAACCAGTGCATGTATTAAGTGAATACTTCTCATCTTTCCAGTTTCCTGAAACAAAGCTTACACTAGGCACTAGATCAATCTTCACTTATTCTGATGAATATTGTCTAGAATTAGGAAGGGTCAGCACTTTAATAATGTAAATTTAAATTCCCATTAAAATATTGCTGAGTGTTTTCCTTTCTCATGACTTATGTTTATACAGTTCTTTAGGTGTGTATTTTTTAAAAGTGAGGTAGGGGAAAAAACCTTTGACAATACATCAAGAACAAGAAGAGTGGTCACTGTAGATATATCGATTTGTCCATCATTTCTTTTACTATTAATCTTTCACTTAGATTAAGAACTAAAGATTAACTAAGAATAGTTAATGTTAATTTTATGCTTGTGTGAAGCTAGGAAGCATTACCAAATAATAAAAAGTACATTCCACGCTACACAGCCAACCTCTTACTTCTCTACATTCCTTAGAATCTGCTATATTTGGAGTCGGTGGGTTGGGAAGAGAAGGAATAAGCTAAAATATAAACCAGAGATAACAATTATATCAAATACCTGCCCTTGTCTTCTAATTTTAATTTTAAGATAGAAGTTTTAGAATTTTAATACCATCATTTTAATAATTTTTCTCTTTTTTTTTTTTTTTTTTTTCCCCTTATATTTTCCTTATTTTCTGTGTTCTAATTTTCAACAAGGACATCCATATCCACTTGCTGACAAACAACAGTACAAGCAAAATTCAAGAACATTTTGCTGTAGAAAGCAAACTAAATATAAAATGTAAAATGTTGCCGGTTCAGTTAGATTTAGGAAGTGGTTATATTTGCCAAACAGGTTTGCCATAAAGCTAAGCTTATAAAGTCTTCCATCCCTAACCTCATTTCTAATTAGGTCACAGTGACAGAAGAAAACTCAGACTAAAATACAGAAGTTATATAGTGTTCTGTCTTGCATTTTTTGTGATAATAACAAGAGATCAAACACCATTAAAACACAGTTTACTATTGCTTTAAAGATATTTAATAACTGTGATGAAATAAAATAATTTTAAATGGGTAAAATGTGGCTCATTTCTCTGTACCATATAAATGTGAAACATGGCTATTGGCCATGTCCCAGGATGAGTATAGATTTTCCCAGCATACATGTGATTTTTGTAACAATATAAATGAGATGCACATGTTACTGTCCTTATTTTATTTCTTTACTTCTTCACGAGAAAAAAATAGCCCTACCTAATGCATCAAAAGTTTAAATGTGATCTTATATACTTAGCAACAGGTTGTCATGATGAAAAAGTTCCCTAAATTTTACTGATAGTAAAATAAATTCTAAGCTAACAGAAAGATTTAGTTTATTGCCATCTATTTTTTATGGCACACTTTTCTTACATAAATGATCATAAAATACTAAAGCATTAATTTTTTTTTTTTTTTTTTTTTTACAAAAGAAAGGATATTACATTGTCTCTTATTAACTCTAAACACAAGAGAGCTGTTAATTTGCTTAATAGAAAATATTAAGAAATTTTAGAAACAATTCATAACGTGAAAGAAAATAAATTTTTATAGATAATGCTTCATGACCACATGAGAAGAACAGATGGTAGGTGCATACAGATGCTGCTGAAGGCAGATGACTACTGCTCAGTTTCACCTCTTGAAGTAAACAATAATCTTATTACTGGCAATGGATTGTCATTGTAATGAGAGTAAACAGTTAAATAAAACTGAAGCATCATAATTTTCAGGAGTAGATGCATGCTCTAATCAAACTAAACAATACTAATTATTATACGTAAATTTTGATAGCATCAAGACATGACTAAGTATAAACTCATCTGGTAGGATAACAGCCACAAGAAATATATCCTCCCCTTCACAAGGAGACAACTAAAGATGCCATATGCAAATCAAAGGCCACAATAATGCATACCTCAAAAAGATCAACACACAGGTATGACTATAATATAGTCATACTTTAACAGTTATGATTATATAAGAAGGGAAATACTGACTTTTGTTAAAGAGAATAGAAAGAAGAGTAAAAAATTTAAATTAATAATATTATGGAGTAATATATAAGATCACATAATTCTGGTGATCTATTACTCAGTAAATAAATCAGAAAGACTAACAGATATTTTACACAGTATTTACTGAAAATAAAAGTTTCTACTTTTTTTTACCTTTTCTTTGTCAACTAAAACTCTAGATAAAAATATTAGTTCCACGTTGATATACAAATATTGTCTCTTCTCTCACTAAGGTCATATAGGCTGAGTGCCCATTGTTCCTCTTGAAATTTAAATAATTTGGATAATCAATAACTTGAGTTATAATTTTAAAATAAACCAAACCCAACCCAAAATATTCTTCCATGTTCTGGGAAGTGTTACAAGCAAAATGGACAAGAGAAAGAAATTATTTTGTCTGTGCTTGTTGATTTGAATATTTCTTCTCTTGTATTTTCTCCTTTACTTTGCCACACTTTGACTGACAGAAGTGATTGCTGTAAACATGTAACTAAGTATTATATCAACTGCTATCAATGTTCAATTCCCATTTCAAAAATGTCCATACTTCTGAAAAATGACTAGTATGTCATTCAGTTCTTCATTCTAGACATCTCAGTAATGGCTGCTTATATTAATTTTGAATGGCAGCCTCTAATGAAGGGCAACTCCAATAAATGAAATGGTAAATGTGTTTACCTATGAAATTTAATTTTAATCATTTTGCAGATGGAACATTTAGTCTTGGACCAAAGGGAAAAATGATACAGTAAGCATTCATGATTTGGACAGCTGCAGAAATGATGTCTGTTTATTTTGATTGCAAGGTAATTATTTTGTTCAGAACAAAAAAACAAGATGCTTTTTTTCCCCCCTTCAGAGACAAATTCACTTTAGCATGCACCAAGAATCTACCCTGACCATAGAAAAGTCTATACAATGATATTGTGCATCTAACCTCTTGTTCCAGCTCTAGTACAGACACACATATATCTTCTCCTTTCTCTTAAATGCTGGAGACAGATATCTTCCTTCATGACTGTATCAGAAACAATATTAGCCCTAATCCCATTATATGGTACCAGGTGTCAGTTTTTAAGTTTTAGAGTTTCTTATAAATAAGAGAAATTATATTTTACTCTCACATATTGTGGAAATGATGGACTCACCTCTTTCACTTTACCAAAGATTTTCCTTCATCTTCTGGACTTTGAAGTCTGACTATGAATCATACTTTCAGTATTTTTAATGAACAACAGTTGTCATAACCAATACCGGGGGAAGAAAATATCGAAATGTTTTATATAAAAGTTAAATGATCTTGAATAAATAAAAAGTAACACTAAATGCAGGAATAAGTAGAAAACTACAGAAAACAGGAAAATAAAACAATATCTTAGTTAAAATTACGACTGACAATGTTTAAGGAAGCTCCTGGGCTAAGATAAATATGCATTGCTTTGACTAAATCAATATTATGCCTTGTTAAACTAGATATTAATTTAGTAATTTCTTGACTCTCTTCCAATCTTTCAGAATCTTAAGAGCTTAGCTTTACTTTATTGCCATAGAACTGTTGCAAATACACAGATTTGTGGTATCTCAGAAGCAAACTGTGATTGTTCCATCAGAAAACATTTTACTGAACAGTAAAGTTCATCAGTAGTCATCTTCCCCTCAGAAACTTACCATATATTGTGTTTTGGATGGGGGCTATTGAATGCACACATGTAAAGTTCCAACAAAATAAGTTACTTGGGGAAGTTGTGGAGTCTCTGCTGCTGGAAACATTCAAAGCATTGACTGGGTAAGGCTCTGGGGAACCACATTTATCCTTAAAGTCAACTCTGCTTTGAGAATAGGGTTGGGCAATATGTCCTCGTTTTCTGAGGTCCTTTCTTATCTAAATTATTCTGCAATTCCAAAATGCTACTGAAACTTGCCTGGAATATTTAGGTCTGAACTAAAATGCAAAACCTAATTCCTAATTTCTTTTTTTTTTTTTTCTTTTTTTTTTTTTTTTTAATGCTGAAAAAAAATGTTTGAAAAACACAGGATCTTGATTGATTTTTATTACTGAATATATTATTTAGAAATAAGACATGATGCTAGATTCTACAACAGAGAACCCTAGGTACATTTAGGTACACTATTTTCCAGTGTGTTATTAAGCATAATGAGTTCACACAGTTTACATTTAAGAGTCTGATTTGAATATACTGGATTGATAATAGAAAAGAAGAAATGTAGATTAATCATTTGCACTTCAGTTGTTGCTAAAGACTTTAAGTATGATGTTTGCAGACCAAGGATTAAAACTATCAGATTGAAGCCAAGATTTGCATCAGTTGTAATTAATTTCGTTTGAAAAATTCTGAAAACTAAATTTCATTATCTAAAATCCACTTGAGTTAACTTCAGTTATCTTCCTTATTAATTTCTGAAGGAGAGACAATTTAAACTTCCAAAGACAAAAGTAATGAATATGAACTTGCTTAGGTAAAAGCTATAAGTTACTAAGAACAGTCAGATCTTCTGTTGTACAAACATAAAATTTGTATTTTATGTTTCTAATTGTATGCTATGAATTTCACAGTATCTTTGTATTAGGAAAAAAATGGCAATTTAAACAGAAAAGAAAAAAGTGTGATATATGATTTAAAGTATAAGTCAATATTCTTCATTCAGCGTGCTATAAAAATAAAGTATTTTTCATCTAGAATCATTATTAATTCTTAGCCTCTGCTCATTAATATTCCAAATTACATATAATTTTATGCAACAGTTGATTGGTCTATTGATAATTGTGTTCACAGTGTTGTCTTCTTTAAATGGACTTATTTTCTATGTTTACCAGGATGTCTTGTAGACTGATCATTTCTGAGAGTAACAACAAGGAAAGAATAATGTAAACAAAATGTGCTTCAGCTTTGACTGCAGACATAGAACTCTCTTTCCCAGAATTATTGGAGAAACTGAAAACCGAAAACATTGAAATCTTCTGATGAGTATAGCCTGAAATATTCCTTATGCCCACTTTTCCCTAAGCATCAATTTCAGTCTGGGAAGGAAAAAACCCAAAGAAACAAAAAACCCTCAAATTGGGACTACTTTCATAAAAAGATGTCATCCAATAAGTAGGAGTTAACAATTTATTCACAGAGGGGCAACACATACAACATTAAACAGTGTCACATTTTAATAATCTCTTTTAGAATAGAACTGCATTTCATAATCTTTATCCATATAATGGCAGTAGTAATAGCATTTGCTCAAAATTTTTTCTGCTACCATTTCCTCATATATTTTCTGATAAGAACATTAGCCCTAAGCTCCCTGCTGAAACTACTACTACTAAAAAAAAATAATAATCAAAACCCAAGTAATAAAATAATATAAACCAAAATAAAATAAACAAGTCCAATTACCAATTCTATGCATTGGATATTACAATGCAAACAGATTATTGGGTGTTATCTTTACTACAATAGAGACTCTAAAAAAAAAAAAAAAAAAAAAGCTATTGAAAAATTTTAATACACAAATGAAATGTCAGAGTTCTGTTTTTTGACTAACTATGAAAAGATGGGAATGAACACATACTCAGATAATGATGCTGGTTTCTGGAGGGTGTGACATTCAGGAAGTAAGCAAGCTAGAGAAAAGCCAAGGGAAAAGACTGAGAAGAAATAAATTTATATTATCAATGCTTTTATGTAGCAGCCTAGCCTTCAACCTGGATCCTAAAAAGGAATTTCTGATTTGGTTCCAGGCTGCACATAATTGATGGAAGTGGTTTGAGTCTAGCTAATTGACTATAAAAACCTCTAGAATTTGATGTGTTTAGAAGTGATTAGGCTCTTTGGAAAAATAAGATATCAATAACCAATACTATTTTATGTAATAACAGCAAAATACAGAAGTTCTAGAGAAGAGAAACACAATTAAAATTTCTATTACTGCAAATAAACCTTACATCTACAGGTTTATAATGCCAAAATTTGAATTTGCAGAGTCATAAAGTAGTGTATTGGAATAGAGAAGGCTCTCAAAGCACTTGCAACCACTTCATCTTCACAACAGACAGAAACAGCAAAAGTAATTTATCAGTGAACTAACAAATTGATGTTAGAGCAATGATACTAAAATCCATTTCTTGGAAATACTGTTTCCTAGCACAAAGAGAAGAGGAAAACACAGATAATCAAGATGTACCCTACAGAACAATTACTGAGCTTGGAAACCTTAAACACAAAAGTAAGAGAAGTATGGACTTGCAGCAGTTTAGATACATTATGTTTGAATCGTTATGCCGTAAACTGCAAAGCAACATTGGCTTCATATGCAATGAGTAGATTTACATGAAACTAATAATCTACAAAAATTGAGGTTGGAAAGCTAGGAGAGTGTGAACTAGAGCTGAGTCTTGGCAACTAAAACCACAGTATTTTAATGCTTTATGAGGGATGTGATAAAAACCAAACAAACAAAATAATCATAAAGCAGAAATCATTATTAGAAAGGGGGAAGAAAAAAAATATTAATGCATTAAACTGGATAATGTGTTAAATGTATAACATAAAGAAATAACAATGGTTACTGAGATCTAAACATTTCTTCATTCTACGGACAAATGGGAACGCAAAAGCACCCTAGAATATACTCAAACTACTATATGACTCAATATTATCTTTTTATGTCAAACAAGATGTAACCAAAAGAAACCATTAAATATTAAGGTTATAAAATACACATGAATTACCATTACTTGGGCAAGGCTATTAAACAGGGAAGTGTCATAATCCATGAAGTCATCAGAACAAACTAGAGTAACTCCTTGCAAATGCAAATTTCAATTCTGAAAAGTTTTGTTATAACCAGGACTTTTTTTTCCTCGTCATTTATAATTCAGAAAAGCCGACCCTAAACAACTGATGGATTCAGACTTCTTACCCTGAGCAGGTAACAGTTCTTTGGTGGCAATTTATTACACTTAAATGTTTGGAAAATATATTCTGCTTTTAGGAAGGCATGGAGAGTCAGCTGTTGCATACATTATGTACAGATGAATTGTTTTGGAGGTTAGAACTCAGGTTGTAAAAGATCTAGATTCAATTCCTTCTCTAGCTAAAGGGATTTGAACCCACATTTTCTACTTAGTAGAACTCTAAATTACAAAGTAAACATCTAAGTACAGTAGATTTGATAGACTATGTATCAGAATAGATTATGTGATGAATAAATTAAAATCCAGAGCAAGAGTAAACAGGAAGTTCATAACTAATGCTACTCATCTGAAGGGACATTATTTGATACTATCTTTCATGACAAGGACTGTCTCATTATTTTACATGAAATTCTTGTTTAATTTGAATATAAACAGAAAACTTCAAGTCTGCTGCTTCTTTTCTCAAAGTCTGTTTTCAAAACTTGTTTTTTCTTACCAATAAACTGTAATATATTTGGTAAATCAAATGTTTCAGTTTGTTTGATGTAAATTAGAGTGAAGTACCTATGGTAATAAACTTATTTCATCGTAATGCCTGTGACAGGAAAATTAGGAATAAGAATATAGACTATGCCAAAAATTTAAAAGTTAAAATTTAGCTTTATTAATAGATTAGTTGCTTGGGAAAAGGTATTAACAAATGGTTTCAGTGGCTTGGACAGATTGGGTACTATGTATATGCACTCTACATTTGTCCATGAACTTCAGGGTGATGATCTTTTTCTTTTGTTAGACAGAATTATCCAGGTATTCAGTGAGTTTTCTTAAGAACAGGGAAAATAAAATAATTTTGGATGTTCTTACTTTTGATCAGAAGTATTTCAGCAGGATTACTTAAAGTATATTTTGAATCAATTACAGCCCAAACATTTTTAAAAAGTGTATTTATCCGAAACTGGTTCTAGTTGGTAAACATTAACTTTTTATTCTAAAAATCCACTCATATGTCATTGAAACCACTAGTATTCACATTTCAACATTTATAGGAAAAAATGTGCATGTGTAGGCATGGCACAAACAAAATCTTTGACTGCATCAGTATATTTGTATTTATGTTTGGCAGGATAGTCAAGTTATGCCTCTAGTTTACTGTTTTTGACAGATGTGAGAATATTGGCATTCAGTGCAACATTACAAATGCAACTTCTTGTTAGCAGTTAGACAACTGCTAATTAGTAACTGTTAGTTTCAAGCTGAAGCCAGATACTATTCAGCTGGAGATGCTTAGTAATGTGAGACGTGACTCCTCACTAAAAATAATAATCTTCTCTAGTAGCTAGATTCAACCCTCTAAGTTGAACACTACTGTCTTCTGGGAACCATCTGTTTCTTTCAAATTATAATTAAAAATAATGTATGCACCTCTGATTAAAATAATCTTCAACTTTTTTTTTAATCATTCACATTGTTACTTTTATTTGCTTTAAGTTTGCATTTTTGTTCATTTACAAACTCCACATTAGGGCATCTCTTTTTATAACCTATATGTTCTGTTTACAGGATACACATAAACCTTCAGTTTTTCTTTAAATTTCACAAATCTAATCTTAAATCTAAAAAATAAGTTGTATGTAAATTTATTTATTTTTTTTTCCAAGCTAGAACACCTCTGTTGAGTCATTAGAAGTATGCTGCTTTTCTAAAGCTGCTAAATGCTTTTTTGATCAATTGCAAAAAGGATGCAGCATTTGTAGGATAAATAATTCCAAGCACAGAACAACAGTGAATACAAAATTAAAAATACTGAAACAATTCAGCTTGATCATTGTGTTGTTATATAGTTCATAGAAACATAACAGTCTAAATCCATGAGATCCTGAGATGTTTTTTCTCATGCAATTCTAAACAAATATGTAAAAAGTTCGATATAATAAAGATAATGAAATAGTAGAGGGAATTAAAAAGAGCATTCATTAACCATATTAGGAAACACGAAATGTTCTTATTATCAGACCAAGTAGTGCTAATGTAAATCCTGCCTCACTGTAACAATTATTTCAAATAATTTTGTTATATTTTAGAAAAAGCAATTAAGATTTAATGTACAACATGATTATTCATTCCTGAGGCTTGATTAAATCTGGTTTTTATTATAATCCCTTTGACAGAAAGAACTTAACCAATAGACCATGGAAACTTTCTTAATGCACTCTTCCCAGACAAATCATGCAATAAAGCTGGAAAAAAGTTTATTAAAAAAAAAAAAAAATTCCAAACAAATAGAAAACCTAATCCCTAACACAACTGCAAAATGATAGGAAGAGAAGCTTCTTCCTTGCTGATATTTCTGCTACTTGAGTTTCAAAACCTCTGTTAGTCATAAATATTTGTCTGCAGGTAGAGGTTTGTAACAAATACTAAATAGAACCCCCATGCACACATTTGAATCTATGCTCATCTACTAAACATAGCCATACACTTTGAAGATCAAACATACTCAGTTAAAATCTTCTCTATTTCATACTCGCATTAACACAACAACTTTGAAAGAGAGACCTTACAATACTCTGTCCTCACCTTAAATAAACAACATCCACAGTCTCTTAACAGACTACTGAATGTGCAAAGAGAAACTTGTTTGATTTATTTTCTGAATCTTTTGTTTCTTATTATTCTACTCCAATTCTTTGTTACCTGACTTTTTCATGAGAGGTCTTACTGTGTGTATGATTTTCTATTGTAGTAATGCCAATGCACAGCAGTATGTCCCCATTTTTTTCACTAGAACTTTAATTACAAATGGACATCAGCTTCAGATCACGAAAGACAATATACTATTAAACTTGCATTAAATTTAAAAACTTTTGCCTGTTAGGATAAGTCAAATGACTTCTGCGTAATAATTTCCTTCTTAAAATTTTACCTGAGATTAAGATTCAAAAGGAATACAGAAGTTAAAGGACATAGTAAAGTCCCTACTCCCCAAACATTTCAATACATAGTACTATTCGAAGGTAGTACAGGTTATCATGCTCACTGAAATGTAGTGCTGTATATTTGAAGCTCAGTTGTTTTTTCCTTGGTTTCAAATGTTACAGAAATGTTACACAAGGAGACACTATTTTGCATAATTGGAAGAATAAAGTAGTCATAAATAACTGAAAAGTAATTAAAGTAAAACCTCTTTTCACTGAGGCATTTCATATTTTCATAGAGAAATTTGGCATAATTTCATTTTCAACTATCAAAAGATTAATTTTGACAGTTTATATCCAAATTATTTCAGGTTTTCTATAAAATGGTTTAAAAACAATACCTTATAGACAATTATTATACATACGGGCTAACATGCAATCACCGCCCTTCTTATCCTGCCCCACTTCAAATAGTCTGGAAACTTCAAATGCTTGCCCTACATACTGAGTGACTTCTATTAAAAAAAAACTAAAAAACCTTTAAGTAATCATGTTTTGATTTCCTCTTCTAAAAATTTCTGTCCGTGAAAACATAAATACTATTTCTGAAGTCTGGCTTCAAGTCACAACTGCTACCTTTGTAGGAATCTGAGAAAAGAATAAATGTTGTGATCAAATTTATTACTACACATAAGCAAATGTGAAACACAGGAAGTTGAACCATTTTTGTATGATTCACCTTAAAATTTTACACAATTCAAGTGGCTGTAATGGCAGGATTTCAAAAGTCAGACTCAAAATATATGAAGATACAAGTGAAACAATCTACTGAGAGAGTAAGATTACATCAGAAGCAAACAGTAAATTATTCTGAAGTTCAGAGTTCTCTCACAGAGGAAGCAGCGTACTAGTCAGTGCTCACAGGTGCATTTCATGTACTCTGACCCTGAGCTCAAGGAAGAAAAATATTTTAGTAGACACGTAAAAATATATAAATGGTTGGCTATTAAAAAATTGACTAGTTGGCAGAACAGTGCCCTAATGAGAAAATGGGAATAAAAGTGTTTCTAGATGATTTATTATCAGCATCCTTTCTAAAATGAGATAAAATGCCTGGAGAGATACACAGTCTATTCGCTGACCTTGCTGAGATATGTCATATGAACAGCAGAACCACAAAGCACATTCTCGAAGGACACAAATAACATATTTATGATTTACTTGACTTCATTTACCAGAAAAATGGTTAGCTAGTGTTATTGTCCTACCCTGTGAATGAAAGTACTTGGGAAAGTTAGTAGGACCATAAGGCACTGAGAATTATTGATATATGTAATCATATCAGAGTTAATATTACAAAAAAGGCCTCTACATTAATTCAGTGAAAAGTAAATCTAAACTTTATACACATTTATTTAATCAAGTACAATTATAGCAAAGAAAGAACACAGAAAAGTTATCCATACAAAAAAACTGAACCACAATGTAATTCTCAAATATCATGGAGCCCACCTATCCTTCCTAAACTCACTGTAAATGTGGTATAACAACAAAGTTATATTATTGAATTTTGTTTTGTACATGTATCAGCAATTTAACTACAACTAGAATTGATGTTTTAGTGCAAGGTTTGGATTCTTTCTTATAGATGTTACAACTTGTTACAGATAAATACAACTTAAACTGAAATGAGCCACTCAAAAAATTTTTGGGTTCTTGATACTAAATATAGCCAGATTAGATAGTGTCAAGATGTTGAAATTAATATATTAACATAAATTAATCATAAAACACATTGCTAAAAGCATCATCTCTGAGTGCCCATAAAACTGTATATATAATAATTTAACTATTGTGCAGTAATACTCTAACCATTAAGGATTAGAACTATATCAAGATTTGCACAGAATAATATTTTATTAGGGGTTGTTTGGTTTGGTTTTCGGTGTTGGGTTGTTTTTGGTTTTTGGTTGGTTTTTTTTTTTTCAGGAAGCATTTCTAAATTTTTCTACTTACATTTAAATATTAAAGCTCTTTACATAAAACATCAAAGTTCAAAAATTAGCACCTTTCTTTATGCTTATTGCTGCTTCTCCAAAACAATACCAAAGCAGCTTCATTCTAAGAGTACAGTATGAGTGCATATTGTTAGCACCACCTGACTATGAGGACAAGGGTACAGTACAGACATTCCATGTACAGATTCTCATTTCCAGTATGTCTAAACAAGTACAGAGTAAAACATACAGATATTTTTGTTGTAATTTAACTCGCAGATGATTGAGCTGGACCTCAGAAAAATCAGCAACAAGCTTTGACTTGATGTAGCTTAGTTTTATTCATTTGTTTTATGCACTGGCACAGTTATTCAAATACTGATATCTGAATGGAGTATTGTGGTAACCTGTGCCGTAAGACAGTCGTTTTCCTTTTACATTATCTAATTTCTAACAAAGTCAAACTTTCATGTAACAATTCCCATGATATCAAAAGACATCTGATAACTTATTGTCTTTAAAAACAAACAAACAAACAAACAAAACCCCCCAATTCCACTGAAAAAGAGAATAAGAGGTATACTATCTACTTGCTGCCAAAAAACCCCATCTGTATGGAAGTAGAGGAACCAGCAAGCTACCACGCAAAACAGAAAGATGCATTAATAATCTTCTCACCTGCAATTAAAGTTTGCATGTGGAAAAAATAAAAAATAGAGTAACATAAATAAATAAAACAAACAAACAAAAAAAACAAAAAGAAAGAGCAGGGAGAGGGGCAGAGAGAAGGAAAGAGGCTGAGAAAGAGGTTAGCTATAATTTTTTTCCTCCCCAAGATAACAAATAAAAAATTCATATTTGGAATGCCCTCCAACAATAAAATGTACAGATGTTCTGAGACAAAATTCATGCTGCTAAATATTTTAGAACCTAGCAGGCTTAATTTTTACAGCATTGACTCAGGAAAGTTATTTTATCTAAATCACTTCATATAAATTGTAATTATCACAACCTCAGTGATTTTTAAGTCCTTCAGCAATATTTATAACCTGAAGTGCTAAAATTACAAATTAATTTAAATCCCAACTGTTCTAGATATTACAGAAGTGTATAATGAGGAGTATTTCATAGTCTAAAAATACAAGAAATTAAAATGAAGAGACAAAAAGAGGATTCAGAAAGGGAAAAAACAGACCCAGAGAAAAATTGATCAATCCAAGATCTACTGCAGAGTCACTGACAGAGAATAGTGTGTCCCAAATCCTAGTCTAATCAGCCAACTGGTAACCTGGAGCAGTAACATTCATGCCACTGAAGGGAAATGGTGCTTTTTTTATATAATGAATATATCTTATCCAGTAGACATATATAATCACACACAATGAGAAACTGAACTAATATTATATTGAGTAGCACTCTTTTCATGTATAAACCCATTTCTTTTTCTTTTTAACATCACTGTGCTTTAGCTGAATGTTTCCAAGTCATTTAGTTCAAAAGGAACCTGGAGCTGCCTTTGCCTAAAAATTGCAGCAGCTCTAAAGGAGTATTCAGTTTTATGTAGATTTTATGAGCTCAGACACTCTTCAGTACCATCCCCAATAAAAAGAAAGTCACATTTTTTGTATCAAAAAACAAATTTGTCACAGGTATGCTGATTTACATCTTTACTGGGAAGATGAAATCTCTTTTTCTAGGTAACACAGAAAATTAAACCAATCTTAAAATACTAGCAGAGACTAAATAAGAGGAAATGGTGACATCCAAGATACTGGCTGTCTAAAGGCTAAACTGTGAACACCTTGTGTCAATAAAAATTTGTTTCAATCAAAAGTGAAATGTAAAATTCCTCCAAATGAAAACAGTAGATGAAAACATTTACTTAGGACTTTTAACTTAATCTAGTTAAGGGTAACGCGCAAGAGTATAGCAAAATTTGCATATCAATATTATCTCTTACAGTCTCATTCCTTGATCTGAAGCTATTTTTCTACTAAATCTAGTAGGCATTCAAAGTCATCTTTTTGCAAATATTCTTTAATTTGGTTTGAATATAAATCACAAAAAAATTTTAAAAGGTCAGTCAAAGCTGGAAAGATCTCTGAAGTAACCTATACCTCAAATAATTTTAATTCCTGTCAAAAATTAATTATCACCCATACTCCTAATCTAAATTATATCTGTGTTTCTTATATACTGTAAATCGGTTTCATGGTATTAAGTAATAGGTGAAATCTATTATCCAAAGATAAAAAAGTACATATGTTGTCATAAAATGGTCTTCAGAAGGTTTGAAGATTCTTCTCCTGAAATGCATGATAGTAGGTCACTTGGCTGCTCTTAAGACTCTGAAGCAGATTCAACGATATTCTTTTCTAATGAAGAACACTTTCATGTTTATTTAAGCATCTTGATTCTGTCCTGACTTAGTATCATCTCACTATTACCTCAATTGAAGAGGCTTAGCAGCTTTTATCAGACCGCATGACAACAGGATATTTTCAACAGAAAAACTGTGGAAAATATCTTGGACTGGTTGGCAGTGTAGGGATATACTTAAGAAATGGAAATCATTGAGTGTATAGGAAGCTGCAGACAAGTGTTAAACATGGTGCTTAACTAATAATTCTATCTTTGTGCTTAATGCAACATCACTAATATCCTACAGAAAAAAAAAAAAAAAAAAAAAAAAACCACAAACCTATGTTAAAAAGATAATTAATTCTGCTGGAATGGTATATTTTGAAGCTGTGTACAAAGACTAAGAGAGTCATAGCCGTAAAAATCTCTATGTCTCTTAACAGCTACATAATGTTCTGTGACAATTAATCCCATATATTTATTTATTGTCTATTGGGACTTCATAACTCTATCTTATGTAATGTAACATTAGCAGGAATATTTATTATCTGATTCTGACTGATCTATTGAAACTCAGTAACATTACACAAAAAATTTCATCTTGGGTGTTAAAGAATCGTATTGAAGAAAAAAAAAATCCTCAGGAGTTTGAAAAAGCAGTCTGCAATATTTTTTTTTTCCAGTACTTAAATAAAAAGCCAGCACATTACAATGTGTAATTTTAGAACAAGAGGGAATGGTTTTAAACTCTAACAGGGGAGAGAGGTTCAGACTGGACATTAGGAAAAAAATATTACACAGAAGGAGTGGTCAGACAGTGGAATAAGCTGCCCAGGGAGGTGGTGGAGTCACCATCCCTGGATGTGTTTAAGGGTTGTTTGGATGAGATGTTGGGGGGATATGGTGTAGGGGAGAACTTTGCAGAGTAGGGCTGATGGCTGGACTCGATGATCCCAAGGGTCTTTTCCAACCTGTGACTCTGTGATTCTGTAATATTTAAATGTATTCCCTTTCTTGAAATGGCAAACTTTTCTTCACATTTTGAATATAAGACCATTATTAGACTATACAGTGAGTAATTTATTTATGAATATTAATCAGGAAAGGAAAGAAATATAAAGAAATAAGCCCCCCCCCCTTTTTTTTTTTTTTTTAATTTAGATATACTTAGGGTATTTCACCTATGTGTATTTGCTTGGGTAAAACCAGTATTGTACTATTGCACACCTTTCTTCAATATTGTTCCATAATTAAATATAGAACTGCAAAATAAACAGTAATATACAGATAAATTGTTTGGAAAAGGATGGGTTTACTATCAGGATATCCATGGATACAGAAAACAGCTGGTCATTAAAAGCTCATGGAACAGAACAGCTCCAGCAGTAGCCTAAATTTTTACTGCAACCCTGCATTTTCAAACACAATCCCATCTGCTGACATGGATATAGAGGTCTCTTATGTGGTTTGGAGCTTTTCCAATACCTGCAGATTCTGTCAGAAGTACACTTGGACCCCACAAATATGTCTGCCAATTTTAGTATATGAATTAACTCTTTCTTGGTTTATCAAATCCATAAGCCTTCAAATGTCCTAAGAAGGATAAACCAAGAATAATATTGCATTTTAGAGATTACCTGTTTTCTTGGGGTAACCAGTTTCTTTAACATGCCTGGCAGTATTGACATTGAAGGTTTCACAGAGACAGCTGCTTTGCTGTTTCTTAAAGCAGGGGCAAATAGCTAAAAGGATATTTAAAAACAGTAAATGTTAAATCTTTTTTGATTTAACACATTGCTAATTGCCTCCTTAACAAAAGAGCTTTCATTCCAAAATCTTAATCCTTAGGAAGTCTATAGCATCCAGACTTTGATAAAGCTGCAAAGTACATAAAAATTCTGTTAAAAAGAGCAGCTGTTAATTTTATTGTGTTACAAATAATACTTGTACTGCCATCACACAGTACTATTGCTCACTTTTCTTAATATCCATCTCTGTCAAAAACATTCTATCATGTTCATTAAGATGATCTGGCATTATGAGGTGAACACTCGGACTTCTTTGAGATCATCCACAGAAGAAAGAGGAAAAAGAAAAAAAAAGTGTTAATAAGAATAAGGCATCTGACCCTTGCATTGTATACAATAGATCGAAATTAATCCTGAGTGAGATAATATAAAGGACAACAAATTTTGGAGTGTATTGGAAGGTGTATCCAATGTTACTCAGTGTGGCCAAACCATGTTTATGCAATGAATGTACGCTACAATAAACTCAAAATAGTGACTGGGTATACTTCTGTGACAATGCGGGAGAGTCTGCTCAATCCTGGGGTCAGCTATAACCTGTAAGAGGAAAAGATTTGTCTGGACCAATGTTTATTCTTGCATGAAGCTAAGTCAAGTTTCCTGGAGAGGTTTTATGAAGCGTATTACATTTCTTTATCAGGATATTTTTCCAGAGCATTTTAATTCTAATTAACTACCTGGAAAACCAAATGCTCCTATTACCATACAGAAGCATAGCTTAGCATTGTCTATTATTATATTAATCTATCTAAGAAACAGCACTCCTCATTTAGCCTAAGACCTCTTTGAGGTTGTACTCACGTTGAGAAGCAAACCAATCATTACCTAGGTTATTACAAGGGGATATACTTTCAAGAGTCAAGTTTTTCTATTATAATTTTCCACATATCTTCCTTCCAATTCATATTTTCATTGTCATGTAATGTATGTTTAATACCAGTTATGTATTATCTATGCCAAATATCTTTATTTTCTTCAGAAACAATTAGAAAGAGCATCTATAGGCACAATACGTATATGCACAGCCCAACTGTCGGACCCTCATGAAGTTTTCCCCAGAAGCATGATTTTTTTTTTTCTTTTAGCAACACCACTGTTTGCCTGTAATTGTTACATCTGACCCTAAAACCAGCATTTTAGATTTGAAACACAGATGCAGAACAGAAAAAATATTTAAAGAAAAAATTCATTACAAGTATTGTTTTGAACTGCAAAGCAAATCAATGCCTAGTGTACCTTCATTTAATCTACCAATTTTAACATCACTATTGAGATCCAAATTTTAGTGCCATCTTTATACTTTTCAAATGCCTAAACTGAGTTTACAGATTTTTTTCTTTCTTATTTCTGTTTATCTAGGCACTGTTGTAATTTTTAGATCTAATTTAGCAAAACATCAAGTTACAAATAGATTAATTTTCAAGTATCCTAAGCACATTTTTACTTTGATGTTAGTTATAATGCAAAGTAACATCCAAGAATATTTGAAGCTGTTCTTTATACATGCACATGTTTCACTTTTTAAAATGTTCAACTTCAAATAGTAGTATTCTGCTTTGCATGCCTTAGACTAAACTTGTCAGAATTTATTGCATGTATTATTGTACTGTACATATTCTAGGCTATACACAGAAATCCCCATTGTCTTAGCTACCTTGAAATTTTTCCATTGAAATGTTACGTGACACTTTATGAAAATGAGATGTTGCATACAATTTTCCTTCTAATCACAGACAAGGACATTTCTTTATCTTAACGTATTTCTCCAGTTTGTGTCACAAGACTGGAAATGCAATATAGTGCCAAAATGGTTTAGAAATAGGCTACATATAACTTTCATTCCAGAATTGTAATTTAAGCCCTATGAAACCTCTTAAATAAAAAATGTTAATTGATGAAAACATTTTTTCTGATTTTCATAAATAACTGATGTATGACCATCATTTTTGTTAAGGCTTCATCAAAAATTTCTATCTGAGCTTGAGTTGATTTCAGTGCTCCATGGCTTTGTGTAATGTCAGAAAATTGTTGATGGACTGAGGTATGTATTCTTATTGTCAGGAGCAAAAATCAGTCTCAAAGGGAGAAGTGAATATAAGGTGTCAAGTTTCTAAGAGGCATAACCTGGGGGGAGTGGTGTGTCAAGATCTTAAATTTCTATTTCTGAAGATAATTATGAGTATGTGTATGCATACCCATAATAGTAAGAATTAATACTCTAACATAAAGAAAAAGCTTTCAATAAAAGGATTGAAAATATGACTCAGAGTTCTGATTCAGGACCTTCTTCGTTATCAGTATCAAGCTGCTTGTGAAATATTCTGATTCTTTTCTAGATAGAGGCAGTAGAAGAATACAATGACTTGCATCCTGAATTATTTCTTATTGGTTAACAATATATCATTTTGTCCAAGATAATTGAAGAGCATTTCATAACTTCTTACATTATATGAAGTGTCATAAATTACAGTTTTTGAAGATATATTTAAATGTATTGAAATATATTTTTAAATAAGAAATTGTATATGCCTACATATAAAAAAAAATTGGTTCTCCAAACTGACATGAAATACTACATCTTAAATTAGTTTAAAACCAATGATTTTTCTGAAATGGTACTCAAACATAGTTTAGTATGTACTCGTTAATCAGAATATATGTCTTACTCAGCATTACATGAGAAAAATCACAGAAAATACGATTCAGCCATCAACAACATCCCATATTGGAAAAGTGACTTGAAATACAATTTTAAGTGGAAAGAAAACTTATGTTTCTGTTCAGCTTTCATTCTAATAGTTGCTAAAAAGAAATAATTTGTATACAATAAACGTATATAAAAAATATGTAAAAAAAAAATTGCCATTGAATAAACTGTTCTCCAGAACTTGTATTCTTGTATCCTTATGAGTCCATAAAAAAAATTCACATTTTCAGTTACTATGATTTTATTGCATGTCTCACTGTTATCAGTCACAGTAGAAACTGCTGTTCTACAGATCCTGTTACTTGATTACCCTGGAAAAAGGAATAAAATATGATACCATCAGTTGTCAGGTCAATGCCATTGGCATAGTAGATAAGATTTCCTTTCAGATATTAGGTCAGTTATTTCTGTTTCTAACTTTACACTGCTATTTTGTGTATTTCTTTTTGACCAAAACCTGAATGCAATCATTTCAGTGACATAACTCCCCTTTTATTCACTAGATGATTTGCTAGTTTTGAAAGACAGGAGCTGAAAGCAGTCAGACACCCTGGAAAAAGAATTAAGACGATTAAAAACTTGTCTATGGGACTTTTGCATATGATCCCTTAAGAAGATAAATTTTCAAAATCTTCAGATGCAATTCCTGATCTTGGGCTGTTGATGGTTTTTTTGTGTCTGTTTTTTTTTGTTTGTTTGTTTGTTTGTTTTTGTTTTTTTGTTGTTTGGTTTGGTTTGGTTTTAATAGGTTTAAAATAATTTATTACAGTTGACAGAATCTCACACTGTTGAAGAAATCCAGAGTACTTCTTTTCAGGAAAAGTCAGACCATTTGAACAATAATGAGCTTTTAGAAGTTGTCATACCAATTTCTACAACAGTAGTTGACTTCTGCCACTAACTAGTACCAGCTTTCATGACAAAATTCAGTTTAATAAATCCTGTCTGATTTGTTGTTACATGGTGGGAATTAATCTTAAAGAACTGAATAAAGGTATTCTTTCTATAATGGGATATGATGAAAAAGCTAAAAATATAGTTTATACACTGTAGACAAATCCATCAAACATAAAACACATGTATGAATCTTGTGAAAACTAACACAGTGTTAGGTCATGAGTTGAAAGTTGAAATCCACTCCTATTCTAGTGAGCTCTGTTTCTTTTGCTGCAAGTGTTGCATGTAATTCTTCCTGCTTAGATAAGACATTTAAGCCTATTGTGCACAGTCAGAATGAGATAAAATAGCCTTTTTTTTCCAGTAGTTTTAAAAAAAGAAAGGACATAATGCCTAGTGGAGACCTGGGGAATGTTATTTAAACTGTTTTTGAATTAGTATTTTGTTACAAAGTTGTGGGATATAAATGCAGCAGAACTAAACAGAGCACTCAAAAATGAATGGGAAAAGAGATTGGCAGTTCTGCTTAATGCACCTATTTCAGTATAAGGAGTGCTACTTCTTGAGCCAATTTGGAAGATGAAGAAAGAATACCATTTCCATGTTGTTGATTTTTTTCAGTTATTCTGCCTACAAGGCACACAGAATTCATTCCATTTTCCAGTAGATGTAGCAGTTTTATCTGGCTTCATTTTCAAGTAAAGAGCAGCCTCACTTTTATCTTTTGACTAAACATGAATAGGTCCCTAGAAACTGAGTGCATAAGAAAAAAATGCTGACTACGTAATAATTATATGGGTCATTTCTACACACAAGCATTAATAACTTGTCATGTTGCTCGTGCATATCCTAGAGCTAATCTATAACTCACAGTTTTCACCAGGGAACTAAATCTTGAAAATAAAGTTCATCGTCAGAGCTTGACAGAAATAAGAGTGATAGGCATCTTAATAACTCTATGGAGAAAGCAATTTTCTACAAGAGGCTGAAGAAAACTGATGATGTTCACTGATAATAATAAAGTAATACTTCTTGTTCTCACGAATCAAAACCAGTGAGCAGGCAGCTTCTGAATGGGAGACAGAAAGGAAGCCTTTGTATTTTTCTGTATTTTTTTCAGAAAAATTATGTGTTTAAAAGGAAAACAAATAATAATATAAATAAATAAATAAATAAATAAATAAATGCATGGGCAACCTATATACAAAAAGAAAAGTTTTTGTAAAAACCATTCACAACAGTGTTTGGGATATCAGCAGTTTACATGTTACGGTGTTCAGCAGGCTCAGACTGGAGGGAGCGCAAAACAAACTCGGTGTAACCACTTTGATGCCCTCCCATTTCTTGTCTAGATGTAATGGACAAGTTTTTAGTTTAAAAGATCACATATGCTCTTGTCTTCATTTCTCAAATTACCTCCCAACAATTAGCAGCATGATTCATCTGCTTATCCAAGTTGGCATGAATATTACTGGCAATAACTAATGACGCTAGTGGCAATGGCTAGCATTGTCTAGCTAGAAGACAATCATTCCCTTCTCTTGGTGAGTTTTCAGCATACAAGAGTTTCTCCTACACAGAATGCACATAGGGAGTTTCACTGTATACAAAATATATCAAATAGCTAATTTCACCCAAAGCACGTCTGCATCATTTCCTATAAGTTCTATTCACACTGGAATAACATCATTATCTTATCTGCGAGGATCTAACCATCATTACAGAAAGTTTATTGTGAACAAAAGCCACAAAAATGAGCCGTGTTATCATAGTCCCTAAGAAATAATAAAACATGTCCCAGCCAGATGGTTTAGTCACAGTAAGGGAGTAAAGAGAATAAATCTCTTTAAAAGTGGAGTAATTAAGAAAGCTAAAGATATGTAACTATCTTTCCTAATCATGACCTCTGGAATCCCTGAAGTTACGCTGTGAATTTCTGAGCAGTTTGATATAAATGGGTTCAGTAGGTATAGTACATATAACTTAATTCCTTACTACAGTGAATCCTCAACTGCAAGGAAGGGAATGTAGTCACTCAATATTTCTGTGAGATCATATGTATTTACACACATACAAATTTACATTCATTGCTTCAACTAAATGTAAAAGTTAAACCTGTGAACTTTTGGTGGGTTACCTATTTCACAATTTGCAATCATGGATGATGTTAAAGGGGTAAGAATTAAAAAAATATATATAAATGCACTGAAACTGGAAAGGCTGATAAGTACTCTGATGTGATTGGCTCCAAATCACTTGAAATATTTATTGGAACTGTAAGCCTTCAAATATAAAAATCTTAGATCTCAGTACAACTTTGTGAGAGCACAGAAAGATAGAACACAGGGGGTCTCACTGTTGCAGAATTTAATTTAAAACTAAGGTTGTGTTTACAGTCAGATAGTGAAGACTAAATAGTAAACACCTCACATCAGTATCATTAGCGTAATATCTGGTAAAAATCTGCATTTTAAGTGAAAATTCTTTTTTGATACCTATGACAGAGATTAGAGAAGGAGGAGTGGGAATTCTTCAAAGACTCTGAAAAGGATGTTTCTAAGATAACATTAATTGCTATGAGATCAAGGCTCTCACTAAGTCTAGAATTAGTTCCAGTAAGATTTGCAATCATTGTAACTACTTTTGCCAGTACTTTGTTAGTCTATGCTTGTGTAAATTCTTCTACACAGAGATATAAATTTCCTGTACTCTCATTTCTTTACATGATTTATTCTGGATATTGCTTTGCCATCGTATTTTACAGCAGAATGTTCTTGTTTTGCATCTGTTGTTCCCAACCACGGTTATGAAAGGAGTGAACCAAGCCAATAGTAATGCATTTTGGAAAATAATACTACTTTGTTAATAATTTTTTTTCTTTTCCTTTGTCTTGTGGTTTTTGTATTTTTTCCATATGAAATAAATGTTGCTTGGCGGCATGATGATTTATGTTCCTCTACAAAGTACATGATTCTTATTTGGTTGGGTTGCAGGACTAGAAGTGGTGGCTATTACAGTGGTAATGCATTAGACATTATATAAATAGAAGTCCCAAACAGACATTAATATATTAGAAGTCTAACAAACTAATTAGACTCTAAGATCCACAAGATCTGCACTGTATTTGGTTCTGTGTAGACAAATTCTTAGCAATATATGAGCATGAGTATGCTGCATTGCTACGAATAAGAAAAACTTGTCTAACTAGACAAAAATATCATCTATACAACACACACAACAGAAATACAACTTCGGCAAATATGAAGGTTGCTTAGCAATGTAGGGAATGAAAAATCCTGAGCTGAACTGAAACTGTACATAGCTGTAGCTATGTAGAATGTAATTACCCAATTTGGAAGGAGGCCAGAGAAACACAAGACAAATTCTGCCATCTGTTACAGTCATATAATCTCACTAAAATCAATGGACAGAGTTTGGCTCAACATCGGTTAAACCCTTTGAGTCATGGGACATAATCACTGCAAGTGGTCAGGACCTTGGATCTGTGCCTCTTTTAAAAAAGGAGCAGACATTCAATAGATTATCTTTAAACAGCTGACTCTCGTAGAAACCGTCCCAATCTTCTAAAGAGTAAGAAAATTCTCTTGTCACACAAATATGACCTGCCAGGCTGGAGGTGTGGGGGAGGAGAACCAGGTATCACATCTGAAATGGCCTTCATTTTAGACTGATAATAATTTCTTTCAGAGAATTAAAATTCTGAAAGTCATCTCTCATTTCTCAGTTGCTTTTGTCCCATTGTTTGTAGCTAGCTGAAGCAGTACATCATAAAAATATCAGTGTATCTGAAAAGATCTGACACAGGAGACATGCAATTATCTCTTTTTTAAAGGGTTTCAATCCAAAGCATGGAGAAGTGTCTCTCTTGACATCATAACACCTCAGTGGCAGATCTAGAATGAGAATTTAAGGTTTCTGAGCCTCAATTCATTGCTCTATCACCTGTTGCATACCAGTGTGACCTGAAATGTCTCTTAGAACTGATATTGTTCCTAAGAGCTTTTTAGACGGCCAAATATTCAGCTAATAGAATTATTTATTAAAATCAAATGCTGCTAGTAATGCCTAAGACCACTCAATCATTTCTTTTGCTTGGATATAATATTTTAAATTATTTCCCCTTTATTATGATCAAGTATGTACAGAGAAATTCCTGCTGAACTTGTTATTAAGACTCAAAGTCACCTGAAACCCTGCAGAAAAGAAATGGGGAAAAAAGTCTGCTGGTTTATCTTCTCAGGTCTGCTGATCTGAGAACTTTTCTTCTCTTCAAAAAAAAGCTAGCGTGTTACTGTACTTTTAAATTCTCCTGAGAATTCATCAGCTTTCTCAACTACATGAGTTCTGTGTTAGAGATCATTGTGAGAGATGTGGGGCCATTATCATCTCTGTTCTTTATCAGCACAAGTAACAACCTTATAAATCTGCTGGATTGAAATTATTCACCTGTTTTTGGACAATTATCAAACATTTACGTGGTATATTAGTGTACTCTATGATCCTACTAAAAGGGAAAAAAAAAGCAAGAACTTTTTATTCCTTTTACAGTCTTTCTCATTTAAAAGCTATAAAAAACTGCATTTGTTCACAGTCATCAACCATAGACTTATTTGAATATTAATATTGCAGTATAGCAAGTATAATCTTATACATATACGGACTACTCATGTAGATACTATCCATATACATCTTCCAGATATCTTTGCCATAACAAATAACCAAAAAAATATTTCAAGTTCAGCTGATCAGAAAGTAACCGTTAATCTTTCTGTTAGTTCTACAATATTACTAATATTGGTTCTTTCCTTCTACATTATTGTAATTTTTCTTTTGTTCTTCCTCCTTTTTTACTGTCCAATAGTATTAAAATGGACATTCAAGGTACTTTCTCTAGCCCTCCTTCAGAAGCAGCACATATTGTCACTCAGACAGTTCAAAGTATCCCCAAAGAGACTTTTCTAAACCAGGAAAGTGCATGAACAAGCATGGTTTTATTATGATGTTTTCTAAATTACACGGTTTAACACCCATAAGATTCAAAGAAAGATTTATAGATTAGGCAAATTATCACTGAAATGTTAATCTGTCTGCCAGTTGACAGTAATATGATTTTCTTAGTGGTTAATTTTCAGATAACTTCTTCCACTTGTACTTGATTTTGATCACAGATACAAATTTAGTAAGAGAAAAGCATCAAGCACTTCAGGATGTTGGGGGTTTTTTTGTCACTAAGTTGTTTTCCCCATTCACCAGTGAGCCCACATTTTCTCTGACTGGGAGCTGCTACAATCCCGTCTTGCTATCTTTTGCATTCTCTTCCAATTTTAAATCCTGCTGTGCTTTTGCTTTCCTAATTTTATCTCTGAGTGTTATGATTCCTTCTTTGCAGACGTCGTCAATTTACACATCTAAAATGTTTTGTGTTTTAGTTCATCAAGAAGGCTATATGATCCTCCATCAAATTTTGCAGCCTTTCTGAATGAGGAGATGGTTTGTTTCCGAGCTCTCACTAAGTTTTCTTTAGAACTCAAACAATTTCCCTGGACATTCTTCCCATTATGATAGTTTCCCAGGAGATTTTTACCTTATAATTTCCTAAACAAGCTGAAATCCAGTTTCCTAAGAGTCTGAACAATTCTGTTCAGCTTGGAAGTCTTCCTGCAAATCCTGAATTCAATGAAATCATGGTAGCCACAGCCCAAATTGCCCAAGCTGACCACATCTGTCACTGCTTGGGAACAGCAGGTGAAGTAGAACATTACTCTTGTTTGTGGCAGAGGTCACAGCTTTTACTGTCAGAAGGTGCACGTCCTCTTCTTGCTCTCGTATTGCTTCATTTGCACACCTCTCAAAGGTGGCTCTGCAGCACCACCAGTGCTGATCCTGGTCCCGGTGCAAGAAAACAGGCTTAAGTTTGCAATAGTGACAGAAGCTGTGGATGCATTTGCCAGGGCATGGGATCATGTTGTTGGTCTCTCTCCCTAACCAGCACTTCTGAGTGATCCCCACCTGCTACACTGTTTTATTTCTGTTTGGACATCCTGATCAACAGATGACCCTAGTGCCAGCTATAAATGATAGTGAGCATGAGTTCTCTCCATCACTCCACAAGATTTTCCACTCATCAGAGAACCATTTGTGCTTTCTGTAGGTATTTTTGTTTTGTTTTATTTTGTTTTTCAACTTGTCACTTATCAGCCTCCTTCACTTATGCTCTTCGCATGCTGCAGGCTGAAATTATTTATATTTAGTGTGTCTTTCCCTTCTTGTTTATCTTTTGGAGACATAATTTCTAGCAAACAAACTGTAATCAATACCAAAGTCTGAAAAACAAGAGTCATGATCCTGCCTCATAAGAGTTTCGTTATCTCATTTGGAATTAGAGGCACCAAGGCTTCACCTGATGCAGTCTGAATGCATTCTGTGTCGGTTGTTTCTGTGTTGCTGTACACCATGCTGTTTTAAAAAGAAACACTAATTACTATTACCATTTTCAGTTATTTGTTGGTTTTTTGTTTGTTTGTTTTTTAAGTTTCATTCTGTGCTGATCATACCTGAAAACACATGCATTTCATTGACTTAAACTTCATATGGGCTAAAACAGTGGAGACAAACAATTTCCATATACATTTCATTTACATCCATTATTGAAACACCTCAATTTTCATCTGTTATTTTAGCTATATGTTTAGTTCTAGAATATACAGAGCAGAGTTTTCTGGTGTTTGTGAACAAATGCATGAGAATCACATGGTTCTGGTAGTTCTTCAAAGTGGCACTCTAAAGAGATTTTAATAAACTCTATTATACTCAATGAATAAAATTTGTATCACTAGTTTATGAAAACTGCTATCATTTAAGAGAGGCATAGATATGATAGAAATTAAAATGAACAGAGTATTTTAACAATACATTACAAATGTATTGGTATAGTTTGAGATGAAGTGTGTAGGAGAGAAAAAAAAAAATGAGTATCACAGTAAGGAGCAGAATTGAGATCAAAAGCAAGAAAATACAGGTAGGCAAGGAAACAGTCATGGTGCTGAAAATGTTTCACTGCTTTTCAGTGAAATGTTAACAGGCTTTTTTTCACCTTGAAGTGTTCCATGTGATCAAACTGAAAAAACATTAAGAAAAATTTCTAATCTACAAAAAGACACAAATCAGTTTAATGATTGCAGTTTGTAAGTACAGGAGCTGCGAGAGGTATTTCAAAAGAAATGGTTGAAAGTGAGAAAGAGAGTATGCTGTTATCCATCCTTCAACTAACTGAACTGTAGTGTAAAAAGCAATCCTGAAATAAAGACCACCCACAGGTAAATAGTTGCAATTGCAAGGAACCTCTGGAGGTCATCTGGTCCAAACTTCCCATTTAACATCTGGTTGCCCAAGACCATGTCTAGAAAGCATTTGAATATCTCCTAAGTAGGAGACTGCACAGCCTGTGCCTGTACTTGGTCACCTACACAATGAAAAAGTTTTTCCTGATGTTCAGAGGAAATTTCCTGTGCTTTGATTTGTGCCTGTTGCCTCTTGTCTTGTCACTGGCCACCACTGAAAAGAACCTCACTCTGTCCTCTTTGACCTTCCTTCAGGTATTTATATACATTCATGAGATCCATCTCACTTCTCCAGGCTAAACATTCCCATCTCTCTCAGGCCCTTCCTCAGAAGATGCTTCAGTACCTTAATCAACTTTGTGACTCTTCACTGAACTCTCTCCAGTATGTCCATGTTTCTCCCATACTGGGGAGCCCAGAACTGGACCCAGCAGTCAAGGTGTGGCTTCACCAGCGCTGAGTGGAGGAGAAGGATTACTTCCCTTAACCTGTTGGCAACACTCCTCTTAGTGCAGCATGATTACAATTCTTTGCTGCTTACACACTGATAGCTCATGTTCAGCTTGGTGTCTACCGGATCTTCAGGTCCTGTTCTGACAAGCTCCTTTCCAGCTGGTTGGCCCCCAGCATGTGCCCGGGGTGGTTTCTCCCCAGGTGAAGGATTTTGCACTTCCCTGGTTGAACTGCATGAGGTTCCTGTCAGTCCATTTCTCCAGCCTGTTGAGGTCCTTCTGGATGGCAGCATGACGCTTTGGTCAAAACATAGCGTCATCAGCAAATTTGCTGAGGGTACACTCTCCCTCGTCATGCAGACCGTTAATAAAGATATTGAGTAGGATTGGACCCAGTATTGACCCCTGGGGCACACTGCTAGTTACTGCCCTCCAAGTAGACTTCATGCTACTGATCATCACCTTTTCAGCCTATCCATTCAGCCAGATTTCAGTCCAGTTCACCGTCTACTTATCCTGCCCCTACTTCATCATCTTCTCTACAGGGATTTTGCAGAAGACAGTGTAAAAAGTCATCCTGAAGCCAGGGTAGACAATATCCACTGCTCTCCCCTCATCTACCAAGCTACACATTTTATCATAGAAGGTGATCTGCAGGCTAATCAACATGTCTTCCCATTTGTAAATCCATGCTGACTGCTCCCAGACACATTCTTGTGCCTGGAAAATCTTTCCAGGATTATTTGCTCCATCACCTTTCCAGGGATTGAGATAAGGCTGACCAGACTGTAGTTCCCTGGATCCTCCTTCTTGCACTTCTTGAACATAAGAATGCCAATGGCTTTCCTCCTGTCCTCAAGCACCTTTCTCAATCACTACATTTTCAAAGATTATTGAGTGGTCTTGCCACCAGCCAACTTTCTCAGCCCTTCTGGGTGCATCCCATCAAGGCCCATGGGTTTATGTATGCCCAGTTTACTTATGTTTTCCCTGACCTGATCCTTTTCCAGCAAGGGTAGATCTTCCTTCCCTCAGACATTCCCCCTGGTCTCTGAGGCCTGGGATTCCTGAAAGCTGATCTTGCTAGTAAAATCTGAGGTGAATAAGGCATTCAAGGCCACAATGTTTTCCATGTCGTGTGACACTGGGGCCTCTGTCCTATTCAGTAGTGAACTCAAATTGTCCTTGGTTTTCCTTTTGTCACTTATGTACTTACAGAAACCCTTCTTGCTCTTGCTACTTTTGACATCCCTGGCCAGATTAAATTCCATTTGGGTGTTGCTTTTCCTTACTCCATCTCTGCATGTTCAGGCAGTGTCTCTCTATTCCTTCCAAGTTACCTGTCCCTGCTTTCACCCTCTGTAGCCTTCCTTTTTTGCATTTGAGTTTTGCTAGGAGCTCCTTGTTTATCCATGCAGGCCTCCTGGCATTCTTACCTGACTTTCTGATCAATGGGATGAACCCCTCTTGAGCTCAGAGGAGGATATCTTTGAATATTAACCAGCTGTCTTGGGCATCTCTGCCCTCCATTGACTGATCCCATGGGACTCTATCAAGAAGATAATTGAAGAGATGAAAGTCTACTCTCCTGAAATCCAGCATTGTCATCTTGCTTTTTGCCCTCTTCTCTCCTCTCAGGATCCTGAATTCTACCACTTTATGGTCAGTGCAGCCAAGGCTTCCTTTGACCTTCACATTCCCGATGAGTCCTCCTTGCTTGTGAGGATGAGGTGCAGCAGAAGCCCACCTCTTGTCACTGGCTCGTCTATTGCTTGGGTCAGGAAGTTGTCACAGATGACGTCCAGGAACCTCCTGGATTGCTTATGCCCTGCTGGGCTGTCCCTCCAGCAGGTATCAGGGCAGTTGAAGTCCCCCATGAGGACCAGGACCTGTGAACATGAGGCTGCTTCTAGCTGTATCCACTTCTTCTAGTATCTCTAAAACAAGATCTTAGCAGATATAATTTTCCATCCACAGATTTACTCCTTTTGTCCTGCTGCTTCTTAGTTTAGAGTCCTACACGCTTTCTCTCTGATACTTTTCTCCTCTATTCCCTACCATTCCAACTGCCAGTTTTCAAGTTAAGTGTGAAAAATCTCATTCTTCACTGAGATTAAACTCAGTAAAGATGATGCTTAAGCATACTTCCTATCTTTGAAAGACTTAAATCCATTCAATTGCTTCTGTGCAGCACAAATCTCACTGCATCCTTAACTGCAGATTACTGTCAGAAAATATGAGACATGTTCAACATTATTTCTGACATTTTAATTCTTAACTATTTTGCTAAATTGAAAACACAAAATAGATAACAACAACAACAAAAAAGGAACAATGTAAATACAGCTTTAAAACGACTATGTAAATAAAATGTGGCCATTATTTACTCATTAAAAAGATAGATCACAAGACATTATAAAGAATACAGATCAAATGAGAATTCATGCTAACAAAAGAAATTAATTAATGAAGCAGTATTCTACAACATCCTAGCAGTGTTATAAAACATGTGTTTCTGATTTTATTTATTGACAGAAGGGTTTTCTGCAGCAAAATATTCTTCATTTCTAAACAGCTCCATGGGGATAACACATTCTCTTTGTTTATATAACTGGTACTGCTTACACCTTGTTCAGCATATATAGTCTAGTTATATAAGTGTGGGTTTATATAGCAAAATTATTTGATGTAATTCTTGAAAGGAGTATTTCTTTCTTGTCTCATGAGAAAAATATAGTTTTCCTAACTTATCATAAAGAAGTTCATCTGCAACCAAATGATTAGAATCTAAACATTTATAACCATAGGGGAAAAAAAAAAAAAAAAAGAAAAAGAAAACATACTCCATTGTACAGTAAGATATTATAATAATGAGCTATTACCTTGTTGGAAACAAGGTAATATTACTGTTTGCAGCAATATATAGAGCTTTACATAAACATAATTTCACATACAAAACTTAAGTTCTACATATTGTTGCTATACACTGTAAAATTTATTTCACTTGAGAATAACAAATCCAAAGAAAAAATGAATGCCTTCATTCTTGAAATTGGAGACTTTACTATCAACTCGCTGACAATAGTGCTTGGAATCACATTTACCCATTGATCACTTCAATGATTCATGTCCTAAACAGAACAGAAAATAACGAGAAAATCTGAGATCTCCTCAGATTGCTGCATTAATATGCATAAATCAGATTGAGTATTAGCTGCATGTCAAATATCCCTTCAAAACCTGCTAGGTTAGGCTATGGTTATATAAGTATACTCCTAAAAGAGCCAATGAAAATTAATATATAAACACAAATAATCACATTGTGCATTTCATCTGAATACAAAAGTTTATTTCCTAGCAATGAAACAGAGAATACTATTACTTTTGTGGTGTGTTAAAGACATATTGCCTGTAGGGTTAAGTGGAATTCTTTTGTGCAATGTGTATTAACAGTGAACATAGTGTAGTTAAGTGCTATCTAAAGAAACTTACATTACCATTTAGTCTTCTCACTTTATTCCTACCACCTTAGATTTAAACTGAAAATAGCTTCTTCATACTTATGCTAAATCACTGATAAACTGCTGTATTAGGGAAAAGGACGTATATATAAATGTCATACTTTCTCTAAAAATGCAAAGTATCTCTCTCTCCCTTTATACAAGAGTTTAAAGCAATAAAGGAAAACATATTACTGCGCTATGAGAGGCCTTTTTCCTTTGTTCTGCTTATTACTCCAGAAAGACTCAGAGAGAAGACTTTCATTGACTGACAGGGAATTCAGTAAGTAAACAACATTATGGACTTCAAATCTGCCTTTTCACACACACAAAAAAGTTCAAGATAAGCTCTAGTTTTATAAAATTCCTTTACGTTACCATAACTTCTATATTTCAGTGAAGGAAGTTAAATCATTTTATACTAATTTCTTACATAAACCCTTCCCTGACACTTCTAGTAGATGTGCCAAATAATTTCAGAATCAGAGTCACAGAAGTGCTGAGGTTGGAGGGCACTGCTATAGATGATCTAGTCCAGTGGTCTCAAAGCACTTTTGATCACGCACCCTTTTGAGTAAAAAAAATGTTTGAGTAGGCACCCACAATATATGTATATTTATAATCTACTACTGTACATTATTGATACTATACAGACATTATTGACAAAAAGTATAGAGACATGGTTCCTAATGCATTCTGCAATCAGTGTCTTTTCTCTGAAAAGATAACCTTATTAACTCTATCTCAGTAGTTGGTGATTCCTGATGTGCTACTCAGATTTTTAAATAACTTGGAGCCTGTGTGCAGCTAATATACAAGCAAGCTCTTGGGTCACCTGTTACAGCAAAGGTGAGGTTCAGATCAAGAGTAAGGAAGATCATGAACGAGTAAGCTAGTAAACAAATTTTTCCAGCTAGAGTGGGACAATTTAAGTTTTTAAACAGGATTATATATAGCAAGAGTTTGAACTTTAAAACAAGATAACAAATCCACAAACCAAAAAAACCTATCAAAGACCACCATACTGTGTTTTCCTATCAGTCCTACCATTCTTACCTTTTCTTTGAGATGTCTTTGCTTGGGTTTGGTCTTTGGGTGTGTTTGTCAGAAACGAACCACAGAAAATGAAAAACATTCTTACAAAAGCTCATGGAAAAAACCCACTTATTCTTTTGAGTAAGGGAAGAACTTTTTTTAGTTCTTCACTTGAGTTTTTATACGTTGTGTTACTTTACAGGGGTCATTATTTGATAAGAAAATGTTTATTCTTAAACACTTCTACAGAAGAAAGAAAAACTGAAAGGTGAATGTTAGGGAGATGTCTTCTTTACACTGTATCATGACTATGATTACAGAAAGGACTCTTAGAGGTTACAAAATGCAGTTAGTATTTCACCTCTGTCTGCCCCTTTCCATGAATCCAGGACAAAGCAAATATGTGACTTCTGTGCACTTTTAGAGGAAGAGTGATCCTTGAAATGAAGTGTTATAATGTAAAGTTAAGAGAATGTGAAAGGCAGGTACTTTCATGATAAAAAAAAAAAAAAAAAAAAAAATCTTTACTCTGACTGGTGAGAAAATATTTTTTAAACCAGATTATTTTCAGAAAGAGGACAGACAGAAAATAAGGAGGAACGCATACCTTGCACATACAATTTTAAAGGCAAAGATTAATCTGTCTTCCTTATAATGTGTCTTTTGAGGGAAGAATAAAATTATTCATGAGGATCTTAAACCTCAATTTAAGAAAACTGCTAAAAAATATTTACAACTACAGTCAATTAGCAAAGGGGCATTGCTTCTGCCCAATATAATTTTCTAGGTACCAAACTTGAGTTTAGGTCCCATCTCATTAACAATTGTAATGTATTACTCCTTTAATCCCCTTCAAAATAAATAATTCTGAGACCTGAGCAAAAATCAACTTCTTTTATTTTATACTAACATGACTGTTAAACTCAATTATATTTTAAAGCATATATTAACATCTTTACTATCAAACAATGTAGTGTTTTACAAATTACCCTGTCACAGTCTAAATGACATATACAAATTTTGAAGTGCATACTTAATACACACACAGAGAATTAGGAAAGCAAATGAGTGTATACAGGAGAGACATAGAAAAAACAGTATCAACAATGGATTAGACTGATCCTTGTTTAAATTGAGAGTATAAGTATTGATTAATTTCCAATAAATATATAAATTGTCCAAATTAATAATATTACTTTTTCAATGTGCCAGCCAGCTGCCTCTGACGGAACAGTATACTACTAATCACTTCTACTTTGACCTTCCTGTGGTGGTGCAACTTCCCCCTCCCCAGTGCTGCTCAGTGCTTGGTGCAATTCCCCCTCCCTGAGCCACATACCAACCTAAGATGGTTGTGAAAGGCAGCGGACCAGAGCATTAAGACATCCTCTTAATGTACCTGGTTCCTGCTTCCCCTATTGCTTGGGAATGGTGACAATCAATCACCTCCTCACAGCCTTGTACTTCTGTACCTGGGTTGTGGCCCAAAGTGGATGATACCAGAACTTCGAAATCTATCGAGTTCTGGGTCTGCACAACTGGTGAACAGTACCAGAGTATTTTGTCATCCAATTTGAGCTGAAATTGAAAAGTCAATTGTCTCAGGTCCTGTAAATAATGACCCAAAGCCATACCCTTTGAGCTCTCCCAGATCTCGGCAGGCTGTGACCAGCATCTCCCCTCAGTTGGGACATGTCTCAGGCACAAACTCCTCAAGGTTTAAAATCATTTGCCAACAAAGCTAATGAGAGGCCAGGTCAAAGTCAGACTTCTTGAGACTCATTTATCGCCCATTGAGGAATGCTGATGCATTGTGAATATTTACTCCAAACTTGAGAAGAGGGAAATTGAATTATAGGCTAGCCTCTTCCATCCACCTCTCTACCTATCTGTGTGTTTGAATATGCTCATTTCAGTGTGGTTATCTACATATTCCAATAGATACAAATATTTCTGTCTGTCTGTGTGTATGTTTTGGGTTTATATATATGTAAATATATATACACACCTTGATTATAGAGTACCTTGTAGTAAGGTAGTGTGACTCTTGTCATTCTTGAATCTATAATTATAACAGTATTATAATTACAACATATTCTACCAAATCACCTTGTTAATCTTTAAACTGGCTAACCATTAAGTGCTGCTAAAATTCAACCTTTTGATCTACTTCACACTATTAATAAAGCTTGCATTGATGCTAAATCATAAACCTGTCAAATATTTCATCTGAGACACAACCTCGATTTTTGACTATTTTATCTCCCTAAGACTTCCTAAGAATTCTCAGTATTTTAACTTAAGGGGTTTTTTTGCTTGCATGTATCAGTTCTGCTACATTTTCTTGATATTCCTTTTTTAGGTTGCTGTAAGCATGCCACAGATTTTGGAGCTACTTTTAATTAAGAACAGAAAAAAATACAACTGAGACTCCAAGATCTTATCTAGAGTTATGTCAAGAAATATGACTACTGTGGGAAAACAGCATGATAACATTTCCCAGTATGTCTTGACAAAGACACTGTATAATGGTACCTAACTGAAACATATATTGTATTGTTTTAAATCTGTATCTGACCACATTTGCTATGTAATCTAGGGTAAGACTTTCAGAAACAAAGACATTTAAGAACTATTTTAAAATATTTCTATTTTATTTATACTAATAAAGATTATTTATACTAATAAGTATGGCTTTCTGTTTGAAATGTAAGAGATATCAGAGGCTATTCGGAAAAAAGAACGAGATTTAAAAAACCTGGTATGACATATTTGCTGCTTGTGTAAATTGTTAAAGGTCACTACCACAGTTTATCACAGCATGGTGATTCACTTGTTCCAGACACTGACAAAGAAATAATAGTCCTTTCAGCAGAAAGATTACAGAACTATCTAGCTATCATTATTATCTTGTGCTTTCCTACCAATCCTGTGCTCAATTTGTTATTTCCTCCTAACCACTAGTGTTGTATACGTATATTGAGAAAATATAATACAATACCTCCCTTGTGATAAAGTTGGCACTTGGTCAGAAATTATAAAATTAGTGCAGGTGGAGAAATAACAACAGGATTTATTTTATATCTTTATTTTGTAAAGTTAGATCATGGAACCAACTTTTAAAAGAAACAAAAGCAATATAGCCTGCAAATGTGTGAATATAACTTAAGAACAAAAGTTGTGTTTCTTATCATCTTTGTGCCTGGTATTATTTGACTACAGTGCACTACCATTACACTCTGGTAAAAGGAAAAAGTAATCATTACCCTGAACAACTTAGAATATAAATAAAACAACTTAAAGTAAAATTTGAAGAAATCTGGCCCTTCAGCTGCAAAGGTAAACAATTATTATTGACTACCATAGTGTTAATTTTTCTTAGTGTTTGAAAAAAATCACATTAGTGATTATATAAAAGAAATGGCCCATAATTCCCATCTCCACCATCTATTACTGTAATTTTCAGCTCCTGTAGTTCCCAAATGGTCAACAATATGTCAGAATGACATTTGTAATGACTGAACTGAATAAAACTTGTTTTGAGACTCTAAGTGCAGTGAGCTAGTAATTCTCTAGACCTTGCACACTCATACCTCATCGACTATGTTTATGTTGTATGTGTGACTTGTTAGATAACAGAAGTTTTCAGACACACGTCCACTTTAGGATGAAATGAACTGTAGCCTAAAATAGCCTATTCGGCTAAATTAAGTTAAATGAGTTTCATTATTTGTACCCAAAGTTATATTTGAAGCCTGTGCTGCATTTATGCAGGCAGAGAACTTGCGGACAGAAAGACAAATTTTTTATTCAATTAAAAGTAACTGAGAAATATTACTCTTATGATCTAACTTAGTAAATGGCTACATTTACTCTATTTACAGTGTATTTAGAATACACTCTGTTTTTCAGTTAATTAATTGCTTTGTTCCCAGCCCACATTCAGAAGACCAAGGTTAGACAATGTGTGTCCTTTCTGAGCTAAGACATAAAAATATTCACCCTCCTTCAGAGACTAGAGCCTTATCACTGGTATTTAGCTAGCTACAAACATAGATTAGAATTCTATTGCTATTTAGTATTACCACTACTTACTTCCCTGCCTTCCACCACACAGATAAATATGTACATGTTATGGAGATTCTCAAATAAACAACCAACCAGCAAAAATTAAAAATTTATTATCAACACAATTAACTAATCCTCCACAACTATTCAATTACAGGCTTGAATGTCCATGAGAGGAGACCAAAGTACCACTTCCCAGGGCTTAACAGCTACCCAAAACACTCTATCACTTCCCAGGGCTTAACAACCACCCAAACCATGCTATCACTCACCTGACAAGTAAGGTCTCAACCTCAAGGAACTTCTCAGGGCAACATCTCAACACAAGTAAACTCAAGGAGTTCCCTTGAGCATCATGACCACCTAAGGGGAGAGTCCTCAACTACAGCATGCTTCTCTAGGGGAAGGACAAGCTCAAAATGGCTCCTCCAGGTGACTCCATTCATACCCAGCTGAATCTGACCTGTAGTCTATAGTGGCTCCTATTGGCTGAAGGCCCCAACTACTGTGAATCCCCAAGAACAAAGGCAATCAGGAGCTGCTACACTTCAGCAGCCAAGAAGCACTGTTTTCATTGGTTGGTTGCAGACAGTAAAAATGTCCTGGAGTAATTCAAGAACCATGGCTTGAAATAGGTTACTACATCTGTGACTTTCAAAGTTGACAAGATTCATTCCAGATACTTGAAAATACTTACATCCAATTCTCTGACAGAACCAAAAAGCACTTTAGAGATAGCAGTGTCTGTAAAAACTTGTGATTAAGTAAAGAGCCTTGCAGAAAACTAGTATACAAAATTTCACTCTGTTTTGAGAGTTAACACAGACTGCATGTTAACAAATTATTTTAATTCCTCTATATTTCTGTATTTTACTGCTGCAAATTAGTTCAGCTGCTATAAACACAGGCATTAATACATCTGAAAGAGGTTAAAGTTTTCTATCAGTTCTGCATTCCATATCAATGGATTCAATAATATTGACTAGATGAGGATAGCTGTCTGTACTTGTGAAGCAAACTGTAAACTCATTTTACGTAGAATATCATGAGTGTGAATATCATTAGATCTTGAAGAATCACAAGAAATCACCTAAATATCAGTCCCAGAAGTTCATCACTTCTCAGAAAAGCAGCCATAAATGAGCATTTATTCAGGTTCTTCACCCAGAGCCAAGTGAATAAGAATTTCTTTAATATATAGAACACACTGTTTACTTTTATTGTGACTGAAAAAAGGGATATTTTTCTGAGGGTCACCTCTTCTTCATAAGTCAAACCTATAGGTGAAGAAATGGGGCAAGTTTAATAATGGCATGCAGTGACACTATTTATCCACACGAGAGAGCTTCAGTCCTACAAACACATGGTCACCCAATCTTAGAAGTGACAGATGAAGGAGGAAATGGAAATGATGCCTCAACATTGTTCTAATTATCAATCTGGAAATTACAGTGAGAACACTTTTTTCCAGTTCAATCCACAAGTTTTGCCAAGGGTTCATGCAATACGGAGTATACTGGATATATTAGGCACACCAAGAAACTGCAGAAATACTGTCTTTTACTGTCTTCTTTTGCTTCATAGGAATGGGATTTAGACTGAGAGAGGATGATCCCTCATGACAGTCTTAGATCTGTTATCTCCTAACATTTCTAATATCCTTTTTTCAAAGAAAGCTGACTGTTTACATGAAGTGGCAAAACAGTGATTAAAACTAAAACTTTTATCCTTCTTATCTACCAGGGAAGTCAACACAAAAAGAATCTGACTACAGGTAAGCCATGAAGTGCTGAGTGCCTATGTGTAAAAAACCCTCAAAATCTCTTGCAGTGAAACTAACACTTGTTGGAAAAAATCTAACAGAACAACAGCAACAAAATATAGCAGCAACAAAATTTGACTGCTCTTTACACTTATCACTATCACAACTCTCCATGGCACAACCAAGGGTTGCAAAGAATTCTGTCTGGGAATGTGTGAATACAAAGACTCCGTGTGTGTGTGTGTGTGTGTGTGTGTGTGTGTTGACAGAGAGCAAGAAAAGTAGCTACACAAGAATAAACCAGCAAGGTCTGTATTACAGTATGCACACACCAGAATATAGTCATTTGGTTTTCAACCGTGTAATTCTTTGTAAGAGTAAGTGTAAATCTGCACATGGATACATTTTGTTTAAATTCAAATCAATCGTTTCCCAAAAGCTGTCAAAAATCAGCATCAATAGCTCAGCTCTGGTGCATTTAGCTGTAATGTTTGAAGAGGTTTCTTCTATCCCTGACCACCTCATATTTTGGGTTCTCCCTCTACAACAGAATTTGAAGAAAGAAATACATGCTTATGCTTGACTCCTCCAATTCACAGAATCACAGAAAAAAAAAAAATTAATTGTTAATGAAGTTGGTGAGAATTTGAAATTTTGTGCTAGCTTGTGAGCTGAAAGAATTCAGACAAAATTGCTAATTCCTCTCAGGCAGCTTGCACTACAGAAATGATCACTAGCACGCTGAGCTAATATAGGTTCACTGAAGAACATCAGTACACTTGTAGTATTTCTCCTAACCCTACCTAGCATCCACCATTCCTGTTACAGTGCAGATCCCATTTTATGTCTAGGTCACCTTTACAATGGTCAGAATATATTTATGATTACTGGATGAGTCCATCCAAAGAGGAAAGAACAATAGAGTAAATGAACACACATTATTTTAAACAGCTCTAAGAGTAAATTTGATACGCTGTGGTTTTACAAGTACTGAACACAATGGACCACTGGTCCCTGACTGAGAGCTTAACTAATACAGAAACAAAAATAAATACTCACTTGGAAACACATCTTCGTCTCACTGTTCTAGAGTTAGAAATTGTCCTTTTAGAATACCTATTAAGTAGCTATTATTAAATATTCTCATATGAATATGAAATGAAAAATACAACAGAAATAAAATTACAATAGAAAACTGAAAACTAGAAATTAAGTATTAAAGCTATAATTGTATCCAATATACGAAAGGATAACAAAAGTGACAGCTGTCACTAACGAAATGTCATTCCGAAGCTGAAATATAACTTCTAACATCAAGCGTCAGAAAGCAAAAATTCAAATTTATCCATTACAACCAGCAGTTGTCCTGGACTGCCAGAAGATGGACAACTTTCCTGGAAATCTAGGAAACCTACAAAATCTAACATCTCATAATTAAGCAGAATCAATGATTTTTTGACATCTGCTACTCTGTAATAAACAACCTAACTCTGTACCTTATGCTACTGAGCAACTGTGAAAAAGTTGTAAAAAAACAAACAAACAAACAAACAAAAACCAGACTGTTCTGACAGGGAAAATATAATATCCTAACATTTTTCTGTGTTGTGTGACAACTCCATTCCTCCTTGAAGATGCAGTAATACTTTTGTTTTCTATTACAGCATGTGATATAACATGAAAGCAGAAAGAGAAAGAAAGGCCTTCTTTGGGGTTCAGAGAACACACATTTTGACAGCAGTCTTTATTTTGGCCAACAAATTGAGAAACAATTTAGATTAATGAAAAGCCAGAGGTTTGAAATCAACCTTATTTTAACTAATAGAAAATGTAAATTACTATTGTCCATAAATGTAAGTTTTTATAAAGATGTGTAAGATATTTTTGGTTTTCAAATGGTTAAGGACAAAGCTTTACTTTTGGATTAAATATATGTCACACAAAAACCTTTCTTTAACGAAAAAGCTATTAAAATATTTTTTTGAGTTTGGAAAAAGGCAAGAGAACAGTACATATCTAGATATCTAATACTAATTCAGCTGCAGTAAAACTGAAAATGATGTATAGGAACAGACCAAATTGGGAAATTGGGTCCTCTAAAAAAAAAAAAAAAAAAAAAAAAGGCAATTTCAAAATTTCAGAGAAAAGTGATTTAAGTGTTTACATTTTTTTTCAAACTCACTTTTTTTGTAACTTGATCATATTAGCCCCCTATGATGAAAGGAGTACCATCGGTAGTTATAACTGCTATATTTATGCCATTTTTCAGGGAGAACCTGTTTGCAAGTGAATAATAATGCTTTGTTCAACAATTATAGTAGAACTATACTTTCAAAACTGTGTCCTGCTTGACTGCATTGCACTGATAACCTTGTTACACTCCACCTGGGTTTAATAGGGGATACGTACAGGAACATTTACTCTTCCATGAAAACAAGTTGATTCAAGTGCAGAATGCATTAACACCATCATCAAAGCTGTTCATTTGAAAATGAGTTAGACACATCAACCATAAGCCAAAAGAAGCACATAATAGGAAAAAATAACCAACAACAAAGCATTATGCAGAGTATTGAAGTTTGTCTGATGTCTCTGGGTTCCATTTTATCATATTCAGGCTTTAACTTCAACCAAGAATACCAGCATACATGAACTTCATTATGTGGTGGGTTGACCTTCGCTGGTCAGGTTGAGCTCATGTGCCCATCAAGCCACACTATCACTCCCACTCCTCAATAGGACAGGGGAGAGGAAGTATAATGAAAGGCTCATGGGTTGAGATAAGGACAGGGAGATGACTCACCAATTGCCATCAGAGGAAAAACAGACTCGACTTGGAGAAATGTATTTAATTTATTACCAATCAAATCTGGGTAGGGTAATGGAAATAAAAAACAAATCTTGGGAACATTTCTCCTCCACCCCTTCCTTCTTCCATGGCTCCATTGTATGCCAAATTTTCTCTACCTCCTCCCATCGAGCAGCACAGGGCAATAGGGAATATGGGTTGCAGTCAGTTCATCACGCATTGTCTCTTCTGCTCCTTCCTCCTCAGGGGACAGACTCCTCACATTCTTCCCCTGCTCCAGCGTGAGGTCACTCCATTCCACAGGAGACAGTCCTCCATGCACTCCTCCAGTGTGAGTCCTTCCCATGGGAAACAGTCCTTCACAAACTGCTCCAGCCTGGGTCCCTCCCACAGGGTGCAGTCCTTCAGGAACAGGCTGCTCCAGCGTGGGTCCCCCACGGGGTCACAAGTCCTGCCAGCAAACCTGCTCCAGCGTGGGCTCCTCTCCCCATGGGTCCACAGGTCCTGCCAGGAGCCTGCTCCAGCGTGGGCTTCCCAGGGGTCACAGCCTCCTTCAGGCACATCCACCTGCTCTGGCGTGGGGTCCTCCACGGGCTGCAGGTGGATTCTGCTCCACCGTTCACCTCCATGGGTGCAGGGGCACAGCCTGTCCCACCAGGGGCTGCACCAGGGGCTGCAGGGAAACTCTTTTCCAGTGCCCAGAGCACCTCCTCCCCCTCCTTCTTCACTGACCTTGGTGTCTTCAGAGTTGTTTCTCTCACATATTCTCACTTCTCTCTCTGGCTGAATTTGGCATTGTGCAGGGGTTTTTCCTCCCCTTCTTAAGTACATTACGCCAGAGGCACTGCCACTGTCACTGATGGGCTCAGCCTTGGCCAGCGGTGGGTCCATCTTGAAGCCAGCTGGCATTGGCTCTGTTGGACATGGGAGAAGCTTTTAGCAGCTTCTCACAGAAGTCACCCCTGTAGCCTCCCCACTACCAAAACCTGGTTATGCCAATCCAATGCACATTAAGAGACAGTTCAGATGCTAAAAAAACCTAACCAAAATTTTTTTTTAAATAATAAAAATTGGGGGGGGAACAACTTTTTTTTTTTTTTTCTCCACAGTCTCCCACTATCATTATGAAATAGATTTTTATATTAAAATTACATTTCTCATCATTTCCACTGTCATCTGATTTTAGAAACATAGCAAAAATACTAGAAAGGTCAGCATGAGTAGTCAAGAGAACTAATCAATAAAAAGTGATAGCTGACATCTACCACAAAATTTAGGAAAAAAAAAAAAAAGAAAAAAATATTAAAAATTAGAAAAAAAGAAAAAAAATGTCAGGCAAACTCACATTTTAACTACTTATATTTGCAAAGGCATCATAGACCTACTGAAATTTTATCTGATAATTAAGTTAAGTTTAACCCAAGTTTGTATTCATACTTTGTAAAGGTATGAAGTGGCTTAAGGAGATTCCTGAAGTACAATTTTTTAATTGGAAAAGAACCTCTTACTTGTTAGTTTCAGAAAGAAAACATATATGGTAGACTGAAATTCCTAAAGAGGAAGAGGAATAGAAGTTTAACCGGTGATGACTAGGAAATAATAGTTGAGTGTAGTGTTTCCAGCAGAATGGTATAAAACACTTATTGTTACATGTTATTTATTTTTACAAAAACTATACAAACAAGACAGTTGATATTATTCACTAATTAATTGCATAGTACTACTGTTTTAAAAATGTCATTTGAATCCATACTCTCAGATACCCAGTTCTATATTTGACTTGATTTGTGTCTTTTCAAGTTCATTCCTCATTCTGTATTTTTACAGAATGCAATAACCACACAATATTTTTGAAGTAGTTTTATCAGTGTTGTCTTCCAAATTTTGTAAAGACCATTTGCTTACAATATTTTCCTATATAATTTCTCATTTTAATATTACATGTTACACAATTAAAAAAAAAAAAAAAATCTCACATGATCTCTTCACATGCACTAAACCAGCAAGAAATATACCCAGAGTTGCCTGTCAGCTTTATAATGATCATATTAGTTTCCTCATTTTCTATTCACTTCTGGTTTACATAGTCACATTTACATTAAACTAGTGATAGTGATGTATTGGATCACAAAAAGTGAAAGCTGAAGTAAATTTTCATCCATTCTTTCTATGTGTTTGGTCCCTGCCAATAATGTATCATAAACGTGATGTTAACTTGTAATAGCTGCTAGGTTGAGGGTCTGAAACCATTTTTACTATTGATCACAGAAGCTAGAAAGGTCTCAGGTAGTTCACATTATATCCAGGTATTGTTTCTTAAGAATGTAGTTCTGTTCTCACAGCAGGAACTTTTAGTTCAGATGTTGTAGTACGCCATCCCTCCTTTCTTGTGAGAGTACGGGCTTGATTCCTTGTTTGGAAAGTAAAGGATTTTACATTAATTCTTTAATGACATTCAAGCTTTAAAGAAATGTCATTTTAAGGATATACTTTCTAAACATGCTTTTCTAGAGCCTTATTACACAGCAACTTAAGATACCTGCAACAGTTTAAAATCCTTTACAGTACAAACTCTGGGTAAATTCTCACTGAGAAAATCCTCCTTGGGTTTAGGAGAACTTCACTAGCAGTCCTTGATCTTTCAAATCCTAAATTGCCTGCTATTTTTAATAATAATAATAATAATAATAGTAATAGTTATTGTTGTTATTGTTATTATTGATAAGCAATAATAATCTGCACACTCAGTTCAATGCTTTAACTCTCCAGTAAACTTACCCTCAGTGTAGGTTTTAAAATCACAAGATCTTTTATGTCATTGTCAGGGTGGGCAGTTCTGCAAGCGTGGTGGGGTACTCTGCTCAAATCTCTGTTAAACTTTTCTAGAACTCCAAACAGATGTGGTACAGACAGAAGGTACCAAAATTTTTAAGAACCAGCAGTCCAGTGTTTCATACTTAAAGAGAACCTGCATACTCTTTTGAAAGGGACAGATAGATTAAATTTCCTTAGACCTTTCATTTAGCAGTTTGAGGAATCAGGTTTGAACACTAGTTTCAGTATACAAAACCCAATTAGATAAGACTGAGACAGTTGGACTAAGCCATTCATTAAGACACTTTTAGTGACACCTGAAAGTAATCGTAATGATTTTTATTTTTTTACTCTATTCAATAATTATTTGGAGGTACTCAAGAAATCTGGTAAGAGGAGAAATAAAAAGATAGTCTACTTCTTGAAATGGTTCTGCCAGTACATTTTTTTCTACCACAGAACATTAGTGTGATTTTTCCACATTTTACCCAGGATCCTTGTGATTGTTACCACATCTGATGTAGCCCAGCCCAGTAAGATTTTAGCCATGAATTATAAGGTCAGATGAAAGGAAGTGTCTTCTTGTCATTCCTCTGAGAAATTTAAAATATCTCTTAAATTTATTTACGGAATTGGTCTACTAGACCAGCCTGAAGAGTGACAGAACTGTTATTACCTGTGTCGTCAATACTACCACACAATACCTGCCTAGCTTGAAGCACACCATCAGGGTGATGTTAATTTAAAGGCCTGCTGTTAAATATCTTTTGTATAGAGGATAGAATCTGCCTTCACAAGAATGCCTATTCAAAATCAGAATGTACTAATCCTAGAATTCACACTTTTTCTGGTGAAACCAGGAGTTCACACTTTAAAACGTATTAGTTATAAGATATTGGTCAAATGTTTGGTCAGACTACACAAGAAGAAAATGTTTCTTGCATCTGCGACCCTTTTATTTGCAGTTGAAAAAGTAATGGATAACTTCTCCACCAAATTTGGAGTGCAATGTCCTGCACATGGGTTGGGGTAATCCCAAGCACAAATACAGACTGGATGATGAGTGAATTGAGGGCAGCCCTGTGGAGAGGGACTTGGGGGTATTGGTGGATGAAACACTAACTGTGAGCCAGCACTGTGTCCTCACAGCCCAGCAAGCGAACCGTATGCTGGGCTACATTGGGAGAAGTGTGACCAGCAGGTTGAGGGAGGTGATTCTCCCCCTCTGCTCATGTGAGACCCCACCTGGAGTCCTGTGTTCAGCTCTGGTGCCCCCAACATAAGAAGGACATGGGCCTGCTTGAGTGGGTTAAGAGGATGGCTACGAAGATGATCAGGGGGCTGGAGCACCTCCCTTATGAGGACAGGCTGAGACAGTTGGGTTTGTTCAACCTAGAGAAGAGAAGGTTCTGGGGACACCTTATAGTGGCCTTCCAGTATTCAAAGGAAAGATGGGGAGGGACTCTTTATCAGGGATGTAGTGAAAGGATGAGGGGTAATGGTTTTAAACTGAAAGAGGGTAAATTTAGATTAGATGTAAGGATGAAATTCTTCTCAGTGAGGGTGGTGAGGCAGTGGAACAGGTCACCCAGCGAAGTTGTCGATGGCCCCTCCCTGGAAGTGTTCAAAGACAAGTGTTCAAGGTTGGACGGGGCTTTGAACAACCTGGTCTAGTGGAAGGTGTCCCTGCCCATGGCAGGGAGCTTGGAACTAGAAGATCTTTAAGGTGACTTCTATAATTTTATGATGATTCTATGTGATTTTATAAAATTTAATATATGATTCTAAGAAATTTACTCTCTCCTTGAGTTACAGTTCTGCCAGATTTTGATGTATTGGGACTTTGGATGAAGAAAGAAAGTGAAAAAAATAATTGACCCTAAAGAAACAGAAAAAAATATCAGAGACTTCATCCCACTCCAAATTCTTGTGAATCCATAAAACTTCTTCAGTTTCTCCTGATGGCCAATACTACGAGTCGGTTTCACTAAGCTTCAATTACTTCACGTCACTAACAACAGACACATTCCTTTAAAAGGGTCAACAAAATTTCTCTAATGTATCTAGCATGCTACTTGTCCACTTCACAGTAGAACATTTACTTCTGAATCCTTAAACAAGTAGACTACTTAGGGCAAGAATCTGCAGCAGAGTCTATTTAAGCCATCAGTGATTTTTGGCTGATCCCTGTATGTTGTGTGTCCTTTCCTCACAAAATGAGAGAATTAAGGGGAGCTAAAGGGCTCACATGCTTTAGTAAATAACACCCTACCCAGCGAGCTAGGCAATGGCTCTATGCAAGAAATTAATGAGGGGCAAGGACTGAGGTGTGTGTAGTATGTGGGAGCACACAAGATTGATGTATGGAGTTGGGTGCTAGTGCAAGATGGGGCAACTTGTTACTAGTTTAGGACAGCAGGATCAGGCCTAGGAGGTGGTATGGGATTTGGATTTTACTATCACGAGGTATGTGATAACAGAGTATAGGGGATGTGGATATTGGAAACATAGCTCTGCCTATTGTTGCCCCAGCCTACCAAAGAATCAAGTATTGTTATATTTCTGAAGCGCCAATGACACCTGCTGCTAATATTACCCAAGTACAGAAAGTATTACCCAACCCACTACTGATGGCTGCACATAAATATCTGTTCAAAAGGAAATGTCAAATCATCTTTGTTCCAGCAACTAATCAGACATTATATAGATTTTAATTATAACAGTTTTCCATTCTCCACATTTCATTGCTCTTAGTGGTCATAAATCTAACATATACAGGAACCAGTCAAATTTACTTTTTTTTCATTAGCTTCCCCAACACTTCATAACCTACAAAATAGGGATCTGAATTTCAGGATATTTTGACATTGACTGAGCTGTAATATTTTGAGACCAGGGGTTTTATTAGTTTACTTCCATAAATGATTGCCTAATACCCAAAAAGGCCATAGAAAAAGTATGCAAGCTGTTACAGATAGTGGCAGTCTACAAACACTTTTCTTTTATTGCCTTAAAAACAGATAGTAAATGGATTTGCCTGTACTAGTATTCTGAGACCAGCGTCTGTGGACAAAAATTAACTGTGTGCAGTCTTAATATTACTTCACCTACTCACTTTTGTGCCTTCAAATGAAATGTTTTTCAGCTCTCGCTTTTAGTTAAATAAATGATCAATCTATCTAGTTAATCTTGAACATTTTAATTTACTGTTTTGATCTTTATGATACTTCATTGTATATCATGGGAATATGCATGTACTCTCTAGAAAACAACATTCTTGATTTTGATCTCCAAACACATTTTGATGTCGATACTAATATGTATCCCCCACATTGACCTTGTACACAGTGAAGTAATCAGGAAAAAATTCTTATAATAACAAATGCTCTTCAAACTTGATAGTTTCTTATTCAGACTGAAAACTTCCTGAATGCAGATGACTGATGAGAGTTAATGAAAAATTAATATACAGATCCTGGAAACTAAAATATTATTGGATGGGATGGGATCTTGAATACCCAAGAAACCTGATAGAGGTAAAGGGGAAGAAGAAGGAACATAACAATCTTGACTGAGTTTTAGTTATCAGATGTCAAAGGACATTTGAAAGTGGAGGGCAAATGTATCCCTTGGAATAAAGTTGTTTTTCAAAGTCTTGTGTGTCTCCAGACAGCAAGCAGTGAAACAGAGTCTCGTGGGATAGGAAATGTGCCCCAGATGTTCTGGAGGATTGCAGGAGACAGAAAAGGAAGGAGATTGTCACCAAAATGGAAGAACAATGAAAACTGTATTGTGAGGTCCTGCTTCCATTAAGAGACAATAAAGTCTGCATCTATTACAGTTTATTTTATCACACTAAGGAAGGCTTGAATAGACATACCCTCTTCCACTATTTGGAAGGTAGGAAAGGTAAGAAATTAATAGATTGTCACACTCCTCAGCTTAGACTCTGTCCTTGAAGTTTTTGATACCCAATAACTTCTCTCACACTCTGATAACATCATGGTATAAGTTCATTTCTTCAGATAAGCTAAAGTAGCTATTGGTCATGTAAATCCTTGTAACAATTTTCTCTCCTTCCATTTGGCTACTTATAGTACTCACCAAATTTCACAAATTCATTTCCCTTTAGTTTTCTGAAGTACCATATAAAATATTGCATAGTACATTAGACAGAAAATTTGAACATAATGTACAGGGAAGGTCAGAGTGTAGAGAAATTACTAGCTTTATCAAACTAGTTAATAGAGAAGATATTGTTTGTTTTAGAGGAAATGAAAAGCACAAAAATATTTGAATCTGTGTTATAAATTTTCATCAGTTTATGAAATCTTTTATTATGCCTAGAGATTCCCCAGCAATCTGAAATGAAATGGCCTACCTCTGAGGTGCTATTAGGATAAGAATAACTTACAGAATAAGCTTTGCAAGACACACAGAATCAATCATTTTTACTATTATAACCAAGACAAATTCCCATTGGAAACTATGCTACACTTACAAGCATCTATTTTAAATTTTTATATACTTGGTGTGCCTAACATAGCAGTACTGTGTTTCAAATTACTTTTGTAAATCTAATTGATTTAATAAATTCACACTTAAATTGCTATTCAATTACTTACTCTTCTCTTCAGCAATTTTACAATCTTGAGCATATAGCAGAACGAGAATATAATTAAAGGGCTTATTCATTAAAGAAATACTTTTCTGCTGGTAGGTCACCTGGGTTTTTCTCACGATACTCAAGCTACACCAGTTCTCTGTAAAAAGAGTATAATACTGAGAAAAATATAAATATTTGGTAATACACAGGAGACGTCTCATCATGCAGTGAGTATAGAGAATTTTTATTTATCTCACAAACATATATATTAATTACAGATTAATTCATATTGTTTATTAAGTGTATATCTGTGGCCAACTAAGTCTATATATGTTTCTCCATTTTTATATTTTTTTATATAATTTGCAGTTTTAAAAGGGCAACAGCTTTCATATAATTATGTATATGAATGATATATAGGTAAAATCAAGCTGCAAAGCTCATCTCCAAGCATGCACATAGAAATGAAAGGTAAAGCTACTCACAACCATTTACGTGTCACAAAGGTGAATTGCTTAAAAACCAAACAAAACAGTGAGCCAATCTCATGGCAGAAATCTCAACATGATGAAGAAGTATTAGTATGCAAGCACGTATAGGTACTGGATATTAGTATTTTAAGTTTCTCTTTGGTACTATGGACCAACAGTACCTAGAGACCTTATAAGAAATAATTTTTCTTCATCAAACTAACAAAGTAGGAAGGTAACCATTCTGATTGATAAGAAATCTGAAACAGTGAACTACAACCTGTCTTATTCAAGCCAGTACAAAACTGAACATACAGCACAGATCAATTAATCATTAGGACAGTGCTTTGATCAAGACCACCACATCCTCTTTTTATTTTTTTTTTTTAAATCAAAAGACTTGTTTCAGCTTGAAGTTGCAATAAATCTAGCTAAAGTGAGATGTTACTCCTCTGAGCACAGCCAGATTGTCATTTCCTCACAAGTAGTCTGCTTGCTCTGCAATTTCAACTTCTTGCATAGAATTGCTTACAGTGGTCTCCCAAAAAAATGTCTGCTACCTAGAGTAAATGTGGAGAGGGCAACACTGGCACTACTTCTGCCTGTGGGCTAGGCAAACTATTCCAGAGAATATCTTGAATCTACTAGTTGGTGGTAGATAAGCTAATTCAGCTTTTACCCCCTTTTGCACTATGTCCATACACAGATAAAGACTTGATCCTGCTTTCTGCATTAGACTTTCTATATTTTATTTTAAATGAATGTTTATGGTGCTTAAAGATTTTAGTTAGATCCAGAAACACAAAACAACCGTCCACATGGAATACGACTTTTTCTCTTAATACTTTAAAGTAACACTCTTTAGATTTCCATAGGCCATGAATTAGAGTATTCACTCTCTTTAATATGATCAAGAAAAAAAAAAAAAACCTCCTAAATAAGAATTCTATAAATTTACTACAATTGTATCTTCTTCAATTCTAATAGTGAAATATACTAGTTAGAACTGTCAAAATATTTTGTTACAGCTCTCAGAAGACACTTCAATTCTGTAAGCTAGCATATATTGTCTAATAGCATATATTAATTCTATTAGCATATATCCTCATTTGTTTAAACTAACATTCCCTCAAAATAAAAATTAAAGCAAATTTAACTTTTACTTAAATAAACCTGATTAAGAGTATTAAGAGCTTTTTCAGTTTTTAATCACTTCACAAATAGTACAGACAATCATAAATCTGGCTCTTAGACCAGTAACAGATTTAACGCTACAGTTTTTAAGATGTGACTTTGACCAAAATTGTGTGTTTGAATCATACCCGACTTCTACATAAAGCTTTTATATCATAAATCTACTTGGGAAAGTGATGGGTTCAGGGGTTTCATGTGTTACTATGAGGGAAAGGTTTATTATCTTCAGTGTTATCAGTTACCTTGACATTTTGATGTACCAGCATTTTTTTCCCAGACCAAACAAGTTAAACTTTGGTATGATCTTATCTGACTGTTAGATAAATCTTACAAAAGGATTACTGAGGCTATGAGGAACGATGCCTCTGTTCTAATGGAACTTTAACTGGATTATACCCATGCATCACCTGTATGCATCTGAAGAGCTGCACTGAAATCTGGACTGCCTGAACATGCGATACCACTATATTAGCATTTCTGGTTTTTCTGGAAGTTTCTGTGCTTGATTCATAATATAATAATACAATCACTATACAATCATATATTTTATAATAATATCTAAGCAACTTAGGGAAAAAAAAAAAAAAAAAAAAGGGGAAATATGCTGGCACTCTTGCACGGAATCTTTCTTACAGAAAAAACCTCCAAAATACTTTAATTACAATTTAGTGTGTTTTATCTTTTTTGACTTATCTAAGAAAGATCTTTTTTCTATCTAGAATAGAAGAATTTGCCTGCATACATATATGTACTTTTTGCACCCTTGTCCCCACAACCCTTTATAAAACAGATAATGAGTATGTGAAAATGTTAAGGAGGAAGACCTTGGGGAAAAAAAAAAAAAATCCTAAACTATCAGAATCTTCTATATCTCTGACATACTTCATCTTTTTTCCTACCTTCATGAACAAAAAAATTATTTAAGTATTATGAAGATGACAAATTCCTGCTTTAAATAAGGTGAAAATGGAGGGAATTATAAAACCCTAAAAGAGTGACTCACAATTTCTCTTCTTAAAACAGAGAACTGAGAATTTATAAACAGAAGAGAAATGTTGTTCCCTATCAGAAAGAGTCATTTAGCTAGGACTCAAACTGCTAAGTCATTTTAGGTCAAAGCAAAACACTTTAATCATCACTCAACAAATTGATTAGCAGTCAGCAGTGACTGAGAAACGCAGTGATCTTTTTGCCTGAAACACCGTTTAGTAATTGGACTCTCTTTCATTTTACAAATCTCATCAATCATGAGAACCATGACGAAATCTCATTTCCATTTCTTCTCACATAAAAAGTATTACACCATTATATTACATTGAACTTCTGCCAAGTAAACCTGACCACATGCAAATATATACACACCAGCAGAAAAAGTGAGATATAAACATGAATACTTCTGTAGCCAGAGCCTGAATACCCAACAATCCACACTTCAAGAATTCCCTTTTATAGCTCCTGCTTATCCCATTCAAAAGAATAAACAACAAATGCGAGAAAAAATGCCCACTGTTACTTTTCAGTTATATCAAGCTCAAAGCACAGCCGTTCTAAAGTTAATGATTACTGCTGCAGTCTACAGTTTTGTCAGCAGCATCTCATACTTGATTGTTTCCATGGTAACCAGCAAAATAAAGGAACAGTTGATATTCTGCTATCTGTTGTCAACAGAATCTTAGTACATTACATTTATTTATTCTAGCCACATCTAAACCCTAAATTGACTGAGGTTAAAAAGAACTTTTGTCATTGTTAAGAGCTGTTTTCAGCAGCTGACTCCTCAAATAATTTTCACCCAAGAGCAGGAGATGGACAACAAAGCACCACAGAGCATTGTATTGGAATCAAATATTTCTTTCTTTGTATGAGCATTAAGAGGTGCTTGGAGCAAGGGACTCATGTCATTCCCCTCAACCACAATGTCTACAGCAAAATAAATGTAATAATTCTTATTTAATCCACTTAGGCAGAGCACCTTCAATTCCACAAACTGTCACACGGTAAACCAAACTATGATGTTTTTTTACATTTCGTCCCTACAGTACCTCTCTTTCAAATACATAGAAACCTGCTCCATATAAATAAAATATTTATTATTTATTAGAAATTTTATCATGAAAAAAAATGAAGAGATAAAACTAGTTGCATTAGTCAAGGTCCAAAGTGATGGGTATACTAATTAATTATTTTTACACAGCTATTTTAGAGACCAAACACATTTCTATGACAAGTAGAATTAGTCTGTGTTATTTAACTTCTCTTATCTTCCACAGGACACATACTGGATAACAAACAGTACATACTGTGGCTAATCCAGAATTTATGTCCAGGGCTGATTGGTTGGTCAGCTGCTGCCACAGATGACAAGTATGAATCAAATTTTCTCTCTTTTCTTTACCCATTCCCACTGAGGAGAAGGAAAGAAAACTAATTTGAGTCTTTTTCCTCTCACAGGCAGAGTGATTTTCACAAAACCAGTAGGAACCCAGTTATGGGGAAACATTTATCATTTGATTTAATCATTTGACTGTTATTGACTAACAGGTTCAAAAGTTATCGAAAGGGACGTGTAGATACAGATATCCTTACTGTCATTACTTGATAAAGCAATCCAAAAAAAGAAGAAAATACTATGGTGATAAATGAATGTGCAGTGACAAAATTAAAATTCTCAGAAAATTGTTCAGGTAGTGCAAATGTACCAGGGTCTAGTGAGAAGTTTATACACTTAGGGTAGATCAATCATGGTGGTAAAATGGTAGAGCAGCACAGAACCATTTATCTTCTTGCAGAATGGCCATGTTAACTAATTAGCAGTAGCCCTTCTGCTACTTAGCAACAGACAAAAAGCTTTTTTCTGACCAAACTGAGTCACCTGTTAGTAGGGCAGCATTTTCCAGGCTCTTGCAACTTTAATGATGTTAACTTTCACTTATCTGATCTATTCAAACAGTTTGTTGTACGACTGCTCTGGGTAGCACCTGAAAATGTCTGAAGAGTCTTTGAACTGCATCCAAGTTAAATACCACGGGAAGATGATATCACTAGCATCTCTGCTTTTTTTTTTTTTTTTTTTTTTTTAATTATTGTTGTGTACAAGTTGATATTATTCAGGAAGACTTTGATTTCTTAAGCCAAAAAAAATAATTGAAGATATAGAAACTATAAATCTAAGAGTCCTCTACTGAAATAAAGCATGCTGCAATTTAACAATATAGAAGTTTTACTTATGATAACCCAGTATGATTAAAGTTCTTAAAATGAAAATTCTTTTTTTACTGATTTATTCCTTATTTATTTTGGTAGAACATAAAGATATACATACATATGCAGTTAATCACACCAAGATATCCTCTGTTCTTTTACCCTATTTGTCTTTGATTTCTTATATCAGCACTAAGAGAATGACAGAGATTAAAAAATTTCCCCATCATAAAAAGCACTGGTGCGCTGGCTAAAATTACCTACATGACCAGAAGTTTATTGATTAAAAAATCACCACCTTGCAGAGACATGCTGAGTTTATTGCACCTACTTACAGTATAGTATATCAACACTAAACCAAGCCAAAAATCTTCCTTTCACTTTTACACTTATTGCATCCATAGTCATCTCTTCTTTGAAATTTCTTACCTTTGAATGATTTCTCAGCTACAGTTTGTATAAATGTAAATCAAAATTAATGCCCTTAAAGCACAGAGGACTAAACATAATCTCAAAGCTTAAATTTATTGTGTGGATATTGTTTTAAATAATTATTCAAATATCATATCTAGGAGCAACTGTAACTAACAGGAAACATTGCAAATTATTTAGCACTATTCATCGAATATACTAATATTGGCTATTAATTATTTCTGATTAAGATCAAATTTTTAACAACTATTAACTAAATATTTTATCTTTTATATTTATCTTTTATATCTGCATTCATATACAAATTTGGGAAGAGTTAAATTTGACTTTGAAGTTAGTTTTGAGACACAGATTTTCAATCATCAGAGTTTGAGGTATTATGAAAGATGAAGTTGTGATGAATGCATGATGTGCTTGATATAGAGCAAACAGTCTCTGTTGATCCTTTAGGCCATTCATTAACTTTTACAGAAAGATATGTAAGCAGGACTTATACTTTGTTGAGACTTAATCCAGCATTTCTTTTCTAAATGACCTTCTCATTAATGATTGACAAGGAATGATATTCCACATGCAGCAAGTTTAAGGGTCAATTCCCTCAACAAGATCATTGTGTGTGGGAGGCAGAGGAGATGTACCATTACAGAGATCAGCTAGGACAACTAGGAGTTCTCTTAAACTTCACATGACTTCAGAAGTTTAGAGATGCTTCTGCAATATGGTTCTGTCTTTCAAAATTGTACACAAAAAATTATGTCATGTTGATGCCATGCAGATATTTATAATAAATACTGTTGTGACCTCCCACTAATGCCTCTTGTTGAGGACTATCTTTACTTACATACTTGGTCAGGAGCAAACAAAGAATAGTGAAATTTTTAGAGTACTGTAAAAAAAAAAAAAAAAAAAAGCACTGCAAATGGTCTATTTATTGATGTAACTTATGTACATTCCTCTCACAATGCTTGAAAATTCTCCAGGGCAGGTATAAAAGGCATAAAATACAGCATATATCAAAATCTTTCCTGCCTATCTATTGTCAGTTTGGTAGATGCAGTAAATGAAACCTATAGTTTACTGCTCTTAAGGCACTGAAACGTTTCCTCAAACTATCATTAACTGCTTTCAATAATTATTTCTTTTAACTCCTAGAGGTATTTTCATCATTACAGATATGTCAAAAAGACCAACAAAAATCAGGCAGCAGGAAAATTATTTACTCAGCATGATCATCTATCCACAAATTTGGAAAAAGGAGTGTAAGAAATTGATGCTACCAACATTCTTTGCCTAAAATAAAGTTTCTGAATAGATCCACATACCTCTAAGCTGGTTCAAAAAGCAGTTGCCTGTAGTACTTGTGTTTTAGCAAATATAACTACGTGGGGATTGAGTTCAAGATATGACCCTCCTGACTTTACATCTGACTTTTGCTAAACAAGGGCAAGCGTACACAGATGTAAAATGCCAAATAAGAAATCCAGGCATGTGGTATACCCTGACAGCAGCATTACACTGCTATCAAGTTTATTGATGCAAACACTGTAAAATTATAAGTCCCTTTCCCTGTTAAAAAACACACAACTAATCATTATGATTCATTTGTTTAACAGTTCTTCAGGCCTGTTGTCAACAATTGCCCAGAGAATGACAGGAAGAAACAACAGAAATTCTTATAAATTTGTCTGATTCACAGGAACAGAAAATAGAAGACAACAGCCAAAGTAGCATTTAAGACTGCATTACAGACATTTATAGTGGTATAGTAATCCATACCTTCAAATCTGAACAGGTAGAATCCATCAAATATGACCTAAGTCACAGCATTGCCTTAGTTTTTTTACCCACAGGAGTTCAATGAGTTAAAACTGAGATTTTCAAGGGTAAAGAACTATTATTCTCTCCACTCAGAGGACATAAAGAACTGTCAGTTTACTGAATAAAAAAATTCTTTAATTTTAATTAGTTAGAAAGAGAAGCTGGGCAAAGAAAGTGCAATTACAACCATCCACCACAGAAATACTTAACAGTGCAAAAAAGCAATTAAAAGATTTTTTTTAAACCTATTAATACATATACTCTGGGAAGACATCATTTTTTCTTGATTTTTCTTCTATTTCTCTGTTAAAAACCAGTAAGTATTGTTCAGAGGTATAAATCCATTCAAAGCCATAAGAACAGTGCCAAGGTTACCAATCAAGGCTTCTTGCTAAACAGTTGTATGTTTGTTTGTTTTCTACATTTATTGATGACTCATAAGGTCAAACCTTCAAGATAAGCTTGCCCTTTTAACTTTTTTCCTCAACCTCAATCCTAGCAAATTCCTTTACAAGTAGAGTCTTGAAAATATCTTAGGAAAAAAGTTGTCTGTGACTGAATGAGCCTTTCCTGCCACTCCCAAGCCAATCACTTGCTCTTCCAGGTATTAGCTGAATCACTTCCCAGGTTTTATAGGTCATCACATGATCAGACTCTGCTGGGATGTGGTATAAGCTGTTATGTATGGATTTAAACAAGCTACCTTGAAAAGAACCCACAAAACCGAAACCATTCAGTCATAGATATTTACAGCATTGTAGCAAAATTTTTGTTCAGTTCCCCATGTTCCTTAGGCAGAAAGATTTTGAGTAATAGGTGTTAAGACGTGTACATATATACAACTAATGTTTCAATCTGGAAGAAAGTATTTTAGAGTAAGAGAAAAGACAAATCTTTTTCTGTTAGGAGGTGGGAAAGCAAAAAAATGAGAAAGGCATTGAAGCTGTTTAGCTTCACAATATACCTCTGGAGACATCACTTTTCTTGACTCCTCTTAAATGAAAAATTTAAAAAGAAAAATGGTCATTGAGTATGGCTGTAGGATATCAAGCCTCACATCCTTTGAAGAACAAGAGTGTGTATATGCTCAGAGGTTTCCCTCTAGCATTCTATAATGAGTTATACTTCAGTTTCATTTTTTCAAAAATCAAATTTTTATTAGTTTTTTTTTCTCAAATACTCTTAAGCTATTGACAATTAAACTGATGCAACTTCATTTTGAACATTCAGCTAAATACAATAATAATCATACTGTAGATTAGCTATAACTACCTGCAAGAGAGTCAGTAGGTAAGCTTCCAACAAAATTATCTTTCATTAAGTAGTCTCATTCATTTAAATTAAAATAAACAAGCAAATAACAAAAATAAAGCAGGAAAAACAAAACAAAAAACAAAAAATGAAAACCAAAAACAAAAAAAAAAAAAAAAACAAAAACCCAAACAAACAAAAAAAACCCAACAAAACCCTAAACCAAACAACAGAACAAAATCCAAATTAAAAAGTCCGCACAGTAAAGAGTATCTACATGGAATATACTTCAAAGTTTATACTGAGAGCATAATGCTGATGTCGCCACAGGGTGTGATCTGCCATTACTAATAGAAGGCCACAGGATTTCTGTTAACTTGGCAGTGCATCATCTCAGGTCTTGTCTTGACCAGAACTGAGATTAACTTTGATATAAAGTGTAGTAGTCAAGTGACTATTGTCTGTGAATGTAGGCATCCTAAAGGACTTCCTGCGAGATAATGGTCACATGAGCAATCCTGCATGTGAGCAAGACTGAGAAGAGCCTCATCCTCAGCAAGCACATGACAAGGACATAGCCTTGAAGAGAGGACAAAGAACTCGACAAACAAACAACTCCAGGAGATGGATTGGGCGGAGAAAGACATTGAGTGTGGCGCTTATTATCCAATCGCAAGAAGGCTTTAAGTGCATGGACAAAGCTAACTATCCAATCATAAGAATTGTACCACGTACCATTCACATGCACAGGAGAAAGCTATAAAAGGCCTTGCTTACCTTCAATAAATTGGCATTGCTTGATCATATTGGTTGTGTGCATGTCCATATCTCCTGCATGTGAACATTATATGAGGCAAAGGTCTAACAAGTCTATAAAGTTGATGAGTAACAAACACTACCCCTTTAAGTTAAGTGGGGTTGGAGGAAGCTATCATAGAACCTGAACTAATAGCAAAGGGGTGAAGACAGTCACACTTTAGGTAGAAACCAATGAATAAAAATGAAATAAATACATGGTGTTGAAAACATTAAAAAAAAAAAATCCCAACACAGTCTCAAGTATGAGAAGAAAGAAATGCTCACCAGCAGTCATATATTCCTCTATGCAAAGAACTCAGGGCACAGATGACTTTGTGTAATGCTCCCCCTCACTCCATCCCTCTTCAGGATGACTAGCAACCTTAGACTCTAGACTGACACCAGAAAGATTAACAAAATATCAGAGAAAAGGAGTGGAAAATTTGGGTTATTTTGGTACAATAAATTTAATTGTATTACTACTGAAAATTTTCCTTATTACCTAGATATTTTGGACTATAAATGTTAGTGTCATTTTAACTGAGATAGTAACTGCATATGGGGATTATGCAATTAAGATGTTAATTACACTAACAATAGATAATCAGCTCTGCATGTATGATATGTTCCTTTTTGCCCTTAAAATTTCAAGTTTTAAGCAGCTCCTCTTTAAACAGCATGTCATGCAAAGTATATTGCCAGTCAGAGAGGGACCTGGGGGTGTTGATTGACAGCTGGCTGAACAGGAGCCAGCAGTGTGCCCAGGTGGCCAAGAAGGCCAATGGCATCCTGGCTTGTGTCAGCAATAGCGTGGCCAGCAGGGACAGGGAAGGGATCTGACCCCTGTACTCGGCACTGGTGAGGCCGCCCCTCGATTCCTGTGTTCAGTTTTGGGCCCCTCACTACAAAAAGGACATTGAATGACTCGAGCGTGTCCAGAGAAGGGCAACGGAGCTGGTGCAGGGTCTGGAGCACAGGTCGTACGGGGAGCGGCTGAGGGAACTGGGGGTGTTTAGTCTGGAGAAGAGGAGGCTGAGGGGAGACCTCATCGCCCTCTACAGCTCCCTGAGAGGTTGCAGAGAGCTGGGGATGAGTCTCTTTAACCAAGTAATAAATGATAGGACAAAAGGTAATGGCCTCAAGTTGCACCAGGGAAGGTTTAGACTGGATATGAGGAAGCATTTCTTTACAGAACGGGTTGTTGGGTGTTGGAATGGGCTGCCCAGGGAGGTGGTGGAGTCCCCATCCCTGGAGGTGTTTAAGAGTCGGGTCGACATAGAGTTTAGGGATCTGGTGTAGTTGGGGACTGTCAGTGTTAGGGTTAGACTGGATGATCGTCAAGGTCCTTTCCAACCTAGATGATTCTGTGATTCTGTATATAGATGGTTAAACGGAAACAAGTTCTGAGTGAATGGAGCCTTTGAGGAGTGAAACTATTCTGTTCATCTCCCTGCTTACTACTCTAATAGAACTAGGTTTATTCTTCCAACATAAAACTTCCGACTGTGTTCTGTCATATACAAGAGATATAAAGCGTGATTAGACATTTTAAAGTAGTTATTTTTTACTTTAAAAAAAAAAGAGTGATTTGCCTGAAAACTAACTTATGCCATCATGCAATTCTTGCCTCCCAGGAATATCTAAATAAGGCCTGCAATTTTAACCGTAAAGCTGGGAACATATTTTATTTAAAAAAGTTTTTGATCTCATGTATTTTTAAATGAAATGTTCAAAGTACAGGCAAGATGATGAATACTGTACATAAAAATATGCAAAGAGTTTTATGCTAAGGAGCTATGCTGGCTCCGATTAAAATATCATCAGTAGCTTTTGGACTAAAATGCTCTAGATATGCAACATCTTCCAGAGGTATTATAGCATAATCTGAAGTGCAGATGAGCTTCCTGAATTAGTACTACCATCATATGCACCTCCTAAATTCAGAATAGCCTCAATATGAAATCTTTTTTATTGTTGTTTTCTGTCTTTGTCTATTCTGGTACAACTACCATTCCACAACATCCATCGGTCACTCCAAAAGAAACAGAAATAAATTAGGGACAAGTTCAAAGTTCATTATGCTCAAAATAAGACCAACAAACGGTGATTTACTCACAGCAGAGAAGTCCAAATCTCAAACAAAGTGACAGTTAATTTTCACTGAAGAATGTGATAAAATAGAAAATTAATTATTTCTTCTCTAGTGTCTATTTCACTACACCAGTAAAACAAAACCCCAAAAGGATCAGCATTTTGAAGAGACTACTTCTGAAGAGACTTCTTGTATTTTTTCTTTCCTCTAACAAGACGGGTATCTTTCAGATCCTGGAGCATCTGAATGTAATCTAGACACATAATAATACTTGTCACCTTACCGAATCTTTTGCTTACTGACAGAATTCAAAGTAAAAAAACACCACCATCTGTAGCATTTTTTACTCTGCTTTTACTCCCTCTTATCAGAAGAGAAAAAACAGACAAGCTAGAAAAATAATCTGTGCCACATTTATTTCTGTGGATCAAGAAGTAAATGAAGTTTGAAAATGAACGTCATCATGAGTTTTAACAAATATGTCCACTTATGGTGCACAAGAAGAAAACACTTTTTTTTTCTTTACTTTGGATGCATATTCTATTTATTAAGGTAATGATTTGTCAGACTGACAGATATGGCAGACCTAATCAGATGTTTTCTGCTTTATTCCAGTCTTCTTATTTTGAGATGTGAAGGAGAAATTTGCACATCTATAGAATAAGTGCATTGTATGACAACTTCATGTCCCTCAAAGAACAGGAAGAGATAGGATTTAATGCCTTTCCAGAGCTTAATTGGTAAAAAAAAAAAAAAAAAAAAAAACATAATGAAGTAACAACTGAAATAACAGAGCTGAACTCTAATTACTGGTATTTTAAATTATCTTTTTATGTTGATGGTACACAGGCAAAGAATGAAAAGATTTTAAAGAACGATCTAAAATACTTCACGGGAACAATAATTGACAGTGTTTTCCTTTTTCTGTCCTTAATTCTACCAACAGAAAAGACGGTCTTAGGAAGTAAGTGCCTGACGAAATGCTGACATTGCAGCTAAGATTGAACTATGGCAAACAAAGAAGGGGTTATCTTGAAAAGGTGAATCTTGAAATATGGTCAAGTAATTAGAGATAACAATTATTTTTAAAAGTCAAATTTTATCACAGAAGAATTTCTAAATAAGAAAAGAAGCCAGCAAAGAACTAACCAAGCAGCTTATTTTAACTTGTATTGTATTTACCACTCTAAGATTTGAGTTTCAAAATACAAACTTTATAGTGGAAAAAAACCCCCTGTAATTTTTACTGGTATTCAAGTGGCATTTCAGCTATCCTCGTGCACC
>NW_020799095.1:93936355-93962490 GCF_003259725.1 Athene cunicularia
TGTGTATAAGAGACAGATCAGGCTCATCTCATCAGTATTTTGAACTTTAATTATGCCAGATTGTAAATATAACATTTATTTAAACTGAAGTCAAACCTGAGATGATCCATATTTTTATTTATTAGGAGCACAGAATCTCTGGTATGGTGTACAAGGTCTTTTGGGTGAATTAGAAACCATGTGATAGAATTATTCTTTAACTAAGAGAAAAAACAATATATCAAATAAAGTCCTATATGCATTTTACTATTTAAATTGTAACATGAATTTACTGGTCTCTGTTTAGTTTGGCTTTGTTAACATTGATTTAGCTAGAATTATTGTACCAGATGTTTTCAAATGTGGTTTTGTCGAAACCACAAAACTCATGTTACTACAGTTTTACCTTAATTTTACCACAAATATAATAGATTTGGTCCAATGTAATACATTTCTTGCCTCTGTAATATATTGTAATGAAACAATAGTAACAGAAACCCACACTACTATGCAGTCATCCTTAACTACATAGAGAGATGGTACTTTTCTTCCTAGGTATTACTACTTTGTTATTATCACCATACATTACATTAAAAAAAAAAAAAAAAAAAAAAAAAAAAAAAAAGGCAGATGGAACATTTATATTTGAATAAAAATGAATACAGAAATCCTGGTCCACCTCCAGATCATAACTAAAAGCTGTTGTTCTAAATCCTGTGAATCTATATCTGACAAAAATGTACTACTAGAAGCAAATGTAAAATTCAAAATTCATAATGATATCTTTTCCATAAATATAGTAAGTCTATGCTGTTCACACTGTTAAGTTTCATCCGCTCTCTCTTCATTGCCTAGATTCTATCAACATAAAGAAGTAAAATAAATTATTGAAGTAGATGCTTTGACCAGACAATTAATGTCTCATTTTAAGCAATATAATACTGCTTTAACATGTCTTTTAAAAAAAGAAAAATGTAACCTGAAGGAATCATTTATCAATATGGTGGTTTTGGTTGGAAAGGAGTCAATTTTCTTCATAGTAGCTTATATGATGCTGTGTTTTGAATTAGTGACCAAAACAGTGTTGATAACACACGAGTATTTCAGCTATTGCTGAGCAGTGCCTGCACAGCATCAGGGCCTTTTCTGTGGGGCACACCAGTGAGGAGGCTGTGGTGTGGGCAAGAGGGGACACAGCCGGGACAGCTGACCCCAACTGACCAAAGGGATATTCCATACACTATATGACATCATGCTCAGTAGTAACAGCTGGATGAAGAAGAAGAAAGCAGGGGACGTTCAGAGTGATGACGTTTGTCTTCCTGAGTAACTGTTACATGTGATGGAGCCCTGCTTTCCTGGAGATGGCTCTAATTCTCTCCCTCATCCAACTGGGTAGGGGAGTGAACGAGCAGCTGTGTGGGGCTGAGCTGCCTACCTGGGTTAAACCACAATAGATTACATGAACTATAATTGGATTACTAAAGTACTGTTTAGGTTCTAACCATAGCATCAAGAAGCAAAACCTCACAGAAAATTAAGGAATAAAACAGCCATAAGCTCAATGCACAACATGAAAAGAGGGAGAAAAAAAGAGCAAAACTTCTTTAATACCCATGCAGCACATCATTTTAAGTACTTCTTGGGCATGTCATGAAATCAACTACATTTTGTTTATTCCTCAAGCTCTGTTCCTTGAAGCATGATTTGGTGCCATTAACAGAGCTACACATATTTAAGGCAACATAATTATGCTAGGGAAATAATTCAAATCATTCATTGTATCACACCTTCAATATGCAAAAAAGCTACACAAGATACACTTGTTTTTATCACCATTTGCCTTTCTCAGGTAGTCATAGTGCTCTAGTGTTCAGTAACATGTACGTGTCCTATTTAGCACATGAGTACTTTTCCAAGAAGTCAGATCTATTGGGTGTGATATGCACAGATGGTATGAGCACATTCAGGAAAGGCAACACATTTTTCTCATGCCAAATTTATGCTGTGTGGTCAGACCAATGATGCAGAGCATCTGCAATACAATTTCTGCATTTCCCAGAATCGGAGTATCACTGCACAGGTCTTATGAAGCTGACCTGCATAAGGGACACATCCAAGATGCCCATATTTTCAGTTATGAAATTTTGTAATCAATTCAATACTTATACTTTGAACAGGACCACTCCCAAACTTCGATAAAGAAGACCTTTGAATACCACTTGAATACAATTTCTGGGAGCAGGAAGGGGAGAAGAGATATGACCACCTTAGCCTAAAACAATAAGGTGTTTGTTTCCTTGTTTTTTAATGCAACCTTGTTCTGCATCTTGAGCTGGATGCTATCACATCAACAAAGCTGTTAGTTTTGTCAGTGTGTATTTACATAATTGCAGTCCTTCTGTAAGTACAGTCTTTTTGTAGCATATGTTATCTTATATATCCAAGGCATATCTTAGTTTAGTTCAATTTACTAATTCCATGCAGCTGCTGCACATTTAACACATATGAAAGAGTTAAAAGCAACCTTCCCATCCACATTATTTTACTGACTGTTGTAAACAATATCATACAGTTGTTCTAAATACACATTAGCATATTATATTAGCACAAAATATTATTCTAGTCATACTTTTTAGTTAAACTTTTCTGTCTTACTGATCCACTGCAGTTGACTATACTTGTAAATTGAGAGCTGCCCAACTCAAAACAATATAACAGCTTTGGTGAGGTGGTTGGTTGTTTATTTTGGATTGGTTTGGGAGAGGGAGGGTGTGAACAACAGATCTCTGCAGTAGAGAAATGCTACCTGGCTCAAAAGATTAAAAAACCCCCACAAACATCCTGTATAATTTTGAAAAAAAACCCAACCTGTATAATTTTGATATGTTCCTAAAAGCCATTGTGTTAGTAGTGTGTTGGAAAGAATTCACAATGGACAATTTTCAGAGCACTAAAGCCTTCTTGCAGGATAATATTGTTATTTCCAATCTTGAAAAAGAAAGTATGTAGCATCATTCTTCCGTCAGATCACCCAGAAGGTACCTCTAATGTGTGTGCTATGAAATGAGTAAAGCAATTCTGACAGATCTCTCGAAAAATTTACCTGAGGACTAGTGGAAAGCAGAATCATTTTCCTGTCAACTTTTGCTGGTGTCATCAAGGGAATTATGCCTAGTTTAGCAGCAGGCTAGGGTAAAGGGTGAAAGGACACAATACACAGGAAAGTAAAAAAGTTTAAACATGCAAGTCTTATGGCATTCTTCATGGTTTCTGAAGGCTATGCACCATTTCATAGAAGTTTCTAGTTGGTATGTATGCTTTTCTGCCACTTCCTATATATGTTTCTCGTAATAAAAATTCCTCTTTGCCTGGTCTAACAAGGTCCATTTTTTCACCTCCTCAGTGGGAATTCTTTAATCAACCATAAAATTCTGATAAACCATTCCCTACTCTCCTAATGACGTGCTTTGAACCATACAAATAAATAGGGAAAATCAGTGATCTTGAGAGGCAAAAAAGGTATGAGTATGGTCAAAGTCTGGATAAAGTGACTGACACAACGTTATGGTAGCCACTGGCCCAAAAATATGTGAATATGCTAATACAACAAAAACTAAAACAGACATAGAAAAATGTAAATTAAAAAAAATATTAAAAATGTATTTTTTCTTGTGTACATGAGATGTTTAAAGATATGCAGGACACTGGAAAATCTCTAATTTGCTACTCAACATCAACAATTTTTTGCTATTTCAGATCATACAAGACAGCAGACTATTCCTTATTTCTTGAGAAGGTCCAGTGGCTAGGTAATAACTACATTTATAAAACTGGAGTTTTCTCCATTCTCTAGACTATCCTAAAATCAAGCCACCAGCAACAACTATGGTGTTACCAAAGCCTTGTTCAGTGGGCATGTTAAAAGACTTTAGAAAAATAATAATTTTAATTATATTTCTTAAGTTTTAATTAGGGAATACAGACGTATCTTAAGTCTGAAATGAAGTATACTAATAGCACACAGATGCTGATGACCTTAACACAAAGCATTGTGAAACTTTCTCTGGATGCTGTTTACAACATATCTATATTCAAATACTTCATATCACCTGTTGTTATTTGGCATAATGTAAGATAATTCATGGGTAACTACTGCATAAAATGTCACTAAAAAGATAAATCTGCTTGCAAATCAAATTATAAAAATATAATTTAAATAATAAAACTTCCAAATAAGAAACAGTTTATATGACCCCATATAATTTCAACAATAAAAGTTTTGAGTGAAGTGTTGTATTTGCCTTAGGATATATTAGAAAATGCCACCATATCGTGGGTGAATTTTCTAAATATCAGTTTAGCTGGTTTTATGAAACACAGCTCCTATTTCTCTAGAGCCAAACTGAACTCTCCAGACCAAGAGAAATTCCTTAGCCCAGAAACAGTGTTTAAGAAAAATACAAAGACTTATAATTTTGTCCACAGTTAAAGATGGATGTGAAATACTCCAACCTGCATGCACGTCCAAGCTGAATTTCTATCAGCCTACCCTCACTAGTCCAAAACAACAGTTTACTAGCCTATGCACAGAGCACTCATTTTATTTCAGACACTGAATATCAGAATTCATAATAATTCTTGCGTTACAAGAAATCTACACCACGTAGAATAAGAGATTGCACAGTATCTATTTCAGAGTTCATAATTGCTATCTGTTAAGAATTTCTGATGTATAATTCTAATATTATGCTGATTTACTGCTTGGAGTTGTGAGAAAGTGAATTCAATTCATTGTACATGTTTTGGGGCATGCCATGAATTGTATGATTCACACTTTTCCCATGATTCTCCTGTGACTATGAAACATACTTGTTTGTATTTAATTTTGTAATTACAAGTGATCCTAACATAATTTCTTAATTTTTAATAGAATTTTCAGGATAAATAAAACCAATTATGTACTGTATTTAAATATTTAATAATGTACAGAAGATAAAAATGATTGAAGTCTTAAAATATTGAACACCAATATTGCTAAAACTCCTTTCTAAATACATTAGTATTGCATTATTTTGATTATAGATGTGTTGAGTTTTTTCACCATTTAATTTTATTTTATTACTTCATTATGTGAACACATCTTTATAATGGACAAAACATAAATGCATGGGATGAATAGACCTGTTCAGAAAATTATAGAGGTGATATAGAACATATTCTAATATTCCACAGTACTATATGCAAGTTAAGGAATCATATCTAAGGTTTAGAGACAAATCTTGCTTTCATTAAGAAGAACAATAATCTTTTCCTCCATAGGAGGAATAAATGAGATTTAAAACATTTCTAATCATTGCCCTTCATAAACTCCAGTTTTCACAACTACTTTTTGATTGGCATGTGACCTTCAGCATTCCAGAGTGCAAAACTTCTGCTTCACAGACACAAGCTTGATTTGTTCTTACGAAATTTAATATAGGAATATCCTGGAGCATTTCATTTACCATTTCTGTGTGAGTTGCATCCACTGTTCAGTGAAATTAACCTATGTGCATTTAGAAGCTAGTAAGTACCACACACTCTGAAAGGTCTCCTTGAAAACCTCTTGTGAGTTGTCATCACATATTTGGGTCACTAGTAATAAATTCCTTATAAATAAATTATGAACTGAATTTTATGACCTGTAACATTTCAGGAAAAAAAACACTTGGAAAAAAATTGTTATTAGCTAAGAAATAACAAGTATAGTGAAAAATCCATCTGGAAATTTTAAAAAATGTGATTTCTAATCCTTTGTTACCTAATCAATTAGTAACAGATTAGTAAATTGTAGTCACAATAGTGTTAGGTCATATAACTTAATTAACATTCATTTCTTCCTATTTCAGAGGATGCATAAATTAATGAAAAATACCTATAGGTATTCAAGGCTTTTAATTATCTTTAATATACTTAATCTCTTAGTATTAACACCACAAATTTTTGAAATTATTGAAGCATTCATTATTTCTTGATGGAAACAAACTTAACCATTTATAAGGTACAAGGGTTTTTTGGAATGTTTTGAAAACAGAAAAGACAGTTAGGGTCAAATAATTTTTGTTAAGAATTGTGGGATTTTCTTCTACATGTAGCTAATTTTCTTTAACTAACTTTTCTCCCAAATCAGCCTCTTGTTCCAAAAACAATTGGTACCGAAGCACTATGGTGATATAGTTCAGATTTTCATCATTCTCCTGCAAAGTAGTAACAGACTCACAAAGGTCTTTACAAAATTATAGTTCCATTGCTAAATTATTTCTACTACCACGGAATGTTCTTTGTCTTACTTCTGGACTATATTTACTTATTCCTTCATTATAATAACAATAAATCCTCATTCTTTAAGATACCTTCTTTCTTAAGCAATTGAAGGCCACATGAAAATGTTACATATTGCTATAAAGTAACTGAGGATAACAAAGTCATAGAAATACTATTAAACCTTTTGGTACTGAAAAATATTAAAATGTTTTTCACTAATTAGCAGTAATTGGGATAGCATTAAACCTAATATCTGTTGGGTTTGCATATGGCAGAGTTCATTTATGAGTTTGTCTTATAGATTTTTATTTTTATAGAGAAACATGAGTGGCACAAGATTAGTTTAGGCTTTTCAATTTCTTTACAATTTATTTGTATAAACAAACAAACAAACAAACAAACACCCCAAACTATCAAAACCAAATACCTCTCCTCCTTGATTTCTGTTATAGTCTAGTGATTTTAACGTGTCTCCAGTGGTGTGACATCATAGTGGTTGATCAGTTTTTTGAACATCGCCACTATCACTTCAACTGAATTTGAATAAATTATGATGCAAAATATTGCCCCAAAAAATGAAGGAAGCAGTGCAGAAACACTGAGGTTTATTGTTTTAGGACAAAGAAACATCCACAAATATAGAAATGACAGAAGGATACTGCTGTATAAACCCATAGCTCTGGTATTTCCTCATAGATAAACATGGACAATTTGCTTTCTCCTAATTTTTATACATGAGTTTCCACATTATGACAAATACCTTGAGGTTACAGTAAACCACATTATTAAAAAAAATCCATTATCTCCTAGGAACCAGCAGTGGTATTATAAACAACTTTGAATGTCTGTAAGAGTTACATCATGGACACTGTACATTACGTACTCGCATTTTATGGTATGGTTTTCTTTGTTGTATTGAAATAACACACTTGATTTTTACTGAATAAAATATATATGAAGTAGAAAACAATTAGTGACTGTTACAGCTACTGCATTCGTCAAGAATCACATTACGGATGTGACGAATTAGATCTCTTTTAAATTAATCCTTCATAGATTTTTTTTTTTTTTTTTTTTTAAATTCAGAACGATAAACAAAAACATCTATATTACCTAGAATTGTTCCTAAGTTAAACCTTATTACCCCGGCATGAAAAAAAAAGACTAATGTCTAAAAGTTCAATAAAATGGAACATGTATCTCAAAGAGTGTTAACACTCAGCCCTACTTTAGTCTTTCCTATGGCAAAATTTGAGAAATGTTCTATATCCAGTATTTACATCTCCATAGATTGTAACAACATTGGAATATATTTCAATACATTTCAATATAGTAATTTACACCATGTCTTTTGCCAGAGTACTCTTCAAGAGTACCCATTTTTTATTTTTTAATCCCAGTCTGATTTTTTTTAAGAGAATTGGACCAACACATGTGCAACCATACTAAAATATCTGATTTATTTATACTTTTAAAAGTTACCCTAGTTATTTTTTTACCTGAATAATTTTTATTTAATCATTTTATTAACGTTTCAGATAATGAGTGAAAGACTAGAATTAAGAAATCTATCAGAACTTTTGCCATATACTTACTAATGATTTACTTCTGCATTAAATTTATTAATGCAAACTAAAATAATGACATATACATGTAAATAAAACATTCAGATGTGTTACCTCAGAATATAAAAGTAAATAGAGGATGAGGAAAATGATGCTAAGGTGAGCTTAAAAGTTGCAGCTGTATGAAACAATGAAAGAATTATTTTTTATCCCAATTTAATCGTAAATTTCTATGGTGACAGAATATTTATTTTTTACAATATTACCACCTTTGTTTTATTAATCAGCAAAATCAGTTTCAAGTGTAAATAATTTACTTTTTTCTTTAAAAATAATACATATTTATAATTATACCTTCAGTAATATTTTTTCTTACACCAACAAAACCACTGGATTTTGCTCACATATGATAAATTATTTCTGATAAAGATTATTTGAAATATTTTCTTCCACAACACAGCATCTCAGTGGTGTTACTTAAGTCATATCACTGTAGTATGGTAGGACTGAAGTGCAACTTTCCTGGTGTGGCTTCCGAAAAAATATGTAATTCAAAGAATCTAATGCCTTGTTACCTCCTTCATATCTGAAAATTAAGAAAAAAGACTGCCCATAATCCAAGATTAAATTAAAACATATTATAACCCTATAAACATTTTTAATAGAATATACCTGAGTCTGACTCTATTTTATTTTATTTTTGAGATCTGCATTAACTGCAGTCATGTGGTAACAAAAATGAGAAATTCTTTCCATATGAACGAAAATGCTAACCTGAACTCTGTCCCGGGGAAAAGAGAACTACTTATGAACTATGGTTTAAAGAAAAGTAATAATATATGGTCTGTAGGGTTTTTATAAATATACAGATAAACATAAACTGTATGCATAAGGTATTATACATATCTAAATCTTGCCATTTAAAGCATGAAATGCTAAGATTTGAAAGTGGGATTATTACTAACACAAAAACTTGAAGAATTTGAGACAACAAAGATGTTGAGACATGAAAAATATATAAGGAAAAGCTGTTTTCTTACAGACTGTTCTTAGAGCTTGTATCAAAAGAGTAACACTGAGAATTCCAGCACTTTCAGAGTTTCCACAGAACTCATCAAATATTCGATACCTTATTTCAAATCATGGAACTACTGATGATCTCACCATCAGAACTGAAGTGTACAGGCTGGTTTTATGCTCTGTATATTGCTAAAGAATATGTTTATTCTTATGTCCTTTGCTACAGAACACTGTAATTGTTCAGTAGCATGCTGTGGGAATAGTAAATCTGTTTGTACAGACTTTTTTGTATATGGTTTAGCACTCAAACTCTAGTGATGCAAGAGGCAGTAGCTATGATAGAAGTCTAGCGGGTTAGACGTTATTCAAAACCTGATATGATCAACGTTTCATCTACCAGAGCTGACTGTAATAGTATTTTTATAATTATTTGTATCCATGTGAATTCACAGCAATTTTTCAAATACATAAATCTTCCAAATAAAAAGAGGAGATATAGTGTCCAACATACAAATGTTGATATTCTAAGATGCAGTTGTTAGTAAAAACCTTCCTATTTTATTTGCCTTGAAGAAGCTGACAGGCTAACCAAACAATTTCGGGGGGATTTTGGTAACTGCACTCAGAGGTTATACTGGTGGATTCAGGTATGTTAACATGATACAAGTTTTGAAGCCATTTCTTTTAAGACAAAGTATGAAAGTTGGGCTACCTTGGCGATATATTTTACTACACAACAGGATAACTAGTAACTAACACAACTTAAAAAATCTTAGATAAAAAAAAAAAAAAGGAGCTAATTAAATCTTGCTATGACAAATTTTCAATTGTTCCACTGTTATATACACCAACATCAGAACTGAAATAAAGCACCAGTGTCTTCTAGTAGCATAAAAAACCAAAAAAGCCTGCAAGAATTGAATTGTGACACAGTTTATGGTCCAAGTATTGCTAAATATAATTGCCTCTGTTCTACCAGTAACACATGAAAAAGTCCAGCTATTGACTTTAACAGTCCAGATTTTGGACTTAACAATCATTATATCTTCTTTAATTAATTAAAAAAAATAATCTAAAAGTAGAAGTCAGAAGTCCTCATCACCACTACAAATTAATTTACATTTCAATCCAGTTTCAACGCTTTACTGCCAAAACTTTAAAGTACATCTTTAAAGGCAAGAAACTAATGGTCAAATTGGAATGTGATGTCTATCAATAATCTAAACTCTTATTTTCTGAAGAATGCAAAGTAGGAGAGTCCAGTTGAATGAAGTAAGTTAGAGAATGGAAATAAAACTTTTTTGATTCCAAACACGGACTGCTCCTTTTCAGGTTAATGTTGTTTCAAATCTGTATGATTAAACTATTTCTTTGAGGGGCTTGGCAGTATTAGAATTAAGCATCAACAGTCTTCCTACCCATGACATTGAAAGACAAAATCTTATGTTGGAATAAGCCCAAGGACTTGAATGGGATATTGCTTATATGTCTTTCAATGTTCAACGCTGGACAATGAAAGACTAACAAAAATTAGCTAAACAGTCTTTATGGCAGTTTAACTGTTAGACTGTTCAGGCTGAATAGGAATTGAACACCTCAATCCCATTTGCAGTATTTTATTACATGTGGAAGAGCAGCACTGAAATAGTCTTAAAAGGATACACCTCAGACTAGATAATAGCTTAGATTTCCTATTTCTCATGTTATTTAGTTCTGGGACATATGTTCTATCTCTTTCTCTTCATAGCATATTGTCCTTAAAACTTCAGATTTATGGAGTTGATATTTTCTAAATCATAAAGATTATTCTTGTATGTAAAAACAATAAACCTTCTTTATTAGATTTAAGAAGTCCCAATAAGGCCAATGGAAAAAAAAGTTTAGTCTCAACACAACCATGATTTTCTGAAACAAACAAAAGCATCAATATCTTTCTTCACCTAATCACTGCAGTCAGATTGATTTTTCAGCAGGCAGACTATTATGTATGTGTGAGTACCATGACCTTTTAGATTTTACCAATAATATTCTTCATGTAAATTGATCCATCTTATACCACTGGAGCCAGGGATGCAGAATGGCCAGAAGCATTCACCTCAACTTAGTTAGCTAGAAATAGGACCTCTCATGAAAAAGCAGCTTCTTCAATCATGGTATGTGGCTTATGTATGTCATGTGATGAGACATAAATGTCTAAGCAAATTCAGAACTGCAGATACTTTTACACCTAGTAATCATAAAACCACAAGAGTGTGAATGTAGAGTAACCAATTTAAACTTCAGCACCTCTAGGCCATTAGAGTTAGCAAAAGGTATTTCCACCCAACTATACAGGAGCCTGTTACAGTCATTTTCATTTGAAGCTCAGCAATCACCATTGTTAACCTTCGGTGAGACATAAAAGTCATTAATTGATTAATTTATCAGAACAACCAGAAATCACAAAATAATACTAGATAAATCCCAGATAATTTTTAACCAATCTGAAGACAAAAGGAACTTAATATTTTTGTGAACTAGACTAGGCTGTGTTGAACCTCTCCCTGTTCTACTGTTTTGTAGCCTCTTAGCCATGCTCTAATGCTGATACAGACATTTGATACTAAGTGAGGAACATCAAAGCTCTAAGGGCATCCTCCCCTTCCTGAGATCTGGCTCCTTGGGCTCAGGACCAACTTAGAGAGTGTAACTGAGGGCTTGCCTCTGCTCCCCTTTAGGAAAGCATCTTAAGTAAATCTGTTTCAGAAAGTTCTGCTGGAAACCAAAAGCAAGGCTTGCTCCTCCTTGGCTTGGGAGCTTTTATCCTGAGGTTCTCCCATGATCCTTGTCTGAGCTCCAGCTTCAGCTGCATCACAGTCACTCACTTGATGATCTGGACTTTCAGCTGACCCTGGATTCCACCACCAGACCTACTCTGCTTCCTCAGGTGCTGTGGGACTGGGTAAGGTCTCTGACTCTCCAGGACCTAATTTCATGCTCAGCTCCTGGCTCCCCTTTCCTTAGGGAATGAGTGCCCCTCTGACATGGGGAAGAGATCAACATATTGATTTTGACACTGATAACCAAAATTACAGTAATATAATGTAAGAGGAATTCTGGATTGCAAATACTTATAACCATAACGTATCTATACAACATTGGCTAAAAAAGCAGACTCCTGCTGAGTTACAAAGACTTCTTGTAAACACTACAGTGACAGAAAAATATTTTTTAGACAGCTTTTGGAAAGGTTTCTACAACCTTGCTCAGGCAGGATATTAAATAGTGTATTAAATATAGTGTACTATTCAGTACTAAAGAAATGAAATGTCATTCCAACATGGTTCTCACTCATTTGTATTACACATTTGGTAACACAAAAATAAATCTCCTTAGTAAGATGCATGGCTTGAGGTAAGTAAATCAAACAATGTCAACTATTTGAAAGAAGCACAGAAAAATATATGCAAAAAGGAAAGTGAAAGTAAAATTAAATGAATCACTGAATGAGATAATGCGTAACACAATCTGAGAGCTACACAATACAGCAATCACCCCAAATATTCCAATTAGAAATCTGATAAATGAGTACTTATTTTGGTATCTAAAGGTTCCTGTTAAATGACTTCTTGATTGGTATTTCTGACTCCAGACAAAAGGAAAAATAACAATGAAGACATTTTCCTTTGAAATTATGTTATATGACAACAGCTAAAAATGTCTTGAAATTTTTTTAACATATCCACTTTTCAACTATAATTAAACAAAGAGCCTAGAAATATGAGACATTCTTAACTTACAAAAAAAAATTTAGAGTAATTTTTTCCATAATGTTTCTGCATTAAGAAGGGCAGAAGTAGTGATCAACACTGTCTTTTAAGGAACAACCTTTATCATCATCAAGCATCAAATATAATTCTGCTCAAAGCATCTTAGAAAAAGAAAAAAATAAACACAACAACAAGAACAAAAAAGCATTGTAACTTCAGATAGAGAAATAACTTTGGTATCTTAGATCAACTATTATTTTTCTTCCTCATAAATTTTCTGAAACAGAGAAAGACAGACAGATCAATATCCCTAAATTGAGAAAAGCAAAGCCTACAAGAAGTGATGGGGTCAGACAAGAGGTGTTCAGCTCTATAAATCAGTATTTATGCCATTTAGGGAATATCTGGCTCCAATGTACACAAACGACATGATTTTTTTAAAAGAAATCTCTTGACAAAATGACTTTAATAACAAAATTTTAAAAAAAATATATATTTCTGCCATCTGTTTTGTCAAAAGACTTATTTTTTTATGCAATTCTTAAGCCTCAGGGCATTGATTAGTTGGTTGGTTGGTGGGTTTTGTTATTGAGGGTTGGTTGGTTGGTTGGTTGGTTGGTTGGTTTGTTTGTTTTAATAAAGATTCTGTGAGGAAATGTATCATTAGAAGAACATGGAAATAAAAATGGTAGTATAACGAGAAGACAATCCTCCGTAACTGACAGTTACAGGACTAAGTGACTCCAACACTAACTCAAATGAGCACAAGAGGCAACGAACTAAAATCAGACTACTTCCAGTTGGATTACTATTTCCATATACTGGAATAAATAAAGTAAAAATTTAAAAAATAATAGTAATAAAAAAAAAAAAGAAAATGAAATGTTACGAGGCTTTACACAGAGACGTAGCTTCCACACAACCTTGGCTAAAAAGGTTAGGAAGTGAGAGGGCAGTTCAGGTAGAACTGAACCCATGATCTCAATGAACATCATAACCCAAGATAGATGTCCTGAAAGCAATGAGGTATGCATAGCACAGCATGACAAAGCACAAGATATTCCAAGTGTCTGCTGCAGGTTGTTGAAAGAACTGAAATTTCCAAAGGTTATAAGAAATATCACAAAATACATTTCAAATACATGAGTACACATTTCTAAGAGGGATACTGCTGAAGAACAATCCCCTTCACTCTTTTTTCAAGACTGTTAAAGGTATTTTTTAAATTAATTTTAAAAGTCTGGTTTAATTTATTTTATTATTCTTTAAAAGGGATTTGTCAACAAGTGAATTTGAAAGTCTACTACTTCAAAGAAGTCGCAAGTAAGAAGTTAATCAGAACTCATTTCAAATATTCAGTGATTGTAAGAAATACCTTGCCAGCTGAGACAAGCTTACAAATATTCCACATAGGGCCAAAGTTTCTACTTAACTGAAAAGATTACTCACTGACACTGTCAGATTTGACAGGCTGAATTTAAAGGAATGAAACTTGAACTGAACATCAACATACTTTGATGCATAGCTCCCCCTTTATCAACTGACAACTTAATCATAAGACAAAAATAAAGGGAAAATTCCTGACCTTCTTTCAACAGCAATAATATAAAGAACATGTTTCAGGAATTCATAAAATAGTGGGGGCAGGGGGAAATAATTAAAGAAGATCTGAATTTTATTTTCATTAGAGATTTTGGAGAATAATATGAAAACGCATTCAAATCTAAGAACATAAGAGAAGCATGGAAATAATCCTGTGCCCATATTTTATATATGGGCTACGTCACAAAGAGAACATCGTTGTGAAACAGACAAAATGGGTAGTTAAAAAACCCTGGGGCCAGCCACCAGTCATTAAAGAATTCAGAAGGCCAAGAAAGCAGTTAAAATGATTTTAAAATAATTTTTTAAAGTATTTTAAAATATTTTAATTGCTTCAAGACAGGATTAAAAAAAGAAGGAAGACCTAATACCTGTATCAAGAAAACTGACATTGTTAATTACAAATAAGATGACACATAGACAAATATGATATATTGAAGGAGAATCAAAACACTTTTTGTCCAAGAAAACTTAAGTCTCACTAATCTATTTCAGTTTTCTGAATGAGTCAATATATTGACTCTGCTGGGTCAGAGGTCTAGGGAGGTCTTCAAAAGGCATTTAACAAAGGCCTTCCACAATGATTCTTACAAAAACTTAGCTGACTTGGGGAAAAGACCCTCACATGTTACAATACTTTAGTTATTAATATTTATTAAATTAATAATTATTAAATTAGGAAAAAATAAGGGAAAAGGTTTGAGAAGAGAGGAATAAATGATCAGTTTCCATGCTGTAGGAAGATCTTATCAGTTGACACCCAAAGGGACCCATGCTTGGCTTTTGCCATAGGAAAAAAAAAAAAAAAAAAAAAAATCTTCAATACTTAGTGATGAAAAGCGAAAAATTACAAAGTTATGAAAATCAAACCACAGTTCTGATTCTACTGATAGAAGTGCAGCTCTTCAGTTTACTGTTATCACTCAAAATAAGATCTTGTAATTATAGAAGGTACCCTTATTTAAAAATCCCAGATTTTTTTTTTTTTTTAAATATTGTGTAATAGCAGTAAAAAAATAAGCAGAAGATTAAGAGTTATTAGGAAAAGCATATTAATCATAATAGAATATATAACTATTCCAGTCATACAGTGAGATCTTCAGTAGTGTATTTCTGTTTACTATTCTGTCCACCTCACCCCCCATTTATATAAGTTTGGAACTGGAAAGTCAGAGAAATAATAATAAGCGATTGATGGTAAGGAATTGCTGGTATATGATACTTGAATAGGAGGGGAAAAAAAACGGCTGAATTGGTATATAGGATCCTGGAGTGGATGGACTGAAGGAAGAGGGAACTGAATTAATTTTCTATTTCAATATCATGAAATTGCAGATGTAGATTTAAAGCAAACAAGATAAATACTTCACCCAGCATACAACTAAATATATAATTGTTCATGGCAGGCCATAATGAATGTTAAATTTTGACCCGCGTTCAAAAAATAATGGAAAATATTCAGAGAAGAAATATTCAGTAAGAAGCTGAAAAACATCACTTGCATTCTAGAACTTTCTAAGCCATAAATTGCTAAGAAGCCATGACAGTGCTCTGGGAAAGTATTCTTGTGCTGCTTTTATTCAGTCTTCCATACATGCCCATTTTTGGTCAATGCCAGAAATTGGATAGAGGTCTAGATGAACTTTTGTTCTGATGGCATGCAAGTACTTTCATGCCACTCACAAAATAATGAAAGTAACTGGGATTTAAAAACAAGATTCCCCAACTGGCTTGAAAGAAGGGGAGAGAAGTGGTGCAATAAAATTGAGATGTTATTTATTTTTTCCCTTAATTTTTCATTTCATCATTCTAAACTTTTAAAAGCTATATATAGAAAACATGAAGAAGGGAGAAAAGAAAACAATATTGGCTTCATAAATTTCATAAGAAAAGATGAAATAAATTTTTTTCTGAACTGTAAAAATTTCTTGTTGTTAAAAATGTGATTTATTGTTTATTGAAAAGTTGGAGTGGAGATGTTGTATTTTGTAATTATCTGTAATTGCAGCCATGATATTCAACGAGGTGTTACTTTGCCATATGCATTTCTATATATTCAGTCTGCCATGAATAGTCTCCTGTGACTTTTAAATAGACTTTTAAATAGAAGACATCAGTGTAAAAAGAAGGAAATACTGTAACTAATGTAGGTAATACTTTATATATTTCTATGAAAAATTACATGTTTCATCACTTTGGTCTCATCACTGAGCCTGAGGCTGAATGATTGAAGAGATCTCCTCCAACTAAACCTACTATTATTTTATGATCAGAATATATTCCTCAGTAAATTATCATATTAAGATATTCATGCTCTTAAAGTTTTTTTTATGGAAGTTACAGAACAATACTAAATATGTACCCTTAGGAGAAATTAAAATCTTGTCCTAAGAAAAAATACAATATAAAAACCTTGATTATACACAGACATCAGTAACACCTATAGTTTTTCTGATTTTTATACAATCTTCAAAATTTTTATCACTACAGTTTACAGGCCCATTCAAGAAGTTAGGAAATAGGAGATAAAATACTAGACTTAAATGAAAAAGTTGAATCATACTAATACTCTTAAATTTATGCCACTACTCACATACAAATGACAGATTCATTTTTAAATCTGATCTTTGAGCTTTAGCTTCTTTTCAGGTATACTGATTCAAATATTTCTGAAACTGGAAACAGTTTGGTGAGGAAAACAGACTGCTGAATATTGACCCATAACAATTTGTAATCCAGTCATTTTTTTCCTTGCTGTTATTAAATAAAAGCGTATTTTGTAATAGGAAATGAACACATCTGTAAAATTCTCTTTTTATTTGTTTTTAGCTCGACACTTTTCTAGGTTTTCTAAGGAATTGAAATAAGCATTTCATCAGAAAAGTAATTAGAAAAGAGTCATATAAAACCAACTGTATTCCAAGTGGTAAATCTTACAAAACATACTGTGTTTTAAAAATCTGTTAAGGGAGAAAACTGTGCAGCCAGTGCTGCTTTACCACCACAATAATCAGCCCCAGAGATTCGCATTCATACAAAGGTAAAATCTCCACTGGATACACAGTGCTAGGTAAAGTATCAAAGTGTTTAATAATAATTACCGTAATTATGGTGTCTCTAGAGTTTTGTTCCGGTGAAGAGTAAAAAATAAATTAAAAACTCAGTCTAAGAGATCTGTGACACAAAACCAGGAATGAAACACATGGCAGTTAGTAAAAATCTTTACTATTCAAACTTCTCTCGTACCATCTAGGCAAATTATAAAATTCCTCCTCTATACTGTGGTGCCTTCACAAAACACCTCTGGCAGATTACATGTATTTAGATATCAGGTAGACAGATCACTATCTACTCTGATCAGTGTTAACAAGGCAGAAATTCGCATCTTCTTTTGCATTTGGCTCTATTCATACCAGTAAGTCAGCACAGCAGGAATCAGTAAATAAACTACAACAGGTTCTGAGGCCCATGCACAAACACAAGAGACTAGATTCTGCCTGCTGCTATGGCTCTTAACCCACATGCAGTATGAAGCCATCACCAAAACTGTTGCTGGTCCAGCCCTGTCCACTCCCTTAGGGCTTGGAGCAAGGACCATGAACATCTGAACCAGAGCTTCCCACATAGTTTTCTTCAGAAGGAATTAAGTGTATACAAAACCACTCTGAACTAAAATAATACCAGTTCAAGGGGGGATGATGAGGGGATCTGCCTTAAAGCCACATTCCTTCTTTGAATGAAAATGGTAAGGTATGATAATACAGCTGCAGCATTTGTCACTTTATCTCATTCATTTTTCTTAATGACGTCTTAAATTTTATTTCAAAACTGTGCTTGCAAATGCTGTTCTAGTTAATAATTTGTGATGAGTTTCTGTGGCGCTTGGAGTCATAAGGCCGTCTCTTGTTCAAAGTGTTCTAGTGTGGTGCGTTAACCTTGGCTTACTGTCAGGTGCCCACCAAGCCATTCTCGCTCCCTCACCTCAGCAGAACGAGGGGAGCAAATACGATGAGAAATTTCATATATCAAAATAAAGGCAGTTTAATAAAGAAAAAAATATGGCATATGGAAGCAAAACAAGCAACAAAAATATCAAACCCCAGAAAACCCCCAACCCATAAACAGAGATGCATTCTCTCCTTCCCACTGGCAGGCGATGTCCAGCCACTTCGTGGGAAGCAGGGCCTCTGTACACATAGAAATTGCTTTGGAAGACAAACACTTAACAACAAATGACTCCCTCCAGTTCTCTTAGTTTTTAGTGCTGAGCACACCATCATATGGCATGGAATATCCTTTTGATCAGTTTGGGTCTGTTGTCCTGGTTGTTTCCCATCCAAACCTCTTGCCCACTCCCAGCCTACCAGTCTTTGCACACGAGGTTGGAGGGACAGCCTCGATGCTCTGCGAGCACTGCTCAGCAGCAGCAAAACAATGGTGCAGTACTGACTTCCTTCTCACCACAAGTGCAAAGCACAGCATGCCTGCTATGATGAAAGTTAACTCCATCCTACACAGACCCAGTACATCTACATTCAAGTAAATAGCAAACAGTTGGAATAAATAAAAATTAAGAAACTTTAAAATGATCCAAATATTTCTCGGAGAATAGCATACAGTATGAACAATCTTTTTAGCTTCTTGTATGGAATATTTTATATTATTTTTATTAGCAAAAGAGAGAAACATTTAATACTTCAGTTGCCAAAACTGTAATTGAGATTTTGCTCTCATAAAAAATTTCAATATATGTGTTTCATATACCATATAAAATATGTTACTAAGATGTGATGTGATCCAAGATCTGCTCATCCAGAGGGTTTACATGTAAGTAGTGGTAATCCATTAAAACGCAGTAGACACTAGAAACAAAAGAGGTCTGATATATAAAGCAATCTTTAAAAAAAATAGTCTGTTCCTAACTAGAGATGAAAAATAGCTGGTAATATTTTACCCTGAATCAGGAAGATACAGAACCTTAGGATGCTGCAAGTTTAAAAACTGTGGTATTTGCAGTTCCCTTTCTTGAGAATCGTGTATATAGCCATTATTTCCATGAATTTGCAGTGGGGTTTTGCTTCAGTTAATACACCCAATACTTCAATCACTTTGAAACCTTTGTCATACAATTGCATACCAAGACAGATCACAATATATGCACTCCTGTATTCTGAAACAGCTGCTTAAACTATAAAGAATTGAAGTAAAATATACTATCTTGATAATAAATATGGAAGTGAGTACAAGGGTATTATAACATTTTTCTTAGAGATTTACAGAAACAGAGAATTTTTTGTTTGAAATTTTTCTAATTTGATTTTTCTAATCTTAAAGACGAATGACTGAACTTTGATTTCTTATTCAACTAAAAAAATAAATTTAGCAGTAATTTAGGTTCACAGCCTTTATCAGTGTTTTTAGTTAAAGTTAGGAAGCATGTCATTCACATTGTGACTATTCCAATATAAAAATTTTCTATCCATATAAATTAGAGTTTACATAGTGATACTGTGAAATTACAAAGACTTTGTAACTACAGCAGGGTAACTAGTCTCTACCATATAGAGAGTAGTTCTCATACCTTTAAGAAAACCGTCATCAAATATCTTGTTCTGTAATTGGGAGGAAGAGATACCCCTTTCATATCTTTTGTCTAAGGAAAAGGAGAGAGTGGATATTGTCCCTCTATTTCAAAAATACAAAGAAAACCAACCTCATTGATGTTGCTATCATAAAGATTAATTTTTGCCTATGAAATGTGAGGAACACACCCACTTCTGACATTGTGGTTGGATGACCTTGGCTGGATTCCAGATGCCCACTCAGCTGCTCTCTCACCCCCTCTCCTCCACAGGATAGGGAAAAAATGAAAGGGCTTATGGGTTGAGATAAATTATCCTCACAAGAAAAGCAGACCTAACTTGGGGAAAATTAAATTTATTGCCAATTAAAAATAGAGTAGGATGGTAAAAAACAAAGATGAATCTAAAAAAAATATCTTCCTTCCCTCTCACCCTTCTTCCTGGGCTCGACTTCACTCCTTTACTCATTACCCCTCTACCTCCTCCCTCTATGCATAGATGAAGAATGGGAGGTTATGGGTCAGTCCATAACAGCTTCTCTCTGCTTCTCCTTCCTCCTCATTCTGTTTTCCTGCTCCAGCAGGGGGTTCCTCCCAGTGATACAGTCCTCCATGAACTGCTCCAGTGTGTACCCTTCCCACAGGCCACAGTTCAAGAATGGGTCCTTTCCATTGGGCAAGTCTTTCAAGAACAGACTGCTCCAGCATGAGTCACCCATGGGCTGCAACTCCTTTTGTGTCCCACAGTTTTTTCCTCATTACTACACACTGATGCTCACCATTTTTAGTATATCTTAAATGTATTTTCACAGAGATGCCACCAGTACCACGGATGGGCTCAGCTTTAGCCTATGGTTTGTTCCTTTTAGAGACAGTTAGAAACGGCTGTATCTGGCACAGGGCAGCTCCTGTTCTCTTCTCACAGAAGCCATCCCTGAAGCCCCCCTGCTACCAAAACCTTGCCATGCAAACCCAGTACAGACAACTTTTCAAGTTATTTGGATAAAAAATTGACTGCTTCCTACTTTCTAAAAATCAAGCCTAAAATGTTGATGATTTAAAAACTATCTTACTGAGTAATGTTAAGATAAAATTATTCTATCTTTAAAATACATGTCGAGCAATGTTCCATCTTTAAAAACTATGGATTTTTTTCCTAATAACATTATAATCTTATCATACTGAAGATGGAAATTAAGCTATATACAAAAAAAAAAAAAAAGTCTATGCATCCACAAGCTCCAGTTCAGCATTCTGCATTTAGATTCTGTATGTCCACTACAAAATACATTCAATGAATCATGCATTTAATAACCAGATATTTACCATAATAATTAGAGATAATATAGAAGAACAGTTATTATTCCCCAAAATTAATTTGTAAATTCATTTCAAGGCCATATTCTCAAATAAAACAGAAAATATCTTTCCATAAACAGCATGTTTGTATTGATCTGTAACACCAACAAGGGCTTTTTCCATCATTTTATCCCTTCATAGATGAACTAGTGATATCCATTTAATACCTGTTGCCATGCCATTTGTCAAACAATACAGCTATTAATTTAAATGGTATTCTCCATTCCAAGGAGTACAATCGATAAAACCACATGGTAACAATGTCTGATCTCAACTGTTTCATCAATTATGCTCATCTTGTATAACAGAAGATAACCTTTCAAAAACTGCATATTGAAACATTTTAAACATACTGCCAGCTGAGTATTAATTACATTTTGTGCAAAACATAAATAATATTAGCTTTTGTGTTCAGTACTTCAATCTGCATGATTTACTACCATAAGTGGTAAGAGATTGCACAAATTCTATATTCTGTGGAGGCATACATATTAAAGAGCATGATAATTAAGTGTCAACATTAAATAATTTAGAAAACGATGCAGGGATTTCACTTCTGTATTTTGATACCATGGTTAATCTTACTAAAACCCTTATTAAAGAAAAAAATTTGTCATTGCTTATACTCTTTATAAGTATGAATCAGCCATACATCAATTAATAACACTGTATATTAATCTAAAAAACTACAGTGGATCTCCCAATTCATCTCACACACAGGTTTTGGAGAAGCTGGGATATTAAGCAACTGTGTTTTGCTCTGGAATTCATTCCATAATACATTACCCACATCCCTTGTGTCTACTTGCTAAATAAAGCCCTAATCATTCAGATTAAGATGCTCAAAGATCTTTAGACAACTGTGGTTTCTGTCTTGCATATGATCCCCTTTGCTAACCTAAACATCGAACTATCATCCATCTTTTACAGAAATCATCTAGTCTTACCCTGAATAACCACATGTTAGTTTACTTGAACTCAAGCTACCATCCTAGGAAAAAAGCCTTCAGAATCAGAAACCAAAGCCATTCTTTTCAAGTTATTGATAGTATTAGAGCAAATTAGATGGAGACAAGTCTCAGAAATTAGAAAGATTCAGCAGTGACTTTGGGATGTCTCTACCTAGTAATAGAAAGGTTTCATCTAAGATATAAATTGAGTTAAGCTGGAATCCTTGAAAAAGCAACTCTCTCCTCCCTTAACTCCGCTGTTTCATCTAACTGTAGCAGTAAGATTAAAAAATATGCTAACTAACTCTACAAACTACTGCTTTCTCCACATATGGCTGGCCAGGGCTCCAATGCCATGACTGGTTTGGAGATTAACACATTGCTAGAGTAATTTTTCTCATAAGGCTGTTTCTATCTTACTAAATTTACAGCCATGAATAGAGTTCATTGTGGCATTAAGGGTTCACCACAGTCCTTATTTCCTCTAATACTGTTGACCTTTTATTTTACTCATGTTGTCAATGGGTGTTTGGTGTCACAGAATACCGTGGTGGTAGCATTTGCTCTGCCTGCAACCAGAGCGCAGGAGCCCTGGACACAGTGAACAAGTATGCTTAGGATACTATGGCAGGCCCTGGCAAGGAGTCCTGGTTAGAAGCACTGCTGAAGACTACAAGGCTGCTCAACCTTGGTGGTGATGTACCACAGGGCAAGTTTCCCAGCCCAAAATGGAGAAACTACTCTTAGCGCAGCAGATGCATCAATTTACACATCTGGAGGGAAAATGTTCCCATCAAGGCCATGTTATCTCCCCTGAGGCTGGGGCAGGCAGAGGCTATCACCAAGCTGAAGGAACTCAGGCCTGTAGAAGACATGCTCCAATTAAGAATTCCTGTCACCAAGCTGAAGGCCAACAGGAAGCTTCTGAAATTCAGCAATGACAAAGCCCTGCACCAGGGAAGGAAGAATCCCCTAAAACAATAGAGGGACGGTGTTCTTTCCAAAGTAGCTGTTGCTTGGAGACTGGCTGAGCATCAGTCTGTTAGTGGTGTGTGATTGCTTTTGCATCACTCTTTTGTTGTTGTTGTTTTTTTTTTTTCTCTCGCTTCACTTATTAAGCTGTCTTTATCTCAACCTATGAGTTTTTTCTCATTTTTGTCCTTCAATTCTCTCCTCCATACTGCTGCTGGGGAATGAATGAGGATTGGGTGGGAGCTTACCTGCCAGCTGGAGTCAACCCATCACAAACCTGCTGACCAGAGCAGTTGTGCAGTCCTTGAGGTTTTCAAGACTCCTCTGGACAAAGAGTTTCAAGACTCCTCTGGACAAAGAGGCAACCTGGTCTGACTTCAGAATGACCTTTTTTTGAACAGGAGGTTAGATTAAAGACCATTCCAGCCTGACTTGTTCTTTGGTTCCATGATTTGCAGTTCTTGTAAATTAGAAATAGAAACATCTACAAACAAATCAGTTCTGACCCTAGCGTTTAGATGCTAACAGTTACCAATTCACCAGACTACATAATTTCCCCTGACACCGAAACACAATTTTTAATTTTCTCCTTTAAATTGATAATCAAGAGTTTTGAAGACAATCTTACCCTAAAATCATCAGTTATGAAAACACAAACACTCCAGGGGTGTTCACTTTTATGATAAGAAAACAGAGATGACTAAACTCTATCTCCACCTTTTGACTTTGATAAAAAGTTGTGAAGTTGTTTCAGTTAGAGGTGCAATACTAACAGACAGAGCTGATACTGACACTTGATCACAGATGTCTAATATTCTATGAAAGTAACATTTTAAAAACCAAACTGACAGAAACCCCAGCACAGCCATATCACTAAAAGATATTTGAAATACAGTAACATGCCTGAGCAGAGAAGCATCTCTTTGGCCACATCTTCAACCTCGAATTACTTGCATTACACAGAAATCATGAAAATACTGTGATATGATATGATATGATATGATATGATATGATATGATATGATATGATATGATATGATATGATATGATATGATGTGATAAGGTATGATAAAATAAATACTAGTAAAGGAAAATCCAAAACAGGTGTTTGCTATGTAAAATATTTTATAAATGTAAGCTATAGGTGTGAATTTCAATTTGCTGTTACTAAGCCATTGTGGAAATATAGAAAAATCATATAATTACATTTAAAAGGAGACTGCAAGTACAGAACCTGTTTCCCAAGAGAAATTACTTATTTTAACTATAATCTAAATCTGGTCCTAGCTACTCAGACAGCCATTATTCAACAGTAAATGCACATATATGTACCTGCTTGAGCAGGTCCAGAGGAGGCCACAAAGTTGATCAGGGGGCTGGAGCACCTCCCTTATGAGGACAGGCTGAGAGAGTTGGGGTTGTTCAGCCTGGAGAAGGCTCTGGGGAGACCTTATAGTGGTCTTCCAGTGCTTAAAGGGGGCTACAGGAAAGATGGGGAGGGACATTTTACAAGGACATGTTGTGATCAGATGAGGGGCAATAGTTTTAAACTGAAAAAGGGTAGATTTACACTAGATATAAGGAAGAAATTCTTTCCTGTGAGGGTGGTGAGGCACTGGAACATGTTTCCCAGAGAATCTGTGGCTGCCCCCTCCCTGTCAGTGTTCAAGGCCAGGTTGGACGGGGCTGTGAGCAACCTGGTCTAGTGGAAAGTGTCCCTGTCCATGGCAGGGGAGTTGGAGACAGATGATCTTTAAGGTCCCTTCAAAAATAAACCATTCTATGATTCTATGATAAATGACATGAAATTATTTGTTATTTAGGCAAATAAGAATGTTGCTGTTTCTCACTGCCCCACTTGTAATATCAGGTATGCACATTTACTTCTGTGTTGAAGGATTTTTTTTCTTTCTCTTTAAACAGCTTTCAGAGTCTCTATGAAAATGGGAGCCTTCTGGATTACTACTTAATTATTGGCATAGAAAACCATAAAATAAAGGAAATAACAGTCTCTGAATCATTTATCACATCATTTTTAGCAGTACAATAAAGTATAAAAGTGAACAGATCTTAGGAAGAATAAGAAATAAGGCTCTTCCTTCAGTTCTCTCTTCCCTAAGAAGAGATTTAATATTCAGCAAGACAGAGAAATGATTGGTCTCACAGCTGTTTTTTTGCTTTGACCTTCGTCAGGACTCTGCAGCTACCAAAGCCTACTTAATCTCTTCTGTTCCTCCAAGTCTTCACTTTCATTCCTAGTCTTGTCAGACTTGTCATTTCCCCCTGCTCCTTTTAAAAATGAAAAGATATTTCTTTCTGTTTCTGCACTTTACAGAAATTCAAAGTCACTGAATTCTAATTGTCTAGGTCTGATATGCAGACAGGGCTGTTCTGTCTTGCACAACCCTTATTTTAGGGACACATATTGCCATTATGAAATAGGAATTTTGGGGAGGCAATGCTTCCCAAGTAATCAAACTAAGCAATGCACATACCTTATTTTTAAACAGCAGATTACCTTGTGCATTTTGATAATCAAAACTCAAATTAGTTAGTGTTGTTTTATTTTTCATCTCCAGAAGTCCCTAAATTTTTTTTACCTGCAACTTCAAACTTCTGTTCTCTTCCAAACTTTGATTTTCTGCTTCGAGTCTCTCTCTCTTTCTCCACTCAGAGGTATTCTCAAACTGCAGTCTTTCCAGCTAGGAAGGGTTGGGGTGGGAGGAAGAACAACCAAAAGAGAGAAAAAAAGAAGAAATAATAAGTTTTAAATGCCTTGTTCTTTATTAGTTGAGGCTAAAGGCCTCACTTCAGAGTAAGGTGGGCATCTTAGAAATCAGTCCAAGATATAAGTTTTCCATGTTTCATAACATTAAGTAATTGAATTTGAAAAGAAAAAAAAAAAAAAAAGAAAATTAAAAAAAATTTGTACCTTTACAAAAATAAAGCATACGCAATGATTTTAATCTAGTAACTGGTAACCATACCTTATTTCTTTCTCTGCTATTTATGGAACAACAGTATTTAAAAAAAAAAAAAAAAAAAAAAAAAAA
>NW_020799095.1:93962540-93977625 GCF_003259725.1 Athene cunicularia
AAAAAAAAAAAAAAAAAAAAAAAAAAAAAAAGATAACATTGAAACTGCTTTTGGTCTCACAGTGTCAAAGTTTTTATTCCCCCCAAATCAGCAGATTTTTATTTATAGTCTGTTTACAGTTGAAAACTACTATAATGAATATTCATTAAACTGAAGACATTGTAAAGCACTAGAAATCACTATCCTAATAACCAGGGGAAGGATTTTTAAGTTTTCACACTTCTCTGTTTCTTGAGGTCACAATTAATAGTCTTAAGGGAAATATCATTAATGGCCTAGCCTATGCTGTAACCTTAATTTAAGATAATCAAGATTTCTGAATTAATTTATCTAATCCACATTCAGAAGTAATTAAATATATTAACAAAAAGCCATGTTACTAAGCCATATAATATAATTATCTAACAACTGAATTTATTTACTCTTCAGACACAACTAGACAGAAGCTTTGTCAAGAATGTATGAAATGTTCCTCAGATTTCAAAATAAAAATTGGTAAAATGAGTTTATTTTTATAGCACAAAACAGATACTTATCAGAAGTACTAACAGATGTTTATCAGAATATTATTGACAAGTACTATTAACAAGTTATTATTAACTCCCAATTATGAGACGATTCAAAGAGATTAAGATTAAAAACTGTGAAAATGAAAGGTTACAGTTCTTTCCACTGAGATGAAAAAAGAAATGCTGATATAAAAAAGTCAAAATTTTAAGAACTTTACAATTTTCTATTCTGTGAGAACTCAAATCAATTATTTGATAGAAGTAGAGACAGTCAACAGCGTAAGTTACTTCTTCATGGAAGAAACAGGATAAGCTAACAAGGCATTAGAAAGAGCCAGAGAGGTGTACCTTTTCAGATATTGGTTACTTTTATTTTAAAATACATTTCTGGAAAATAATGAAAAGCTACTGAACATGAAGTAAAGAGAATGGGTGTTACAGCATCAGAGTGTAACAATACAATTATCTATATAAATCACATAGTAAACTTGTCTGCTCCAACCTTATTTCTGCGCAAATAAAAACAATTAGAAAGTATGAAGTTAAAGAGGCTCATTCAGATTTTCAGAGAAAAGTAGAAATGCTTTCTGAGACTCTCTAGTAAGAACAAAAATCATATTTGATAGAAAATAATAAGTGATTGTTTACTGACAATAATATTTTTCCAGATATTTCTCTAGCTAGAATTCCATATATGATAAATCAGAGGATTCCCCAAAAGAATTAGTGAAGGGGGTGGGGGATGTTTGTGAAGAAAACAAAGTGGTTTTTATCTCCACAAGCTTCATCTTCTCATGATGAACAAGACAAACAGCCGTGCTGATGTCTCAAACAGTTTCTATGTATAAATCAAACCACAATCATAAGCTTTTTCATTTGAAAATGAAGTCCATAATGTCCAATCCCTAAGATTATTTAGATATGGGCACTTCATGAACTAATGTTGCATCTAAATACTAAACTATAATCGCTGGAATAAATAGGAAATCAAAGACAAAAGAACTAAGACATTACAAGAAAATACTGTATTAGCAAATTAAATAGATCTATCTCTAAGTTCCATTTCTAAACCAATTCACATACTGTATGGTAACCACCAACCGTATGAATTTAAATAAGAGGAAATGCTGGATTCTTCACCTGGGACGGGGTAATCCTGGTTATATGCACAAACTGGGGGATGAGAGGCTGGAGACCAGCCTCATGGAAAGAGATCTTGGGGTTTGGGTTGATGGCAAGTTAAATATGAGAAAACAGTGTGCCCTGGCAGACAAAAGGGCTAACTATGTCCCAGGGTGCATCAAGCACAGCATAGCTCTCTGGTTGAGGGAGGTGATTGTCCCAATCTACACTGCACTGGTGTGGCCCCACCTCGAGTATTGTGTGCAGTTTTGGGCACCTCAATATAAGAAAGAGCATGATCAAGATGGTGAAATGTCTTAAGGGCAAGAATTGTCAGGAGCAGCTGAGGTCACTTAGTTTGTTCAGTTTAAAGTAAAGAAAGCTGCCTGAGGGGTGACCTGACCTCACTGCTGCCTACAACTTCCTCAAGGGGGAGGTGCTGATCTCTCTCTGGTGACCAGCGGCGGGACATGAGGAAATTACATGAAGCTGCATCAGGGGAAATCCAGACTGGACATTAGGAAAAGTTTCTTCACTGAGAGGGTGGTTGATGACTGGAATAAGACCCCCAAGGAAGTAGTCAGGGCACTAAGCCTGTCAGAACTCAAGGAGTGTCTGGATAACACTCTTAGTCATACGGTTTATCTTTAAGACGTCTGTCCATCTCACTCAGACGAGGGAGAAAAGTTACTTAGATTTGTAAATCCTCAATGGATTGGACAATGGTGAGACAAGTCTCAAAGTTCAGACACATTAACTTCCCACAATGTACTAACTGGATACATAATAATTGGCTAAGTATATAACGAGTTATGGCAAGTGCCTTGCATTATTTCATGGTAGGGAGGGACAAGGGTAGAAAGAAAAGGAGGGAGATAGAGAGAATAGAGAAATAGAGATCACTGGTCCAGGTTCCTGCATTGGTCCCGTTAAAGTTTATCAGGGATGCATCTGTCTTCTTCATGTCTTTTTTTTTTTTCTTTCTCTCCTTCACTCCTTGCCACCCCCCACCCCCAATTTATACACGCTTTCCTTGGGTCTGTCCCCAGGGTTGACCCACATACGTGCATATCTCATGTATGAGGAAGGATAAGGTGCTTCATGGGATGATGTAATCAGCATGATCTTGTTAATCTTTATTAGCATACTCAGGGGTGTCAACTTTAATATGCATTTCACAGATAATGAAGCAAAGGTCATTCACCAGACAGATGGCCCCTGAAACTTTGCAAGATGCACCAGAACAGAACCATCCTGTCTCCACAGGGCTCCCTGCTCCATCTGCATCCTGTGCCATCCCGGCAGCCTTATCAGCTCCAAACTCCACACTGTCCACCCAGTGACTATGGTTTCTCTACTTGGGAGTGTTTGAGACATTCCTTGGCTTGGAGGATCTCTGCTCCCCGCCATCCCTTATCTCTCTTAGGCTGTTTTTTCTTGCAGGCTTGTTTTTCTCAGGCCCCATTTCAGGGAGCTATAAATCATCTCTCACACAGTCCTGCAAGGAGCAAGGAGTAGGATGGGATCCTTATGGATCCCTTTCAACTTAAGATCTTTTATGATTCTATGACTCTGAATACAGAGGATGAGTACCAACTACTTCACTTAGAAATGTCAATTGTCAAAGAGTTAAAAACTGAACAGATTATGTCTAAAGACATTTTATTCTACCAACAAAAGATACTTCCTCAGGCTAATCCTTTTCATCATGGATTATTTGCTTTCCTTAACAAACAAAACAAGAACAACAAATGAGCAACTCTCCTCACACACACTTCAACAGAATTCCTAAAACTTTGGCCAGTCTTAACATCATGATACACTGTTGGAGGGTACTCTTGGGAGAGAACTCTGAAACAGTTCTTAAAACAGGCCTTTGATCTAAGATTAGGCAAACTAGCACGTAAGAAACTAATATATTCCTTTCATACTTTGTATTATAAAGGCAGACTAAGTGGGAATGAATTTTATCTTTTTAAACAATTATGCTATTCAGCAGTTGTCTTTACGTTATGGACTTGTCCTTGTATGAAAAGACTTGAGATTATTTACCAAGCTAAATTCCTTAGAATGTGATTAAACAAGGAATCAGTGAAGGATAATTTTGTACCCTTGTTTTTGGGTTTGGGCTTTTTTGGCATGGTCTGCCCACTGGTGATGGAGTACAAATGATATCTCCAAAGCACAAAGGCAATGTTAGATGATCACATGTTCCTAATGAGGTCTTTCGAATTCACTGAATTTCTGTAAAATAACTGGAAATGAAGGGATCATAGACCTCTATTTAGCACCAAATCTTTTTTTTCTCCCTCCCCTCAAATTGTGCAGATTTATAGTTGCTCAAATACCATCTACTGGACTACAATTAAAAAAAAAAAAAAAAAAAAAAAATCCTAAATAAATATGCAAGCACAACGTCTTACAAGTACATATAAAAGATCTGGAACATGAGAAACTCCTGTGTTCCTGCAAAGCATCTGCCAAAAGACACAACTCAAATTCTAAGCCTGAAAGTTTGCCTTTTCACAGTGATGACACTAATGGATATCAATTCATTTTTGGCAGACTTCAAGTAGAGAGAAAGCCATCCAAGGCTCAATTTCAGTCAGGCAATTAAGCACAAGATGACTACCAAGCTAAAATTTGATGTCAAAGATAAATTTACTTATCTCTGTGTCTGCAAAATTTCAAGATGTCTGCAAGCTCCAGTAAGGTTAAATTTAAATATTCAATATGCAATATACAATATACATAAAAAGCTCCATAATGAAGTCAGAAAAAAACTACTAACGTACCACATCATGAATAGGCAATTTTGTTATAATTAATTTTACCATATACCATTGTCCAGTAAAGTGCTAGAACTCATATTTTCTGGAATACTGATTTTCAGAGTGTTAGTAATCAGAATTGGTTTGTTATTCATTAGAATTCTCCCAAACTATTCCTTATGCTTATTCCAAATAACACTTTTCGTATAATGCTCTCATAGGAAGCATTTGAACTCTTTTTCATTTTTGGCAAAGAATGTGCAAAATAAGTGAGGTGCCAGATCTCAACTTTCAGATTTCAAGTCAGACTGTAACTTCAGAAAGTCATCATGTGTGATTTTTTCACTCCCAGTTAAAAAGATCAACCTTCTCTTGAGTAGACATAATTTGTCTCCCACACCTGTGCAATGCATTCCCAATCTCACACCCCAAAACGCCAGTCAGGACCCTTACAGCTCCAGAAGTTCAGCTGGCAGCACTCAAGGCCAGCTAGCTGATGTGAGCTGTTGTAAAGAGCTGGAAGAAGACTCAGCAGAGGGAAGTCTCTCCTTGTCTCAGGGCTGATTTTAATCTGAAAATTCTAGATCCCATCCTTGATGGAGCTATGTTGCAAATATTTACATATTTGCATTTAAAACAGACAGGAGACATTCATATGGATGTAATCCAGATTGCAGAAAACAGCTTTGATATTGTTTTATGAGGAACACAGGTGTCCTTGAACTGACTAGTTTCATCTTTCTATCTGAAATTTTCAACATATTTTATCTTGAAGCAAATAAAATTAATTATGTGTCAAATTATATGTTTTAACTCATTTAGTGGTAAACTGAAATATTGCTATTAAAAAAAAAATGGAGCAGAATTTATTATTTTTTAAGAATGAAAATATCTGAAAATTGCTGACCATGTATTTGGTGGTAACATCTTTGTGAATTAATCTTCCTAAAGTAAAGGAGAATGCAGATATTTATTTTAATTGAGATTTTAAAAATATTATTTTAATATTATCAACATTACTTTTTCAGAATTTTTATATTCCATAGTGATAATCTAATCAAATGATTACAATCTTTAAGCAGGATACTTCTGTCATGCAGAATAGTGAGCATGTGTAAAGATACATGTTGATATTTGCAGAACAAAATATTCAAAGGAAAAATATTTGCTGCTTCCAAGATTTTTCCAATGACATACATGAATCCAGTTTTACTAATCAATTGTTATTCAGTCATATTTTTAATACACCTTAAGCAACTCAACTCTTTAAGCAGTATGTAAACTGCATGTATCAAGTGTGAAAAATATTTCCTATGCAAGTTCAGCCTCTTGTTCCATTAATTATCTTCACTCTCTTAATTTAATTAGAAACGAAAACATGTTAATGGTTTAATGACTGCTCATTATAGAAGCAACATTATGTTCATTACAAAGGTGTCAGAAAACCCGTTAATGTACAATATTTTCTATGGGTTTTAGTGGTATATTGGAATACGTAAAAAAAAGAAAACTGGGTCAATTTTACACATTTATTTTAAAGTAGTTAGAAATTACAACGTTATACTCTCTTGCTGTTCACCTTACTTCAAAGATGAAATTCACAGCAATAAAGTCTCATTCAAGAATGACATTACTGTTTTTCTAATTGAAATTCTTCTAACTTCTAAGCATTATATTTTTACATAAGAGATGAAAGTACATTCATAGAAAACATATAAACTTAAAGACTTTGGAAAGTTGATTTTCTATCATTCATGTCATTCTTCCAAAATGAGCAGTGAGACTAAAGCAAAGCAAAAAAACAGGTCTAGAATTAAGTTAGGAAAAAAGAAGCAAAATTAAGTATTTCATGTCATGATCTCTTTAATGTAATTTTCTGCAAAAAATCTTGCTGGGTTATAGTCTCTCAGAATGCACCCAAGTCAGCTCAGCCCTCTTTGAAATGTTGCAAGAAAGGTCTTTGTAAAACCTGGTGCTTTAGCTTCCAGAAAATATTAAATGCAGTGACTAAAGGCAATGTTAGACATTAACTCAGATTTTTGAGAATATATTCCTCTCATTAAACCAAATCAAAATGAAAGAAAACAAAAAAGCTTGAGGGATCTGTTTTCCTCTAGAAACAAGATTTGGAATGTTGTTTTTTAAAAAAACACACCAACCTTATTTTCCTCCTTTAGAGGAAGGCTCCCCACCTTTAGAGAAAGTAACTTTTTCACTTAAAAAAAAATACTTACATATGCTGATGGGCTCTGCAGATTGTTTTATAACTGTATAACTAGAGCTGCTCTGAGATATACCTAGCACCCCTCACTGAGCTTGAATGCACCCCAGATCATTTGATCTACTCCATGTGACAGTTTCAAAAGGCTGCAAATCTCCTCATCCATTGTGCAAGTAACCTGTGCAGACCTGCTTTCCTTTCCACTACATAGCCAGGGAAAACAAGCGTTCTGAGAACTAATACAACAAGATGAGGAAATCAGCTAGATGAACTTTTCTCAGTAAGGGAGTTGAGCCATATGCTATTGGAAACGCAACACAATGCAAACATTCAAAAAGTGTTAGCTGTTTCGAACTGAGCTAATGAAATTTTTGTGCTTATATATGCATACATAAAATATATACATATATGTATATAGACATAGACATGTTCCTCTGTTCCTTTAAAGAGATTCTGGTATTTAAAAAAGAAAATTTTTCTACCCTTCATTACATGAAAATTATATACCCTTTAAGTTAATCTAAAGTTAAAGTTCTACTAAATATTTTAGATGCTCTCAGGTGAAAATACAGATTCTGATTTATAAAGGAATTAAAAGCTTAATAAACAATTTGCAACATGTGAAAAAAATGTGAATATTTTCACTCCATAAAATGTCTCCACAAACTTACACTGACTTTTACTTTTCAATAGGAAGACCAGAATAATGGTGGAGGTATAGAGTGAGGTCAAGGTACTACCCCTGAAGTGCATAATTGCTAAAGGTGAATGGTGGAAATGAAGTATGGTGTAGTGACCTTTTTAAACAGGATAATTACTTTTTAGAGGTAACTTACACCATTTTATGACTAACATGAAAGACAGAGCCCTGAGAAAAACAGACACAGAAAGAGGAACTCCTCCTGGTACAGTTCATTAGCAGGAAAATCTTAATGCTCTAGTTCAGTTTAAGGCAACATAACAGTAGCTGATTTTCCTTCCCTTTAGTCAAGGGAAGATGGAGTAGGATGGAGGACAACAGTTAACCTGTCTACTCATTTTCAATGGGAGTAATCACAGCAAAAATTACAATGATGAAGATGACATGTATCAGTTAATATGTTTTCAGATGGAAAACGGAAAAATTTCCACACACCCTTCAGGAGCAAGTGAGATAAGAAAGGAGCAGGTTTTGTTTGGTTTTAGCGCAAAGTTTTGTTAGGTCTCCATAAAGCTTGCAAAAAGGTAGGAAAGCGTACGTAGAGAGTTATGATCTCCAGATTTCTAAAGGCAGCATTTGAAATAGAGAAGGACAGAACACAAAAAGCTGTAGTTTTGACAATGATACTGATAATGGTATCAAAAATAAAAAATGCCAATGCAACCAGAAATTCTCTCTGCAAAAAGGTTTTCCTTTTACAAATCTGGTACCTTTTATCAACAGCATTTTCTGAGAAAGATTCTCCAAACATCTTAAATAAAAGTTGTTCATACAAGGTAATTCACATTACATACAAGGCTTTTTCCACACAGCAGAACTAACCGAAAACAGGAGAGTTTCAGTTATTTAGAATCTGAACCTTACTCAACCACATCAAAACATTAACATCTAATGCTATCTGTCTTCATACTAATAATCTACAGGCAAACAAAATATAGCCTACAGACTTGTGACCCAGAGAAGCAAGAATTCCTGTTTAAACTAATGAAACCTTTGGCAGCATCACTCAAATACCTGTAAAATATCTGTTTCAGCTTGCACAGATAAAAAATGAAAATTTAAAATCAATATGCTTTTTTGTGCTTTAAATGACTGCACAGGGCTTTTTTTTTTTTTTTTTTTTTTTTTTTTTTTTTTTTTTTTTCAATTTTAAGATTCTTAATATCCTCACTATATCATGTATGAAGGTCATTTCCACTCATCTACAATACAAATTATTCTACAAACTTAAAGAGACACATTGAACTGAAAGTTTAATAAGCCACAGGTTGATTATGAATTAAGGATCATGTCACCCTTCTAAAAAAGAAAACCTATTGAAATAACTATAAAGCTTTATAAATAAACTAGTGAGTTTGACTCTTACAGATCTTTTCCCTGCAGTTACTTACAAAACTCAGAACAAGAAAGCTCTTTGTTTCTGAAGTAAATGTAACTCAGACTGGAATACTCTCAAAAAAAGTCATATCCAATGACCTTTTCAAAGCCGGAGCCAAGACCTCAAGTGTTATGCAGTTTTATCAATCACCTTCCAAGTTATTGCCCGTTAACAAGAAATGCAAGGACAGAGACTCTGCCATTTCACAGTGGTAGTTTTGTTTATTTATGAGATGTCATCAATTTATAAAGTATTTAATGTGCTGCAGCTGCTAGAAGGAATGGCAAAAGTGAAGTTTTCTTAAATATGGCATCTAGGGTAGGTTGGATCAAATGAGTTAAAAAAGTTGTGAGGAGTCTACTATCAAGTGTAAGCACTGTGAAACATTGTTACTATTCATAACATAATACTGGCTCTGAAGCTCTTTTATCAATGGTCTAAAAGGAATGGTATCAAACTGTTAAAGATAGTCTCGGCACAACTGGGAGAAAAAAAAAAAAAAAAAAAAAGATAAGGAAAAATCTGATCCAGACAGAAGCATCTTCAAAGAGATACTATATACAAACAGAAGAGATCAGTTAGATTTCTGAATCTGATTCTCTGAAATCCCTTTTGGTTTTAGGGCAGAAGTGTCTACAGAACTTGGAAGATGTCAGTGGTTACATTCCACTGCATATCTCCCGTTGGGAAAGGTGTAAGAGGAAGACAGTCTTCACATAAGCAAGGCACCCATGTACAAGTGGATAGGAAACACTTTCAAGAATCTTCCGTACCTGCAGTATACCCTTTATTTTGGTTGGGGGCTGGTGGTGGTGGTGTTTATGGTTTGTATTTGGTTTGAGATTTCTCCCGCTGGAAGTCTCTAAGAGCTTGGTGTCAACTGCAAAAGCTCCTAAGGTCTGAAAAGAAACTCATCAGCTTGCCTGCTTCCAAGCCCAGCACTGCTGTCCACAGGCGTGGTGCGCTGACAAGCAAAACTATTACTCACTATGTGTGACACTAGGCAGTTTTGCAATGATTATTTACAGTGTATGTGACTGTTTCTAGAATTCTTTTCCTTTTTCATCTAAAAGAAGTAATCAAAGACTACCATAATCCATAGCACTCCTTCCACAGGAAAGGGAAGACAAATGTTGTCTACCTTTTTATTTGACAAGTACTTCAATATTCAATATAGGAAAAAATAAATTTACTCTGCTTTTTCTCTTATTGTGAGCAGGTCTGCCAAGAACACCATTTAGTCCATCAGAAACTATACTGAAAGCATGATAAATGTTATTGTGCCTGACAATATCTTGAGACACCAAGCCCTGCAACAAATTGAACTTTTTAATGAATGCTTATATTCATAACAATGCATGTAGCTGAGCACCAGCATGTTTAGTAATCAAATATTTCTTCCTTCTGGTACTACTGAAATGTTTAAGTCTGCTGCAAGCTGATATCATTGCACTATGTTGACATTAAAAGAAAAGTTGCTGATTTACTAGCATTTATTTTTCTCTTCCCCATCTGCACACAGATAAAACTCTCTTGTGTGTATGACTAATTTACTACAAGTGATTTATGCAGGAATATAAGTTGTCCATAGATACATAAAAATCTTAAAGGCTGAAACTTTACAACAATGACAAATAATATGTTCAGAGATGCATAGATAAGTTTGAGAAAAGGAAAATGCTGGGAACAACATGAGAAAAATTACCCTTGATCTCACAGATCTTTATTTCCATGTTGTTTCCGGCACTGCTTTTCTCAGTTTCTTTCCAGTTCAAGTTGATATGGACGATGTATTACATTAAAATAAATGTTAAATTCTTCACTGACAGAAGAGGAATAGTGTCCATCTTAAATAATATTTAATGCAACTTTAACAGTCCACATTTACATGTATATCAGGACATGATAGTTCTGACATTTCAGATGCTGTTTGCTGCACTGATTAAAATGTAGCATCTCCATGGATCATAATGTTCTGGTGAAGCCCCATTTAAAACAGTGAATTCACATGAAAAATTGTTTAACCAGCCACCTGCTGTTCAGGAGAACCCACTATGCATTCAAGGAGGAAAGATTTTCTGTCAATGAGTATCAGAGAAAATTATCCATAATGCCTGTCCAAAATTCTACTTGCACAAATTACCTGAAAATAATTTAAAAATTCAGAGTAACTACTTTTACTTATCTAAACTGTTGAGATCAGTAAAGAGAGTACCAACACATCATGCACTCATTTTTACTGTAAAATTACAGGACGATGACTAAACAAATACTGAAAGCTTCTTCCTGTGTAGTAGCCGCCTTCACTTTAATCACAAATCATAAAAAGATTGAGACTAGTGGAATATCCAAACTGTCAGTATGTACAAAGCTGTATAGTACTACTTACTTATTTCACTTTTTCATACATGAATAACATAAAAATATCTATGAAATGAGTTGGAACTAGAAAGAACTGTTAGAATAAAGATATAAAATCACATGCTATAAATAAAATATCTGATAGCCATAAGATGTAAGGACAATCCTGTCATGTAGACATTTTGTAGGCTTGACAGAAAATATTTTTAAAATATGAGAGTATGATTATTTTTTTTCTGATACTTCTTGTGCTATTTTAAGCTGCCTCTTCTCCCACATAATGTCTACTTTCATATTTACATAATTACATGATTCCCCTTAGAGCTCTACTATCTCAGATTTAGTATAATATTAAATAAATAAAAAATTCTGTATCCCCACTAGCCCCCAAAATAGATTTTACTGTTGATGGAGAAGAACAGTAAATCTATCAGGTAAGCTATGATCTAGCAAGTAATTAGAGTTAGGATTTAAAACTGAAGGGAAGTAGTTGGTTTCCTTCTGAAATATTTGTCCACCAAATGAAACTGAAAGATAAAAAAATCTGCCTTGGTTACACCTTCAGGAGAAAGAAGTCTGCACTTGTACTATCTTCAGGCCAAAAAAAAAAATAAAAAATTATACAATGTATTTGCCAGCACCCAACACTTAGTGGTAACCATATTGACTGAAAGATTGTCCTATCAGAAACTGAAAATACATTTTACATAGGCAATACAATGCAGCGTTTACATCACTACAATTAATTATTAAGAAGCTTGCTATCAGTATATTTAATTTTGCAGCTAAACCAAATGATCCTTAACAAGACTAGATCCACTTAAAAACATCTACAATTTCTTCAAGACACAACAATCCCATAAAGCTGTGATACTTAATTCTACACCACCTACTCATAAGAGTCTGAAATATAGTATCCTGAAATATATTACTCCTTTTTAGCAATAACTAAACAAATAACTAATTTTTCCAAAAGAATTCAGAGCCCTTGTCATTCTGATTGTATCTCTTTAGTATTTCTCTACTCGCTGGTGATCACTATAGCAATACACTCTGCAAAACAGTTCAAATGCAACAATAATATACTTTTTCTCTGAAATAAATAAGCTTTATGAAGTGCTGCTGCCAATTCATTAGTGTACATAATCAGAAGCTACAGACTAACAAAGAATTTATACAAAGCACCTGTGTACTTAACCCTAAACTAATATGAAAACCAGCTTTCCAGAAGACCAAGTGTATCAAGATATCAATCATAAATTAAATTAAAACAAAAAAGACCACCAAACAAAGACTCTAATTCAATGTTTTTGTTTTGTTTGGTTTCTCATATATCTATAATAACAATCTGATAGAAGAAATATATTCTTGAAATACTGAAATTAAAATTCACACTATGTGGAAAAATCACACATCTCTTGTCTCTTAATTTAGTGAAAGTATCAAGGGGGAAAGAGATGATGACATATGTTCTAATAGCTACATAACATTAAATAAGTTTTCCAGACAAGAATACTGAAGAACAAAATCTTCTTACATAAGAAAACAGTTCCATTGAGATAAAAGTCAAATGGTAAACCATTTGTAGGCTGTCTTGGAAACTGAGGGGCTTTCATTCATGGACTAAAGAGAACAAATACATAAATGCTTTATTCATTTTAATATCCAGACAATATATCAAACATGTCCACATGCCCTGATCAACTAAGTTACTAATGCACATGAAACATGAACCATGTACTTTATTCAGAACAGAACTCAGCAATGTGTAGTTCAAGATGAAAACCTCATACATTGCCAGTCCACACAAACACCTGGCAATTTTCTTATCAGTAAAGTGTGTTTCAGCTGAGAGAAGCAGAGAAAAAACTGATTACTTGGTCACATATATATAAAAAACAGTATACTTGATTATTATGAGCACTAATGCATCTTCTATATGCAAATTCAATTAGTGAAAGGAACAAAAATAATAAAAACTAAACATGGCCATCTTTATCAATCTTGCAAAATAAAAAGATATCAGCCTAATCTCAGTCTTAACTCTCAATGCAGTTTTATCTCATATTTGCTATTCAATATTTCAGTATTTTATGACCATTCCTGGCTGGGAAGCTTTCATATTGTATGCCTATTTGCAGTCAAAAAGGTAGCAGGCCATATATTTGCATATTTCAAAAGAAAATATTTGGGTAAGAACCATTCCTGAATTTTGTCATCGATATTGATATTGACTGAATTTCTAAGTAGCCTAGATTAAATAATCACAGTGAGTACATTCTCAAGGTTGAAGTTGGAAGTGTTCTCATTTAAGTCTCATCTTGAGTTTCTGAGTATTGTCTCAGTGATCCAATATTTGGGAACTCATAGGAACCCTTTGAGGTGCTTGTGGGTACCTGTTGCTGCCACATAAGAAGCCACTGAAGTAACTGGCCCTTAACTATTAGAATCTTGGACCCAGACAGAGCTTCAGGAGGAGGATGGATCTCTGCAAGTGTCAGGCTGCAGTGAGTGCCCTGAGCCTCTTGCTGGACACATGAGGAGGTGTGTAACTGTCAAGGGACTGTGCTCCCTTGTGAAAGACCTGTGAGAAGAGGCCACCAGACCGCACAGCATCAGAGAAGATGAGAAACACATGGACTAGATCTTCTCTGAGACCCTGCAGGTTCAATAACATGAACTGTCAAATGTAGGGAAGGGACAGAAAGAGCTTATGCCTACAAAGCTGGAAAGTGGAAACTCCCATAATGATGAAGGCTGGAAGCTTGTGACTTCTTACACTAGGAAGAAGGTTTATGCCCCACCTGATGACCTGCACTTTCAGAACAGGTTCACTGCCCCCACAGTTGATGAGAAGACTCTCCAATGAGGGAGCCTGAGCCACTCAGGATCACTAGAAAGTAGTGGTGAATAATAGCAATAGGAGACTCCCTATTGCAGGGAATGGGGACATCTGTCTGCTGATGGGACTTGTCAGAGGGAGGTTTGCTTCTTGCTGTTTGCTGCATCTTAGATAGAATGAATGCCCCCACAAGAAATATGAAAATCTCAATTTCTAAATTAGGAAGAAGAAATCTCTACAGGATGTCTGAGTTCTGTTCCTCCTACATTTTGACATATTTGCCATAACGTTTTACTTTTTTTAAGCTGGTTTAATCATATGTCTCAGTTACAAATATCCCATTTATCAAGATATTAGGAAGTATCCTGGAATTTTCCTCTCTTCCCCCATAAGATGGATATGATAAGTGAGACCTATTTACTTACTGAAAAAATTTAATTGTAATTAAATTACTACTAATAAATGGTCCATCAAGTCATTGTTCCTTTAAAATTGACACTATTGCTTAAAAGAAAATACTCATATTTTCTTTTTTTTTTTATATATACTAAGCCCATATATACTTATATAATTTTATGCAGACACATCAGTTGACCTTATAGCTATACTATATTATGGACAACAGTAGATGTACTGAAAGGTTTTATTACTTGAAGAAAAAGTGGAGGATATTTTATCAATGGCAATTCCCCATCTGTTCCTTTTCATTCTGCAAAGAGCATTGTAGAATCACAGAATGGTTGAGGTTGGAAGGGACCTCCAGAAGTCATTTGGTCCAAACCCCCTTGCTTAAGAAACACCACCAAAATCAAATCTTTATGTTTCACGAACAAGCAAGGGAAAATGGGACTCTCGACATTCACACCAAAAAGATATTGTTTGTTTGCTTTACAAACAGTAGCATGATTTTCTTGCAGTTGATTGGATTGCAAGAGAACACAGCAGGAGTGACAGTGGTAATAGATTAAACAAATTGTGTTAAAAAAACTAAGTAAATGGCAAAGACTGTTTTAGGCATAGGGATTATAGTAATTATTTCTCCTAATTTAATTTGAAAACTCAAAGGGCAGCTGGTTTGGAGCATTCTTAACCAAAAAGATCTGAAACTGAACATGAGCTTTCATCCCTTAATTTGCCTCAGTGACATTTTAGCTTTATGAGAAAAAAAAAAAAAAAAAAGA
>NW_020799095.1:93977675-93995540 GCF_003259725.1 Athene cunicularia
ACTTGGCTGCCTTTGACTCCAGTTCATATTGGAGCTCTAACATATCTGGTACAGCAGCACTCAGTGGTGGTGTAACTCCATTCAGGCCACGATAATCTACTGTTAACCTCCACCCTCCTTCAGACTTTCGCACAGGCCATACTGGGCTATTAAAAGGGGAATGTGTTGTACTGATGACACCTTGGCTCTCCAGTTGATGAATCAGTTCTTGGATGGGAGCCAGAGAGGCTCGGTTTGTGTGATACTGCTGTTGGTGCATGATCCTTCTGGCAATTACCACCTGTTGTTCTTCAACTCACAATAATCCCACAACAAAAGGATCTTCTAGGAGGCTGAGCAGATTAGACAACTGTTTGACCTTCTCTGTGTTCACACTGGCCACACCAAAAGCCCATCGGTATCCTTTTGGGTCTTTGAAGTACCCCCTTTTGGCAGGGCTCTTTCCTCACAATTCATGTACACAGGTTTCCAAGTTAAAGGTGGGTTGACCATCCCACTTCCTAATGTCCTCCCCCTGGTCACGCAGGAAGAACCAAAGTTCGCCATGTGTCATGTGCCTGGTTTTCCTTTTCCCTCTGACTGGGGTGGAAGAGAACTGATTTCTTGGGGTGCTCCTGACATCCAGGGTGCTTATCTTCTGGAGCAAGACTCTCTTCAAAGTTCTGAAGCCAGGAAGAGACTTCCTCCACAGTTGGTGTACGTCTTAGTCCTTCTCCCACATCCATTTCTGGGTAGTACATCGCAGCCAAGCCAGCAAAATATGAGGATGGTGCACCTTTAATCACCTTCATCCACATGGCCTGTGTGCACAGGACATCCTCTGGATTTTCAGGGGCTTCATCATTATCTGGATCACCATAGATGACTTCCAGCACTGCTAATTCTCTCAGGCACTGGACTCCTTCATCCGCAGTAGTCCACTTCCCTGGGGTGTTGTCCATAAGATCTTCCTTGAAAGGATACCTTGCTTTAACACTTGAAAGGAGCCGTCTCCACAGACTGCAAATTCCTGATTCTTTTCCAATTCCCTTTTCAGTTCCTCAATTTCTAGCAAGGGAATGCAGCTGTTGGGCTTCCTTACCTTCCAGTTGTTGAGCATCAGCCCCATTATCCCAGCATCGCAGCAGCCAGGCAGCGATATGCTCACCTGGCTGGCGGCAATAGTCTTTCCACAGATCTCGCAGTTCTGATGACGTCAGGGACCGGGTAGTTTCTGCCTCCTGTTTCAGTTCTGTTATTCCCTCTTCTGATCCCTTTGCTGAAGGACCAGCTTCTTCCTCTTCTTTCTCCTCCCTTATTAATAGAGGGTATGGGCCTGTTGTTCTCCTTGTCCACTGTTTCTTTTTTACTACTGGGGCAATCTCTGCTGTTGTTGTTATTGTTTGAGTTCCCATGTCAACCACAGTCCTTTGAGAGTGCTGAACTGCAGCTTGATAACCATAGTCTAGGCTCCAGTACAGTGCTAGAAGTTACTAATTTTCGCTGGAATAGGCAAGGCACCTTCTATCAGGTGATGTGTCAATTTTGTGAGGTTGCTTGCCTGTTCAGGGTTAAGATCCAGCTATGGGAGGTGATAACCATCTAGGAACCTGCTCAAATCCTTTCTCTCCCCCTGCCACCCAGGGACAGGCCACCTCAAGGCACATTTTGGTATTGGCTCACCCAGAATTTGCCTTCTCTTACACTGAAAACATACTGAGCTCCACACAACCCACAATAGGCAAACAGTATTAATGGACAGTATCAAAGAGCTAACATAAGCTTGAATAAGACTATTATACCAATGTTACTTAAAGTGCAAGTAATTTGCCATATACACCAGATTCCAAAAGTTGCCATGTTCTGGTGCAGTGAGCTTTCTCCTTAAACAACAGCCTATACTAAAAGGGACAGATTAAAACAGTATTTAGGGGTTATTTTCTCTTCTGAACTGAAAGTTCAACAGGATTCAAGAAATGCAGAAGCTGCCTTTGTCCAAAGAAAATTTAAAGTGTTGTGTTGCTTTAGGCTTCAAATAAATATGATCTAGACCATTGTCTCCACACAGTTTTCCTTTCAAAGACTGTCCTTACATTAAAAATAAAAAAATAAAAAAATAAAAATAAAAAAAATCCTTGTCTTGGTTTGTATTTTCATTGCCAAACATGCAATGAATACCCAGGAAATATTGGCAAATATAACCCAATAAAGTTTAAATATCTTGTTAGAAGCCAGTACGGGGAAGAAACATCAATGAAACAGTAGATTTTCCCAGCACTTCCAAATTACATTTGTAGGAAAACAGGCAAGCAAACAGAACCTTGATGTTATGCGCCACTACAAATTAAATATTATGTTGTACAGTAAAAACATTCACATAATGTACATATTTTATAGGCATAACACTAAATATGAACTGGTAAATGATTTAGGAAAACAGTGGAAAGAGTAGTTAAAGCTCTATAAGAATTCTTGCTTAAGCAATGCGTCAGAATTCTTTCCTTAGTCTCAAACTACCTCTAAGCTACAGGTAAAGGCAGGAAAAAGAAATGTGTACATCTAAAGAATTTTTTTTAAGTACATCAGGAAACCATGAATCAAATGTGTGGTAACATCATAATCCCATTTCACTGCCTGAAAAATCACACTAGCCTCTCAAACAAACGAAGGATTGAGCACAGTAAGGGACACTCCAAATTCCACATCTAAGTCTAAAACTAATGAGATTTTATGACAGGAAAATTGACTGCACTGAGTTTCCACTTTATAAAGTCATTTGAGTAGTCAAATAATTTAGGCATTGTTTTCAGAAAATCGTCTAACAATATTTTAAAACTCAGCCTTGAGGATTCTGATATCAAACTTTATACAGGATCCTTTAGCACATCAAAACAGACTACTGGCTATTCTGTAGTATATAAAATCACCACAAAATTAATTTTTGGGACATAATTTTATTCCTATGATAACTTTGCATAGTATGCAATATTTCCGTGCCTCTTAGGTGAGAATTAAAGAGAACAATTCACAGTAGCATTTATAGCCATCAAGGCCACTGTTTTGTATCTGATAATTATCGTGTTTTCTGAAGGATTCGGGAGATAATCAGAAGGCATTTTTGGCGACAGGCAAAGATTATGGGACAGAATAGATGGTTTTACTACATATATCTAAATGTCCTGTAAGATTATCAGAATATCACTATTTCAAATTCATGTATATACTAAGTGAATGAAAATAGCAATGATAGGTAAGTAGCTCTGCAGCATCTTCACACTATAAGGTAATTTCAAAATAAATATTTCTGGAAAAGGTGGAAATAATACAGAATCTTTAACAAGAATTAGCTGTTAAGAACCTGAGTCTCTAAAAAGGCTGTTATATTTTAAACAGCATTTAAATGTCTACAGTGAGTAGAAGACTTATTTTGTCTTAAAGTCTCACTCGCCTCAGTGGAGTTTCCTCCATCTGGGAAACAACAGGTTTTTCTCGAAAAGAAAGTAATGCACCTAAGTAACAATACACAGACTGACATAATATACAGTGTAAAACATCTATTTACTGGGAGAGAGAAGAGAAAACATTTGTTTTAAAAGACGTCTTTGGCTCTAGTGCAAAATCAGCACTAGATTATCTTCAACTCTGTGTGAAAAAGAGGAAGAACAGAAATGTCTCTGCCTACGATACATAATACTAATTTAGCCTGTGTTCCTTTTCACCTAAGGATGCTTCTTTTGATACTGACGTTCCAATATGCTTTAAGTACCAATTAGTGTAATTTTTGCCTCATATCCCACAAACTGGGATAGGAATTTCCCTCAATTACCAACACACTAGACAACGAGTAAGGAAACATTCTGTACCTCAGCTAGCAGAGAATAATTTTAAACACAGAAGTACTGTCTATAGCGACATTTGTAAGTCTGCAGTGCACTCCAGTGGAAAACAGCAGTATATACATTTTTTCTATTGTTTTCTCTGTAATGTAAAATTGCTTGGTAAATATTCCATCTATTTAAATTTCAGCCACCAGAAAAGCATGTCCTTCAGAAATTATAAAGACAAATATAAAATGTTGAGGAAGACTCGCAAAGAGTGCAAACAAGAATGTTTTATGGTGCATTTTATAATATTCAATGAGCATTTTAAAACATAAAACTTAAAACATAAAGCAGTCTTGTTATCTATAATTCTGCATTTACAAATATCAGGGCAAAACACCAAAGACTTGTTCTGTTTTTCAAAGATTCTGAAGACCTAACTAAACACACTCAGATACACTTTTTGTGTCTTTCAGACTGTAAGTTTAGTTAATTGATTTGTAAACTAAGCTATATCTGACAAAATTGGAGAGCCCATTTCCAGGGACATTTGATTAGCGATCTCATTGATGTCAAAATTTTCATGTTCTTTGGAGAAGTTAAAGATTCCTAGTTTTTCCTATAAAGATTACTTTAAAAACAAATATAACTGATATCAAGACCTTTTATTTATTCAATGGTTTTACAGACTTGATCTTTGCCCTTAGGTGAATTCTCATGAAAACACAACAATAAAGCAAGCGTAATTTGAGCTGAGCGATTGCTTTCCCCTTTTTAAGAATAACAAAGTTTTTTACAGTTGCTAATAGGTTATTTGTGATATATGTGAAAAGCAAGGCATAGGAAATATTGATTTAGTATCCCACTAAGAGCTGCAAACTCTTCTAGAAGTAGAACTGAAGCTTATTAACCAGATAGTACAAAATGGTTTTGACAGCTAAGATACGTAGATGTATAAATCTTAGTTTGAGATGTGATCTTACAGACTGAATATTACGTAACAAGCTCATAAATATGTCTCTTCAAAAGCCCCAAATGTATCTATCAATCTCTGACACTGATAGCTTTGTTGGACCAAAAATTCACAATAATATGTAAAAAAGGCTCCAGATAGTACAATGTATTTTTTTTTTTCCTGTGATAAACACTAAGTGTAAGGAAGGGAAACTCCACTTCCATTCTTCCTTTCTCCCTGGAAAAATATTTGGTCGATATAAAAATCTTAATTCACTAGCTCCCTAAAGAAAGCCAAGACACAATTTTCACTATCTAGTCAGCCAAGCAAGGTAAAAATTTATGCCCTAATCTGTAGTGACGAAGTAATCTTTAAGAAGAATAGTCAATTAGGACTTGGTTTTAACTGTTATACTGAAAGAGTACTTGAGATTAAAGAAAGGCCAGAGTAAGCTAAATGAATGACAAGTTCTGAGTGTCCTTGGAGAAACAGACAAAACCATGTGCAGTAAAAGCAGATGGTATTTGACTGCTTTGAAATAAAGAAACCCAGTGGTGTCAAACATCAGTCAAGATTTGAACAATAAACTGCCTAGTGCTAATCTTAGCTTCTTATTTTACTATTTGATGGAAAAGCAGAATTTTTGTTACACAAAAAGAAGTGATTAATTTCAACACTAAATGTAACTACCTGTTGTACCTGCTAAAACAACCTAATTTATGACCCCAAACAGGACGAGTTCAGTTCTAGTGTCACACAAAGCTACATGTAATGCTCATAGTTACTACAAATATAAATTCTCACTTTACTATTTTTTTTTTAGTTAATTAATTGAAAACTTATTTACAATTTCCAAATTTATGCAGAATGCAAATTTTTTAAAAAAATCTGACTATCAAAATCACCAAGGATTTCCATATTTCGTTTGTCCCAAGGTTAGTGAATATTCATCTTTTAACAGAAAATAATCAGTTACTGGGAGCACTGTTACTCAAGTCTTTGCAGCTATGAAGCTTCTAACGTTACACAAAATCTCTCAAACTTCCAAAAGGCTAGCAGAGCTAACCATTCACAAAAATGGTTTAATTTGCTGTGACACTGCCACTTGAAAACCAAGCATTTCTGTTCCGCAGTCCCAAAGGAAATAGCAGATTAAGTTATGCATGACTGAAGCCAAAAATTCTCAGTGGAGAACATTAAAATAATCCAGAGGTAATGATTAATCTGTTACTAATCTAGAAATTCCTTTGTGATTTAAGATTGCAGGCGTGCCTATGAATCAGATTTCATGCTTAGCCTAGTACATGTTTGCACTTTCCTTTATTTTCAAATTTTTCACTGTCAAAAACCTTGTATGGTGTTTCCGGAATCCAGTTCTCAACAGTAATATATAGTAAGTTACATTCACACACACATCACCAACACAAGATTAGGTTTTTTCAATAAAGGAAGAATTTTCATTTACAGAAACTTCCCACAAATGTAAGTAAATTCATACACATCAGTCAGGTTCATTGCTAGATGTATATATCTTATAAATCTGAGAAGACAAACAGAATGCTCAAAATAATACCTGCAATTAAAGCAATTTAGCATTTTCCCAAGAGAAATGCCGTAACATATATATATATATATATATATGTGTGTGTGTGTGTGTGTGTATGCATGCAGATATATATAGAAATTTGAATCTGTCGATCTCCAACCAATTGTCAGCAAGTTATTGCTTCCTGTTTTTTTCTATTCCCAGTGCTCTAAAGTACTGTAAAACATAAAGACTACATTTCTTAAGCAAAACAATTAACTAAATCTAGACTTCCTCTGTTGTGCAGAAGTATAACAAGCTAAAATCTTACTTAATGAGCAAGCAGAAAATAAAGAATTAAAATCTGAAGGAACTCAGATATGACAGATAGATGTTGATTTGTTGCTGTGGATGTTTATCTAGGAAAGAAATTCCATTTATGTATGTACCACCTTGTAACTAGAACTGTGAATTTAAAAGACTGCTTGCAATATTTTCTCAAATGTAAAAAGAAATCTAATTATTTTTCCTGGATTTTTCCAAATCTGAGATGTTAAATTTATAGGAAATTCGAAAATCTCTATCTATATTTATATAGATACTCATTTTGAGTTTTGTTGGATCTAACACATGCTCAACCTATTGTTCTGAAATCTATATCCTTAAAGCTGCAACACAAATATTTATTATTTTTCTACTCATGAACTTGGACTGAAATGGACACTTCATTCCTAACACCATTTCTACATAGCCCAGCAATGTTCTTAAGTTGCTTCTTTAAAGTCAGATCTCCTTTATAAAAGTACAACTTCCATTCCCTCAGCCCTTCCTTGCCAGTCTTTCCTGAAGTCCTCCACAGTACTTCAATTGCATGAACTTGGCACAGTATCTTAATTGCTCCAACAATATTGTACTTCTATACCATATTCATGACCATGGCTCATTGTACATCAGGACCACCACCCTCATCACACATGGGCACAGGGCACAAGCATCTGCCTCCTCTGGCTGGTCCCTTCCTGCAAGACTATGGAGCCACCCTTGCTGCTCCCCATCAATACTGCCATCATCGCAGTTCATGGTGGCTGTGCCGAGGCTGGGCTTCTCCACACACCCTTGGCAGGTCTGTCCCTGCCATGCTATGGGGAGAAATAGTTGATAAATGGTTGATTTATCACATTCATCATTTTAGTCTTAGTACACAGGAAATCAAAAGTCTCAATTTTGTTTCTTACCCCATGTGACAGCTACATACTGCTAACATACCTGTTTCAGGCTTTCCAGCTTGGTTTGTCTCAGTTCTTCATATTTCCATTTCCAAATAAATAATTCATTTTCTATTTTTTCCATTTCTTTTTCCAGAAATACATTCATTCTGGGAAAAAAAAAAAAAAAAAAAAAAAAAAAACTTTTTGAAGTTGACAACAAATTACTTTAAGTTTCCTTTCCACAGCTTGAGTTGTATTTTGCTTTGCCAACTGTATATCTGTTTTTTATTAAAATCCTATATTATCATCCTAAAGATATTCCAAGATATTTACCAAAATTAACAGCTAAATAGAACAAAGAAAACCAGTAGTATTGGATTAAAATTTTAAATTAAATGAAATTTGGGGATAAAGAAAATTTGGAAATGAACTTCAGGTAGTGATACAGGTCACCTAATACATGGCAAGTTAGTGATGATTCTCAGAGAAAAGACACTATCACTTTTATTTGGGTACAGACAAAGAATTAGTTTGAACATACACATATGGGGGAATATATACCATATGTAGACAGTACTGAAACCAAAGATGATCTACTTTAGATGTTAAAAAGATATTAAAATATGTATATTCAATGTTTTAAGAAATACTTGGTCTTGAAAGAAAATCTAAAAGAATTTAGGAAAATGGATTATCTAGCCGAGAGATACTAGACCCTCATTGAACATTTGTGTCTGGAAGATTATTTGAGTCCATTACTACATTTAGGAAAATTATTTAGAACACAATTTGCAGAGAACAAATGATGCTTCCTTGAAGAAAGATACTGTGTTACTGAAAAAATGAATTTTGGTATTTTCTTTTAGCCCTCTTCTAACCAATTAAAATATTTTCAGTTATTCAGGAAATAATGAAAGAAATATGAAGCAGGAGAGGCACTACAGATGTTCTTGTCTTTGGGACCAATTAAAACCTCATTTCTGTGTTCACAGGAAACACTATTAGCCAAGTTCCGAATAAAAGAATGAACTTCTCATAATTTCATTTTATGAAATTCCTTTATAATTTCATTTTATATTTATGTAATGAATATGCATTATTTTGCAGTTTTGTAACAAAATAGAATTTGGAACATAATTACAAGTGAAAGAAAAAATCCTTAATTACAAATAAAACTTTTCAAGTTATATGTCTAACTTTTCTACAAAATCATAGAATGGTTTGGGTTGGAAGGGACCTTAAAGATCATCTAGTTCCACCCCCCCTGCCATGGGCAGGGACACCTTCCACTAGACCAGGCTTCTCAAAGCCCCGTCCAACCTGGCCTTGAACACTGTCAGGGAGGGGGCAGCCACAGCTTCGCTGGGCAACATGTTTCACTGCCTCACCACCCTCACTGTAAAGAATTTCTTCCTGGAAGATCCGGAATATCTTTATTTCCCATTAATTTCAATGGTACCTCAAACGTGTATTTGATATGAGCCTTAGCGCCTAGTTGAGAATGTTGGTGTGTGATTTCACATTGTTCTTTGAAAGTTAAAACATAAACTTCGAGCTCTTTTTTGATTTTGGTGGGTTTGGGGTTTTTTTTAGAGCTCCTTTCTTTTTAAATTTTGCAAAGCCTGATTGGTGGCTTAAGGATATATTGGCATTACTGAAGATGGCTCTAAACAATATGCAAGGAGCATAGGTCATCTCAGGGTGAAGAATCAAAACACCTTATGGAGAGAATATTTAGGTAACTAGGGGCAAGTCCAAACACTGGATATGCATGAGCTAACATGACCCTGGAAAGAAGGCAGCCACAGTTCGGGAGTACTGTAAGTAAACCGGAATTCTCTACTGAGAAGGCCTGTGCTGTATGAGTAAGATCATACTGACTGCCAAGGCAACCTCTGGCCTTGGGGTTCAAGATGTCTGTGATCCAAGCTTGCTTTTGATGCAGCACAGCTGCGTGTCCTGGGCTCAAGCTTACTGAGACAATTGTTAAGCTGTGAGAAAGCATTTAAACTAGAGTCATGCGAGATAAGAAAAGCAAAAATGCAAACCAGGGTGAGATTCGTTATTAGCAGCTCTAGGATCTAGGAGTAAAAATACTGAAATGAACTCATAGAAAACCTAACAGGAAGAACTGGAAATCTGAAGATGGAAACTCAGCAAAATCAGTCGATTCCACTAAGCGGTGGAGACCAACCCTTTCCAAACTGGCAGATGACAGATTGCCCACAAGGACTCACAGCCTGTCTCAAGAGACTGGTGACTATGTTTATACTTATCCTAGTAACATTACTCCTAGCTATTTATTGTGTACATTGTCAAAAATAATTGCTTCATACTACTAAGTTGCATATATTCTGATTACAGAACATCTTTGCACACGGGTTACCCAAAGTGACCTAGAGAGGGAGTTGTTATACCAATGCCCGTTGTTATGTGGAAATCACTGCTCTGTGAGCATATGTTGGCTGAGGTCGGCATTGCCATATGTTGCATGGTGTAGACGTGCCCCAGTTCTTACTATGTACCAGTAAAATCATTACCATATACCACAGTTGGTGTATATCTAGGCATAAATGGCAATGTCTGTCTCTCTGAAGTACAGTTACAAGTTGGTTGGAAAATTTAAGCATTCTGGGGTTTTTACTTCCAAAAAAAAACCCTAAATCTTTTTTAATGATATAGATGGTCATCTGCTGTCATTCAAATAAATAATTAGTGTATATTTTCTACAGTTAATTCAAAAAACACAATAAATACTATTCAGGAATTTAAAGGATTTTGATTTTTTTGTTGTTGTTGTTTTTTGTACTCAGACTTGTACTATCTACAGGAGAATTGTGAAAAAAACCTGACGGGAAATAAATTAATCATAGCTTACTATGATATTACAGACTCTCTGAACTGAAACCGTTGAACATATTTGCAATAGAGGGGGAATTTTCTTCCTCTTAATTTTCTAACTAACTTCAGCTGACTTTGAAGCTACAGTCACATAATGCTTGATGTCTCCTGCTACAACATATGACTTCTTCTAGGCCATCAAAATACATTTAGTATTTATGTGAGGTAAATTCGATATGATACAATAAGCTCACAGTAAGTGTGTTATTCTCTCTCTGTTACCAGCTTTTGACATAAACCTTATTACAAGTGAAGAGATTAAGATGAACAGCATTTTGCAGCTGTATTCACGTGCTTTTAATTCAAAACCTTAGTCATTCTGCAGTTGGACTCTCAAAGTCTGCTGGTAGAAGATATTAAAATTTGGTATTATGCACAAAGCACTCCAATAACTGAGCATAACATACATTAGATTTCACTGCATTGATATCAAATTTCTAGTAAGTATCATTTTTTAATTAACTGTACATTCTTAACAGACAAGCCAAGGAAAACTATAAGCACACTATGTTGAATTTTCTATCTAAAATCTTATTAAAGCCTTACAAATAGTAATTAATAAAGCTTAGAAATGAGAATATATGAGCTATAAATGCAAATATGACCACATCTAGTTTAGAAAGTGTCTTTAAAACCTTTATTATTAATAGAGCTTTATGCAGGTAGAATATACTTTGTACTTACTCTCTTTCCTTCTGTAAGATTTTCTGCATCTCAGCTAAATGCAAATGCAAGACTGAAACATCCATTAAATCATTCCCTGTTGTCTGAGCTGTACTGTCCAAACTTTTTTTAGGTTCCTCCAAATAGATGCTGGGAACTCCATTGCGAAAGGAATCGGGAGACTTTGGAGTGAATTTTTTATTGTGATTGCTTTGGTCTTTGATTACCTCTGCATCCTGAGAAAACAAAAATATGATATCTAAAAAAAAAACCCCAAACAAACAAACAAAGGAAAAAGTCTAACATAACTTCTGCCTGGCCTACCAAGGCTCTTCTAGATATTCAAGGCACGTAACGGAAAAAAAAAGGGGACAGGTAACCTATACAGTTGCACTATATATGGATAGAATGTGCAAAAAGTCATTGTAGTTTGATCACTGTCATTTTATGATCATCACATCTTCTGTTATGACAAGCTTCATATCCAAAATATTTCTAATCTATCTTTACTAAAGAAATAGATTCCAATCATCTTCAGTTGGCTATAACTATAGTGAAGAGAGAATCACAGAACTAAGAAAACTAGGAATGCAATTTCTGAACACAAATAATATATTGAGAAAATCAACATTAAGAACTCTTAAACTTCTAATGTAAATCATGTTGAAGCAGGTGATGGACTTACACAAGTTTTGTATAAGGAACAAAGTTACCTGCATAACATACCAATTTAGATTCCATTCAGAAATTAAACCATGATAATATCTATTTTGAAGATACAAGATTTACATTAAAAACATAAGCAAAACTACCAACAATTATTAAAAATTCATTAAAAAATAAAATACATATTTACTGGGAAGCCTGAACATATCTTATAAATAATAGTTTCCTTTAGAAATGTATTTAAGTTTTATCACTTCTGACAAAGTGTTTAAAAATTAATAATTTTGTAGATTACAAGCAGTTCAATTTCATACCATTCTGTTCTTTTGAGTTTTGGAAGAATGCCTGAAATCTACATCAGAAAATACTAGAAGCTGCTGAAAAGATAAGACTGTTTTCCATTCACATATACAGTTTCAGTTTTCAGGTAGCGCATTATTTTATGCTAAGGAGAAAGAGAAACAATTAAAATATATTTTGCGTCATTTCCTTTCTATGACCCATTTTTCTGTGCAGAAATATGAAAGGCATGCATTTTTTGGCCAAATTTATTCTCAATATTAACACTACAGTGGATTTTTTTCAGAACTCACAGGAATATCGTATAATTTATGTACATTAGTGTGATATTTTTCATTAGTGTGAAAATTCTGAACATAATACATTCAGGTCTAAGATCCTGACAATTTCCATTGAACTGAAGTAAAAAATTTTCTACATCCTACAGTGTAGGCAAAAAAAATTTTCCTACAATGTAGGAAAGAATTTCCTACATGTACAATGACTGCTATCTATCAGACAAATTAGTTTTTACATGGTGCTGTCTATAAGACTACATAATGCATGTAAAAGCACAGAATTAAAACTGGTAAAACATGAAAAAATAGTTCAATTTGGATTAATATAACTGTTTCCTTTATATACAACAAGGAGCTGTATTAAACCATGTCCATACTTGATTAATTCTGCATAACAACTTGATTGCTCTCCTTACCAAATAAAAAAATCTTCCATAAATATGCAGAAGAATTTGAGTTATTTCCTCTCACATTTTAGAAGTTGCATTGAGGGAGAATTAAATTATCTTATTTTAGAAGCCTAGAAACTACATTTCTTTCTTGCAGGTTAAAAAAAAAAAATACACAAACCATGGAGAATTCAGAAAACAGAGGTAATCTGTTACCTTAAAACTCTCTCTAAGAGAGTCAAAACAACACTCTAAGTTACTGGATATAACCTCTGTTACATAAATGTTTAGCCATAGTTGAAGGGTATGCATTGTTTTATGTATTTCTCTATATTAGGAATATTAGGTGAAAAAGTAGGTTTGCCAATGAATGGATCAGGTAAAAAATTATTCAAAATCTTTGAAAAATCCCATTTCTAGATACCCATCATTAATCTCCCGCTTCTTGATGAACTGAAAAATTTCTCCATTCTTTACCTTCTCTGCATCTTCTGCCTCAGTAATCTTGTTGGTTTTGCTCAGTTCTTTCACAGGTTCTCGTTCCAGAAATGTTAACTGGTTTAGGTCTTTTTTAATATAAGATATTTCTGAGCAACTGCATTTCGTTTTCCAAGCAGTTACATTTTCTAAGTGTTCCTTCTCATTTACCAAATCCCGATTTATTTTTTTAAGCATACTCAGTTCTTTTACAACACCATCTAATTTGATTCTCAATTGTCTTGCTTCCTCTTGGGCTTTATTTCTTTCTCCTCTAACTTTGCTCCATTTCTCCCTCCAGTTAGCGGTACAATCTGACCACCAGCGCATGGTCTTCTCCATTTGGGCAGCTCTGGCTTTGACTTCTTCCAGTTCCTGAACTTTTACTGCTTCAAAAATTTCCCAATCACTGATGTAATTCGTATGCTTGTATGGATAATGAGATGAATACGGGTAGAAACTTTGAGATGGTAGATTTGAATTACACAGATGGTTACCTCGTTGGCAACCTCCAACTAATTTATAAGGTTGTCTCGGTTGAGTCCCAAAAACCTCTGTCTCTTCCATTAGTTTCTGAATAGAGCCTAAATTAATGGTTTGATTCATCATCTAATTTCACTCCTATAAAAGACAAAGACAGACAGTAATTTAGATTCACTCAAATTATACGAATATATATGAATATATGATATGATGAAAACATGAGGTTATATGAATAAACTCAGAGTTAACTGCTATAATAATGACAATCTTAATAATGCGGTTGATGTTTTAGAAATGTGCTTCATCGACAAGAAATAGCTATTAAAATATATTTTATGTAATATTCTTTGAGTATATCATAAACAGACATACTTATTACTTGACTAGGAATTGCTAGCAAAGGAAGTGTCATTAAATAATCATAGTGCTCTCAAAAATTTTTGAGTCTAGAGAAACCAGGCAAAAGCTTTCTTCTTTCAAGACAAGTTTAAATTGAATCAATATATATTTTAAATGTCTAGTAAGAGGAGAGTGCTTGTCTAGAACTACAATCACAGATTCCCTTGCCTTCTTTCACAAACTGTGGAAATTCATAGTAGGCAAAATTTACCTTACAAATTGCATACCTGAGGAAAAAAACCCAAACAAATAAATCTAAAACCAAACCCCCCTCACCTTTGGATTTTCTTTGTTTCATTATAAGACTCAAGCATTTTTACAGGGGGCTTTATTTTGCTGTCTACATTCCAGAAGCTGTCCAGGAAATATATTCTTATATTATTCTTGAAAGGGTAGCACTATCCTACTGTACTGTAGAGCCTATCTCATGATGATATGACTCTGCTAGTAAATGCTGAATTACTTTTCATTATTTATCTGCTATTACTCATTCAGACCAGAGGAAAAGTAACATCACAAAAATTGCTTTTCCATCCCAGTGTTGAGAAAATGTTGATGTAGACAGTCTGTATAGACTAGTCAGTTATACCCCCTTGTATTTTCTGCTTGGCTATCTTAAAAAAAAAACAACCAACCAACCAACCAAAAACCCCTAAAAATCTTGTTATATCACTAGAAGGCTAAGTTGTTTAAAGCATAAAGTTTGCTCTTAAATTCCAACATCCATCTGTAAAGTCTCATGTTTATATGTTACAGCAGTTTTAACCTGTAGTTAAGCTGTAGAAGGCCAATACAGCAAACAAAATACTGAAGAGTAGACAGTCTTGGCTTTATGATTCAGTCTTGTTTCGTTTCAGTTGAATAGAAGTTTTTGCAGGTTTGGTTCCAGTTTCCCAGATCTTTTCAATTTCTCCCTGCTTTCCAGGACATTTACTTGCCATTTGTTAGAAGCTTCTGGAGAACTGTTGTAAATCAAGTATGGATATGAGAGAAGGAAAAGGACAGTAAAGGACTCCCAGATCCCTTCATTATCACTGTCTTGTGTAGCACCACTGACCCCCACAACACTACACAGATCTAGCACAGCTGTTGCCAAAGTTTGATCAAGGTTGAGTCTTTTTCTTGTTGCCTGACTTATTTCCAGAAATTTCATTTGAATAAACCTTAACCAAAATACAAAGATATTGCCAACCACGATTTTGTATGAGGCCCAGTAGAGCCAAAATAAATAAATATTAAGCTCTCGCAGTAAGTTATTAATTTAACTTTTGGTTTGTGGTAATGCTTTTGTTTCCTAAAGTTTTAATTATAAACAAAACAAAACCACAGGAATCTTTAAATATATAATGCAATAGTTGAACTCTTTGGTTTTTTAAATAGTACAATAACTTTTGCTTAATTTTTTCATTTCTGTCCCAGACTAGTAGATGTCTGTAGAAATTCATTATTCTGTTAATCAGTAGGGATGATCTTCAAGGTCCTTTCCAACCTAGTTGATTCTGTGATTCTGTTTTTTTAAGTGGAACTTGTTAGCAGTTTTGCATATTCAATGAAAGAAGACAGAACTTGGGGACCATACAGTTTACAAATCATAAAATTTGAAGAAATAAGAATGGAAATAATTTTCTTTGACTGAAATGTCAAAAGTCCTGAGAAGAGAAGAAAATCTTCATGAATCAGAATAGCCTATTGCTGTGGTTTCATTAGTGGTTTGAGGCAATCTAACAGCTAACTACTGCCAAAGAAAGTGGTCTCATTCAGTGGCCATGAACTCTTGGTCCCCCTCCACTGTGTTGGCTCTAGAGGTCTTGAGGCTGGGATGTTACCAGTCAGATCAATTATTTGATCAAATATTTGAAGTAGACTTGTACAGTAGCTTAGTAGGCTCCCAGCCTTCAAATAGTTTTGTGATACACTGAACTTTGCCTACACTTTTCATCATGGTTATATAATTCTAATTCTGCATCAAAAATTAAATTAAAAAAAAAAAAATTAAAATAAATTACTCCTCCTCCAGAAAATATTAGTGCTGACTCAGTCCAAGGTGGTAAGGAATAGATGTTCATATATGGCTTAACTTCCCTATATGCTTTTCAGAAATTCTAATCAAAGCAGCTTTTCAGAAATCCCTTATAAGATTTTAAGAGGTAGAATGATAACTTTTAATTTCTTCTTAAAAGACACAGATCTCAAAACAATACATTCCAGTGGCTGGCTGGCTCAGTATAAAAACTTAAAATAATACAAATATTTGTTAGATAAATGAAAAGATACTATAAATGTTGCTACTTTTATGGTTATTTCTGTCATGTTCCTAGTGACCTCAGCTGAAACTTTCAAGCAGTAAATCCTACATGATTTTGAATTTTGAAAGGGATTCGTTATGAAAATTATACTTTAACATAATATACTAGAGCTTTGGCTAACTTGTTTTACTGAATTACAGTGTTACAAAGATTTACTACAGATTAAAATACACTTAAATTTTTTTAATTAGGTTTATATTTTTAGTCCTGGAATTGAGCAGCCATAGTACTTATATTATCTACATAGTTCCAGTTCTACAGCACCTTGATAGTGGTGTCTCTCATGAAGACTTCTTTAACTCCTTTTTTTGTCCTTATTGAAAATTTATTTGATCTTATAAAAGTATTATTGTTTTTCTCATATCTGAAATATAAAAAAATCTAAAGATTATATAGTTTATTACCACAAACAAGAGAAAAGGTGAAATTAAAAGTCAGACATTACACAGAAAGTGTCTCAAAAAGATGCATATTCAATGAAAGAAGACAGAACTTGGGGACCATACAGTTTACAAATCATAAAATTTGAAGAAATAAGAATGGAAATAATTTTCTTTGACTGAAATGTCAAAAGTCCTGAGAAGAGAAGAAAATCTTCATGAATCAGAATAGCCTATTGCTGTGGTTTCATTAGTGGTTTGAGGCAATCTAACAGCTAACTACTGCCAAAGAAAGTGGTCTCATTCAGTGGCCATGAACTCTTGGTCCCCCTCCACTGTGTTGGCTCTAGAGGTCTTGAGGCTGGGATGTTACCAGTCAGATCAATTATTTGATCAAATATTTGAAGTAGACTTGTACAGTAGCTTAGTAGGCTCCCAGCCTTCAAATAGTTTTGTGATACACTGAACTTTGCCTACACTTTTCATCATGGTTATATAATTCTAATTCTGCATCAAAAATTAAATTAAAAAAAAAAAAATTAAAATAAATTACTCCTCCTCCAGAAAATATTAGTGCTGACTCAGTCCAAGGTGGTAAGGAATAGATGTTCATATATGGCTTAACTTCCCTATATGCTTTTCAGAAATTCTAATCAAAGCAGCTTTTCAGAAATCCCTTATAAGATTTTAAGAGGTAGAATGATAACTTTTAATTTCTTCTTAAAAGACACAGATCTCAAAACAATACATTCCAGTGGCTGGCTGGCTCAGTATAAAAACTTAAAATAATACAAATATTTGTTAGATAAATGAAAAGATACTATAAATGTTGCTACTTTTATGGTTATTTCTGTCATGTTCCTAGTGACCTCAGCTGAAACTTTCAAGCAGTAAATCCTACATGATTTTGAATTTTGAAAGGGATTCGTTATGAAAATTATACTTTAACATAATATACTAGAGCTTTGGCTAACTTGTTTTACTGAATTACAGTGTTACAAAGATTTACTACAGATTAAAATACACTTAAATTTTTTTAATTAGGTTTATATTTTTAGTCCTGGAATTGAGCAGCCATAGTACTTATATTATCTACATAGTTCCAGTTCTACAGCACCTTGATAGTGGTGTCTCT
>NW_020799095.1:93995590-94033088 GCF_003259725.1 Athene cunicularia
GGGGGGGGGGGGGGGGTAAGAAGAAAAATTAACCTTGTTACCTTATTCCAAATAAGATACATTTTTTCATATTGTTTGTTATATAAATATGAACACAATATGAAGAATTTTCCACAGACTGGATTCATAGCATTGAACTAAGATCTATTTATGAATTCATGTATAAAGCCAAAATGATCCAAATAAATAAACCAGGGAACAGCCTAGAAAACAGGATGACATTCATTATCTATTTTAATTGATTTTTCAACCTTTAGAATACAGCATAAGAACATCAAGCTTCTTTGTTCATTATTTCATGGAGATAAGTAGGGTTGACATTGCTGATGTAAAGCTCAGACACATACACTTGTTTCAACAAAGTACTACAAGTGTCATCTAAGAACACACATTATGTTTGCCTAAGGTTTTGATTTCTCCACAGCCTAATTAAACTTATCTCAGGTGAAAAGAGGACACCTCTTAACTGGAAGATAGTCAAAGGAGATTTTTTACTATTGAAGAATTATTTGCTCTTTAATCTTCAAGTAAAATCTTCAGCAAACAGGAACTTTTTAAGTATATAATTGCTTAATTTGGAAAAACAAAATCCCCCAAAATTGAAAAATTATGAAAACCTGTAAAACCATTTGAGATCTGGTGGCTTTGTAGAATCATCTTTCTAATTTTTCTTATTAGTGCTTAAAATGCAAGTCAAATAAATATAGAGTTGTAGAACAGGTTGACTAAACTGAAGAACATTCTTGCCAGTTTGTGGGATAGTCCCGAAGGGGGGGAAGGAAAAAAATAAAGAACCAAAACAAACAAAACCACGAGCAAAGAAAACCAAAGGAAAGCAGCTAGAACTGCACCACTGAGCAGTTAGTTTTTTTCAGCAGCTAATGTAACTTACTGAAGAAATATTCTGATACCTACTATGGCACATTGTATTTATACTGGTAAAAATTTTCATTTAACTGATATCTGACCATGAATAATCTTAAACTTTGATGAGGTATAATAGATACAGTAGGTTAATAACTAGAACAACAGACCTTGCCTTTGGTCTCCCCTTTAGCAGAAGTAAGAGATAATCATCAATGCATGCTTACATTTCTCCACCTGTAAAATGAGGATAATTTACTGTTTGAAACAACTATTGAAAAACGCTTCCCAAAGAATCATTAAATATAGTGCTACTTGATATTGCCATATTCATGATAAGAAACAAAAATTCTCTAACTCCAGAGGAGGAACTCTTTCTATCATTAATAGCAGCTTGCTTTTCCTGAAGGTTTTCATCATTCACATTAAGACATATGTATATATATATATATATATATATATATATATATTATAACCTCACAAAAAGAAACATGAAGTGGCCCTCTGTGACCCTCAGGCTGGCCATACCAGTCACATTGCCAGCTTGTCCTTATTTGCTATGCTTCCCCATATCCTACTCCAATCCTTTGAAATACAATTTGCAATTCCAAGTGGAAGGAGTCCTACCCATTTTATAGAAAATAAAATCCCTAGTCTGACAGCAAATCTTTTGAAACAAGTGTATGCTATATAGAAGTCCAGAATAATCTGCTCTGAGCAGGGGGGCTGGATTAGATGATTTCTAGAGCTCCCCTCTAATCTCAGCCATTCCATGATTCTCTGAGCAATGTGATTTCTGAGGAGCTTTGCATGCCTGCTCCTCCCAGTTTGTCCTGGTTCAGCCAGGATAGAGTCAAGTTTTCCCCAGCAGTGAGAGAAGGGGAAGGGATCCCCAGCCAGGTTATTCATACCATGCTGTCAGGTCCAGGGGCGGAACCTTTTTCACCTTGCTTTTTGGCGGGATCAGTGGCGGGAACCTTTCTTTCCATAAATCAGCTAGAGTTATTTCTCTGTGTATCGTTTGTCTTGTTCACTGTAATTGCTGTTTATTGTTGTTACCATTGATACGGTTGTTGTTCAGAGTGTTCTATCACTCTGTTGTATTAAATTTCTTGTTATTTTAGCCGGGGTCTGTGTCTAACTTCCAGCCTGACCGGCACGGGTCGGGGAGGGGCAACAGCAACGTGCTCTCCGATCCCGGTAGGGCTTAAACCTGCACACAGTTTTAACAACATTGCCATAACAGTCAAGAAACAAGAAGAAATCAAGATCATGAATTTTGAATCTCTGAATACATAACATTTAGCCAAATGGTTCACTAAAAAACACATAAGTAGAGAAGTGCCATAAAAAATCAGCCCATTTGGTGACAACACTGAACTGCCTTAGAAGCAGCAATTTTGTATTTTTATCAAGAACTGTACAGTGTGCCCATATTTTTGACTTCTCCAATTCTCCAGCTAACTTATTTTCAAAGTCAAATAATTTTATAATGTAAAAAAAAAAAAAAAAATAGGAAGAATATAGGAATATTTTGATTTATTGTTTTTAATGTGAACATATTCATGCTCTAGGACTTTGTTCTCTGGAGGTTGATTCTTGAACTTTTAAAAAATATCCACAGATTATGTGAAAAAATAAAATTGTTCTCACTGTTGCATATTATAGGAAATGATTTGCTATTTATATACTTCTAAATGACAAAATCTTGACATTCAGTTATACATATTAGCATCAGAATTCCCTCACACAGTTACAGAAAAAATAAACATATTGTGTCTCCTTGAGAATTTTCTCTTAACGACATTCCCATTTAATCCATTTCACTACAATGATTGAAAGGTAAACCCAGCCACAAAACATGCAACAGTTAATGCTGACATATTTAAGACTGCTACAATCCACTCTTGAAAATCTCTAATCTTACTAAAAATTTGATCATTCTATAGGATTACGTTTATATTGCTTCTGTAATAAATATCAGGGTCTGCACACTCTCATCCATGCATCAAATGCATATATTCTATAAAGAAATGCAATTTTAAAATATATTGAGATATGAAACCTGATTGCATATTAGCAACATACAATTCAACTGGGTAACTTCCCACTTCTATTACTGTTACTCTCTGTTTCTTGTTTTCAGAAGATAGAGGAGCAGAAATGATGATATGCAATGAAAGGTTTTAAGAAAGCAAGAGATGCTCAAAAGAACATCTACTCTCCACACGCCAGAAAACCTCATATACAGATGTCGTGGTTTAAGCTCAGATGGCAACTGAGCACCAAGCAGCCACTTGCTCCCCCTTTCCCCCTTGGGGAAGGGGAAGATTAAATACAACAAAAGGCTCGGGAGTCGAGAAAAGGACAGGGAGGGATGAACCGCCAATTATGGTCATGGGCAAATGACAGAGAGAAAGAGAACATCAGTTTAATGCAAACATCACCAACAAAACAATTTTCCAATCAATCAGTGAAACACAACCACATCTTAAAAACACCTTCCCCCCACTCCTCCTTTCTTTCTGGGCTCAGCTTTGCTACCAATTTCTCTAGGTCCTCCCTCCGAGAGGCACAGCGGGGCAGGGGATGGGGGTTGTGGTCAGTTCATTACATGTTCCTGCTGCTTCTTCCTCCTCAGGGGGAGGACTCCTCACACTCTTCCCCTGCTCCAGTGCGAGGTCCCTCTCACAGGAGACAGTCCTCCATGAAGTTCTCCAACACAAGTCCCTCCCACAGGGCTGCAGCTCTTCTCAAACTGCTCCAGGATGGGTCCCTGCCATGGGCTGCAGTACTCCCAGCCACAGATTAATCCAGCACAAGCATCTCTCAGAGTCTCTTCCTTCTTCTGGTGCAGCCACCTGCTGAAGTGTGGGGTCCTCCACAAGCTGCAGGTGGGCATCTGCTCCACCATGGACCTCCATGGGCTGCAGAGGCACAGCCTGACCTCTCACCATGGGCTGCAGGGGGGGTGTGTGGGTGTGTGTGTGTGTGTGTGGGTGTGTGTCTCTGCTCTGGTGCACCTCCCACTTTTCCTCCCTTCTTCCACTGACCATAGGGTTTGCAAAGGTATCTCCCTCACAACTCCTCCTCCTCATCTCAGGTTCTTCTTATTAAATATGTTATCACAGAGGTGCAGCCACAGTCACTAATTGGCTCAGCCTTGGCCAGAGGTGGTTCTGACTTGGACCTGGGGGAGCATCAAGAAGCTTCTCACAGGAATCACTTCTGAAGCCCCCTTCCCCACTACCACAATCCCACCACAGACAAACCCAACACAACAGATTCAAGCATTACTTAAAGTTTGGAATAATATACTTGGCTACTTTGGAATCAAAGACCAACTAGAAAGACAGACATTTGGATATATGCAAAAACAGAGATTTAATTAGTGAAGTATGAACAAAATTTTCTGAGAAGTTAAATCCAGATAAGTAGTACAATACAGAACTACTCTGAAAATAAGGAGTGTTAAATTATATTTCACGTAACTAACTTTTTCTTGAGGTTGAGGGGTAGCCAGATTATTTGTTCAGATCTGTAAAACAAATCCCTATGAAGATTACCCTTTTTCATCTATAGATATTTCTCTTCCTTTCTGAGAAAGGTTCTGTTGTGCATGTCTAATACTTATTATTTTCAGGGATGCACTTGGCTTCTTATAGAGACATGATGCCACACTATTTTCCTCTGTCCCTCTTCATCACCTCCTAAGATAATTGAATTAGAAGCAAACTAATAGTCTTATATCCACTATGGTGTGGGCCCTTATACAGCAATGTGGAAAGGCACAGCTGCAAAGCACAAGGAAAAAGAAGAAAGAAGAATGTGTATAAACCTTGGCTTTATCCCCATAAACCTGTTCTGTTAACAGAAACTATGAACATGCAGAGCACTGTGTGAAGAATGTGGTGAAGAAGATAATGAAACATTCCCAGGCTGAAGGTTAATTCTAAGCACAGGTATCCAGAAAATATGTATCTTTTACAGCAATGATTAGTGACTTGCAGGAAACATTTAATTCTCCATAAAGTTCTACAAAATTTTATATTTGGACTGATGTTTTTATTGAAACTATTACCTTTACTGTGATTCCTGTAACCATGAGGTATTATATATTTTTCTCAATGTGTGAATTGCTCTGTAAACTATAGTAGAAAATTTCTACACCAAGAGGAGAATTTGACCACATAAGTGGTCAGACCAGCATGGCTAAAAGCTTTCTGGAACTAAGCAATTTTTTCCTTCCACAGAATAAAAACACCCCCAGATAAAGAGATTGTTAAGTTACAGTAAGACATAAGGTGCCTACAATTAAAAGCATTAAAGAAAGACAAAAATTCTTTCACAGCATATCTTACATTATTGTTGCCAGTGGTGGTTTTAGAGGTTCTTGCTCAAAATTAAATGCTGTAATTCTCTTTGTAAAAGAACACACTGGAAGAAAACTTGGTCCACTTCTCTGTGGTCCTCTGTACTGTTTTCCCTTTCACCATTTTCTCCCCATGTCTAAGTATCAATTTTAAAGTAAAATTCTGTTCACTGTTTCAATTTCTTTTCAAACACAAGAATATATGTATATATCATACAGATTATATACATACTGTACACATAAGCATTCACAAAAAAACCCAACCTGGAAAGTAGTTACAGATTAAAACGAATTCAAAGTCTAAAGAAATTCTACTCTCTTCTCCTTTTCTGGCTGCCACTTTTAATAAACTCTAAGCAGTTTGGATACTACTTCTTCAAGATGAGAACCAGTATTATATACTCACTGTGATTTAGGTCTACCAGTTAACACAAGTCATTACGTATCATTGCAATATCTTCCAAGATCTTTTACATAGACAAACTGATGTTTCTTCATGTCTTTGAAGTTGTATTAAAATCCTTAGGGTTAAATATGGGTAACATAAATATTTGTAGATACAGATGTTCTCATTTACTACCCATAAGGTCAAAAGAAGCTCTGAAGTACTGTTTTAAATATTCTTTATAGTAACTTCGTTTCCCCAAGAATGTTTTGTTTGATTACAAACCTTCATAATATATCAACCATAATTTTTATACATTCAAGTTTGTAGAACTGATACTCATTTCTCAGCCACTACACTTGAAAAATAAGTTGTATAATCAGATCATACAGGGGGGAGGGTCATGTGTGTCTGGAAAAATAGTCAGTTTCATAATCTCAAACAGAACCAAGTATTAAGCAGAAGCGAGGACAAGCTTAACCCAATTTAACTAGCTAGCTGTGGCTTTTGAGACACAGCAATTTTCTTGGCTAGCTTCCCTTTGAGGTTGCCTATCACTTTTTATTAGGCTATGATCAATGAAAAAAAAGAGGCAAAATCAACTAGGTAATTAGGATAGGTAGGAACTGTCAAAGTTTTAGATCTTTTCAGGGTAATTAACTTACAAGCAGGTTTACAAATCCTAGCATAACCTTCTGGACTAAGCAAGTAGCCAACTCACCTGAGTTCTCAATCTAATCTACTTGATTTTCTATGGAGATTGTTACTCTGTCATGAAGGCCTCTATTGTTTGAATGATGCTCTGTATGATTGTTAGGAAAGGCAGGCTATGAATAATAACCTGTATAATAACTTCAAATCATACCAAATTCAGAGTGTATTTAAACTATGTTAATTCATACAAATGAATTCATATCGGTTAAAGGTCTGGTCTAATAGGCATCCCCTGAATAGCATAGAGATTTTTTTAGAACAATAGTAATCTGTTCTCAAACTTGAAACAGGTAATTGCTTCAGAAGCATACGGTTCACATTAGTTAATATTAGTTCAGTATACTGAAACACTGTCTTTTTTAGTGTTTATGGCTAAAGATGCAAATGAACACTTCATGCGATTTATGAGAACACCCATGCATCTTTTTCTTCAGACACAGTGAGATTTGCTCTCAATCACTTTAAATTGGTTTCTGATTTATTTTTTTTTTCAGCAGTTCCACAGCTGAGGCAAGGAATAATTAAGCGCATGAGTCTTCTTCCTCTGTTTTCACAAAAAGCAGAGTAAGTTAGTTTCAGTGAGTGTTTAGTGTGACAACCATCTTTTACCTCTCACTGAAATAAACAGCAGTGCTAAAGGTGTTGTAGCCCCTTTATTGGAGACAAGTAGGCTAAGCAGGTAGCTTCTTACACTGCTCAGTGATGACAGAACCAGTTGTCAGTCAACAGAGAATCTCAAAAGATTCTGTTCAGAGTAGTCAGTGTGTTATTACAGGATCCACAATTCAGCCAGTACACACATGCACTATCTTGCTTATTCTGACACAGCCCTCTAACGTAGCACAGAAAAATATCTTTCACAGAATTGCTCTGAACTTTCTAGAAAAATGAAGACTTCAGAAATGTATGGGAACAATATCCAAGACATACAACATCCACAGAGTTATATCTGCCTTTGAGCATTGTCATTCATAACTGGTTTTAGAAGTTATTTTAAAACTTGCAAGCATTAAAGCCAGATGTAAGTTAAAGAAGACTTTTCTTCATTCAAAGAAGAAAAGAAAGCTAAAAGCATTTAGTTCAGAGATTAATTTTCATCCAGGGTGTTTGCTAATCAATTTAAGATATCTGAAACATAAATATTCCCAAGTAAGCTTTAAATAAGCTTACAGTACACTATTCAGATCAAAGACTGTTGTATCATGTCAGGTTCTCAAGGTTAGGTTCTTTTCCTAGCCATAATGTTTTATATATTTATTTATTTTTAAAAACCAAAGTAATCTCTTTGTGAGAGCCTCTGTAAAATCGCATTGGGTGCAGCCAAAATTTAAGATTCACAGCTACTCCCAAATGGCATTGAGAGCTTCAAAGACCTGAGTTGGTTTTTTTTTCACATATTTCAGATTGATCTATATATCAGGTCAGCTGGGCAGAAGTTGGAAAAGGCAACTCAAGACAGACTTCTTTACCCTTTTGAAGACTTTACTAAACAAGAATTAGGTCAGACACAAAGCTAAAACCTGTCCATCCAAACTGTAGAGTTTACTTAAAAGTATAGAGAAGCTTCATTAAACAAAAATCATCACAAGTTTATTTTCTAGAGTTTATACCATATTTCTAACAACTTTTTTTTATGTTACTCAGTTGGAAAGTGACTTTAAGCTGGACAGCTTCACTTTAATTTACAGGCTTTTTTTGCTTACTAACAAAATAAGGGCCTGTTTTTTTGTTTTGTTTTGTTTTCAATATTTGAAGACATAAAGGCATATCCCTGAAAAAGTTAAGTTTTTAATCCCTGCTATAGTTGAAATAATTTATGACTTTTTTCTATTCAAAACATGACCTACTTTTAAAAGCAATTTCATAACACTGGGAGTAGGGAAAATTAATCACAGATATCCGATCATTGTTTCAGACCAGGACATAAAACATTCCAATGAATATTAGGACACAAAATATTTTTTTCTTCAAACACTACTTGGAGTCAATCTGGAAACAAGTGATTTTCCCACCCACATGAGCAGACAAGTAAAAATGCTCATGAATATTTTGTTTTCTCTGGGTCAGAGCCTATCCCTTTGGCTTGTTCAACTACTTTGATACAGTTGTATCAGAACAAACAATTCTATTGTGCAGACATGTGCTCAGTTTTATCAGAATAGTTTCAGAAGCCATTTATTCTACAATTAAGTCTTTAAAGAACATTCTTTAAAAAAATATTACTTCTTAAACGTTTATATGTAATTATTCTTAATTGTCCCTAACTACTGTAGTATTTTAACACCATCTTTGATCTTTCAACAGTTCAAGGACTCCTTTTGGGGATTTAATGCTGTAAGATAGCATCCTGTGATGACTCCAACTCCACTAAGTCTGCACTGAGGGAAATGAACTTAAGAAATAATTCAGCTACATAAAGCATGGTTCTACACTTGCTAGAACAGTCACATAAAATAATCCACAAAGTACCATGTGTTGTAACCTAGAGGTCATTTAAATGCACAGAGAAGCATCTCTATTCGCCCAGTGTCCACAGTAGGCCACTGAGTAGTCCCACCAAAAGAGAAGAAATTAATTGTATAAGTAATGGTTACTCAGCCTGGCTTCTTCTGCATACTTTCCTTTGGACATTGTCCTTCAGACAGAAGGAGAGTTAACAGCCTTTTACCAACATGGATACCTACAAAAGCTATGGAAAAACTTTCAGGTCAACCGAAAAAACATCTTTTTAAAAAAAGTAATAAAACCAATAAGAGCTTTCATGGCACATCATCTCTGGTGTTCCTCCAGTAATGTGATTAACATTAAATAAGAATGGATTTGGCATAAAACCTGTCTCATGTAACCCAATGTAAACCAGACCTAGATTACTCAAATCAGCATGAGCAGAGAATCAAGCTGTTCAGGGAGGATCATTTTCACAATAAACCAGTCAATGAAAGATTATTGTATGGCCTAAAAAAAGAATAGGAGCAAAAGGGTCCTTTACTTAGAGAGTTGCTTTTCCAAATGAATGCCAAATATGGTTTCTAGCAGCCTTAACAGGAAATTAATACCAAGATGGTGTAGTTTCTATATATTGATACATCTTTATGTGATGTCAGTTAAATAAAAAGTAAATCTCTGTTGTACAATCTGTTAATACCTTATTAAAAGACACAGGAAAGAAAAAAAAAAGGTTTTCTAACAGCTTGGAAAAGCAAAGCCCAGTAAAGCAAAGGCTTGTCCCTACAGTTGGAATGGACTATTCATAACAATAAAAGAGTTGTTTAGAAGCTAATTTGCCTATTTTGTTAGTCATATAGAAGTTTACTAGACGTAATTCTAACAGCATTAAAGATCTCCTATTTTGGGAATGCAGGAAAATCTGACAATAAACTAGTCCTTACAATTTTGTGAGATTTACATTCAGTTTTCAATTACCATTGTAACTCACTGAGTTAAGTAGAGTGGAAGATTCAAAGCTGAGACAGGAGTGAAGAGTAATAGCAATAGATAATTATTAATTATTAAAGAGGATGGACACTGAGTATGTATAGGAATATGAGTTATGAATCAATCTATGTTAGGAAAACAAAACACACAAACTTAAATGGAGGATTTCAATATTAGCCAAAAATTTATGGTGGGTTTTCTTTTTGAATTTTGCTAAAACATAGCTTAATACAAATGCAAATAAATTACTTATCTCTGTTTTCCATGGGACTTTCCTTAAAACTGTCTTTGTTTCCAAGCACATTTTTCCTGGGATACTTCCATCATAGAAAGGTAATTGCCTTTAAACCCACTGGTGACTACTTAGAAGATGGATCACATTTATGGAGTACCCAATGCACCATAACCAGACCCACAGTCTTCTTAAAGTAACAACTATGACATTAGTAAGACCACCTTTCACATATATATCAATAATTTACTGGCATAGAATGAACTGTTTCCTACCTGCTCTAGAGATAAAAATTCTACATCTCTCTCTGAAGTACCTTGTATTGCACAGACAGAGATCCTTGGAACAGAAAAGTTCATGCTAGTGTGACTTTTTTATTATTATTATTACCTTGATGAAACTTTTAGTGATGGACTGCAGGACATGTCTACTAAGCAACCTGGAAAGCCTGTATGTGCTATGGTGTTCTGTATTCCTTTACTTGATGCTGGAGTGTTCAGTGGGTTGTTTGCAGTTGTTGAAGTGGATAAAATCAAACTCAACAATGAAAAGCTGTACTATACACTTCAGAGAATATGCTACATATATCTGTTTAAGTATCCAATTAATGTAGCCTGAATGTCAATGTTAGAATTGTTTGCCCCTTAGAATTCTGCTTCTACTTTATTCAGTTGTACTATTGTAGTGACTTCTTAATTTATTAGCAATTGGTATAGGTATTTGATACAGAAATAAAAGGCAAAAAAATGTAGAAAGCAGTATCTAAAAAAAAAATAATTCTCACTTCATTATAAGAATATTTTATAGGCTACAAAAATATAGTTAGTTGAATTAAAATTGCGCTAGTAGTTTTTCCTGATAGAATATTGTCTTAAATGTCCATATATTCTTGACAATTATGCTTCAGAGGTAAAAGGTAAAATAAAACTTTAATAAAAGTGGTAGTAGACATGTTGCTTTATGTAAAGCAACTTGAAACATAAAATTTTATTTTTCTGTTTGTTAAATTAAGTAAATTCTTATGCAATAATGGTTATCAGTACAGAATTATTATTGTGGGTAACATTTGCTAGTGTCTTCAACATAGAGTCAGCTAGTGGAGTATCAAATTTGTACACTTAAAATGATTCCAAAATCTACCCCTCTTGGTGCTGAAGTCAATGACAGTGTTTTAAGTCTGTTCATTATCTGCTGCTTTAGAATATTCATAATCTAATGATTTATTTCTCAGATCTACCTGAAGTTAACATTAATCTTTTATATTTAAGGTGAGTGACCTCAGTTCAAAGCTGGCTACATGCAAATATATAAAAATGACATTTCACATTTTTTCACTAAGCTTTTCATAGAGTTCTCAGGGAGGTTTCATGACGGAATGATATGACTATTTCTATTAATGATACCTAGTATATTACAGAAATACTTTTATCTTCATTTGCATTCAGAAACTCAAAAAACCCATACAGTTTCTAACATAATGTAAACCAAACACTAAGCTTCTAGCAATAAGTTTATTTATAGCAGTCTGATTCACAAAACAGTTGTAAGAATCGGTGAAAAGTAAACCAGACAAAGTGAAGCTATCTGGATAGTCAGTAGGAGGCCTGTTAGTACTAGTTTTTATATATACTTATTAAACTCATCAACAGTGCTTTTGAAATTTGACCCTTGGTTCTCTTCAGCAATGGATCATCCATAGAGTTTCATACCATCTCTGATACTTGCCTTTCAAATAATGAAAAACTAAATATCTTTGTCCCGCATCAACAAATCATAATATCAATAAATTATATTTCTTTGCATTAGAATAATATCATATTGCTAAGAACCCACTTTTTTCTTATCTTATCATCACATATTTTCTGAAGGAAGTTTGGATTATTCAACTCAGTGGAGTTTATGAAAATAGAAACACTGTGAAAACACTGCTTTCTAACAAAAAAAAAAAAGCAATACGAACTGCTGCATACTCATAACAGTATTCTTATGACATTTATGTTCATAATACAGACAATGACTAAAAGTTAGCAAAGCTTTACCAGTTCTCCTACTGCAGATGCATTTCACATAGTGATTTTAAAAAGGTTTGCAGTATTGAAACACTATAAACCTTCAACTTCATGTATTTAGACTAATTTCTAAATCAAAAGTGAGAAACTGTCACTTTGAAAATTTTGAAAACTTACCTGGTTATGGAAAGTAAGGATCCTACTACATCTGAAAAATATCCTATGTTTAATGGGGTGTTAGGATTAATATTACCCAATAGTAGTGAAAAGGACAGAAGAGAAAAATCTAGCTAGACCTAACTTAGCCACATACTTCAAATACTGTCTTCTGATCTTCAGTACTTTTGCTGGGTATTTCAGATTATTTTCCTCCTTACCATCAGCATGATAGTAACCAATACTGAAGAGAAATATAAAACTTAAAACACTAAACCCACAAGCTTAAGACCCCTTACCCTCTGGGTTTGCTGGGCTCCTCTTGCTTCTCAGTGTTACAGACACATGTGTAAACAACAGAATTTCCTGCATCCTTTTCTCATCTGCACAGTACTGGGACTTGGCCAACAAGATTATTTACAGCGTTAAGGCCACTCCACAGTAACTTAAAAAGATTCTCATTGGTCAGCTTTATCAAAAACAAGCCTACATCTTTCTTTTACATACAAGTCATCCAAAATAAAACTTTTTGCCATATTGTTCTTCACTAAGTATTGCTTTATCTGGCTTATTTCCTCCTCCCTTTCTAAACTGAAGTCTGTGACCCCAGTCCCAAAGATATTATGTATAAGCTTAAATTGATTATTCTAATCACAGTAGTTAAACACAGGTACTCATCTTTTCCAGGTTGGGTGGTTTCTTATGCCACTACTTTTTCTTAGTATACCTCCTAATCTTTAAATATCCTATAAGTTGTCTAGATTTTTTCTCTCTGCTTGACTGTATATCATCTAGATAATACATGTATTTTCATATTAATTCAGTAATTAGCCAGAGGTTGTTGGACATTATTATGATAAATTCTAGTATTTTATATTTTCAGAGATATGATAAGAACATGGTGAGGAAAAGTAAAAAAAAAAAAAGTTATTCTGAAAATTTAATTTCTGAAAAATTAAATACCTTTGCATTAAAATCTACAGCTACACTATTAAAATAGGAAGTAAGAAATATTTCTTTGAAGAATATAAGCTCAAACATTTCTGTAACTGACATGTGAGAAGGCATGACACCACTGTCCCAAGATTGGTATCACAGGCAACCTAAATGACAGGTCTTCAAGGCATGAAACTTATACAGCTAAACACAGCTATTTGACTTGCCATAGCTCTGAAAAACTAAATATTTCTAATGAAAAAAACATCTTCATATATAGAATATTGACAATTCCTATGTCACCATCTCAGACTGAGAAGCCATATTTCGTTACACATAGCTTTAAGGAATATATCTCTACTTCCCTACTAACATCTCACCACCTCTTAACAGCAGTACAGCAGGTAGTCTTTTCATCATGAATAATAGCTACAATTGAAGGACTCTTAGACAAGGGGATTGTCTGATACTAGGATTTTTATTTTTTTTTTAATTTATTTGAAGTAAATGAACAAGCAAATCCTCCCATTCCCATAAATTACATGGGCATTACGTGACCCATAATTCACAAAATCTTTTCCGCTGCTAGAAGACAAAAGACATTCAGTACAAAAGGAAAAAAACACACCCTAGACATCTATATATTCTTCCTTTTCAGTCTCATTTGACCATTGACCTTGATATTCATCCTATCAATGTAATAATTACAATTGCACAACGTGCAAATTTGCTAACACATGAACATCACATAAGGAGCTGAATTGTCTTCCAAGAAGTCTTTTGGTATATAAATAATTTTGAGTAAGGTCATACTAAGAAAATTCATACACCATCAAGAGAATGAGACTGTGCTCATTATTTTTGTAAGAAAATTACTGAAAAGATGTGATAAAGACTGTAAGCAGCATCAACAATATAGAACATATGTTTTGATAAATGGTGTTAGCTGTCAACTGAACTGTTGCACCACTGACTAGTGTGGGAAAGACTCTCCACTCACTTGAGTATATTTGAGATTTGGCAGCATGTCTGACCTGCTGTTTCTAAGATCCTCAGACCAGCATTAACAGAAAATGAAAGCCAAACTTTGAATTGTTAAATGTCAAGACCTATATCTTCAGGGTCACAAAGGAAGACACTTGATCCTTTTCAGGATTACTGTGTCAATGAAGAACATTATTTAATTTGTCTCAGAGGAGAAAGTTAGATCAAGTCTTTTTCCAAAAGAAAGTTAACTATTTGCTGTACTGGTGCAATTTCCTTAGCAGATATCAGAAATTAAACTGCATTACTATTCAGGCCAAAACCAATAAAGCGCTTCAAACACAAATACCAATAAATCAAAATATTACTATTAACTAAATTGGAAAATAGGGCTATAAAGCACTGAAAATCCAATCTTTTGAAGTTGATCTTTGTGGTGGTTTGACCTTGGCTGAATGCCAGGTACCCACCAAGTTGTTCTATCATTTCCCCCTTTTCCTCCTTTTCTCAACAGAGCAAAAAGGGGGAAAGAAAATAAGATGGGAAAAAAAAACAACCCTTGTGGGTAAAACAAAAGCAGTTTTACTATAAGCAAAGCGAAGCAAAGGTCTGTGCATGGAAGCAAAAGAAAACAGATTTATTCTCTCCTTCCCATGAAGAGGCGCTGTCGTCCCTTCTCAGGATCAGGGCTCCCATACACGTAGTGGTTGCCTCAGAGGGCCAAGGGTGACCCCCTGCCCCCCTTCTTCCTCCTTTCTCCCAGCTTTATACTGAGCAGATGTCATATGGTCTGGAATATCCCTTTGGTCAGTTCGGGTCAGTGTCCTGGCTGTGTCCCCTCTCAAGATCTTGCCCACCCCGTCCCACTGGGGGGGAAATGTCAGAAAGAGCCTTGGTGCTGTGTAAGCTCTGCTCAGCAGTAGCCACAACACCAGGGTGCCATCAACACCCTGCCAGCTCCCAGCATAAGCCACAGCACCATGAGGGCTGCTACAGGGGAAAACCAATTCTGGCTCATCCAGACCCAGTACAGCCTTCTTCAAGTATTCTCAAAAAAAAAATATAAATATGCCAGTTCTTCTTTGTAGATAAAACATGTTTTTAAGCTATTATTTCATATTATTCCATACAATTTCATACAAGTGAAGCAATAAACATTATGCATTTGAAGACATAAGGATAGAAGGTCATCCTTTACTGTACCTCAAGCCCAGACATGCTCCCTTAGAGTATGAAAATAAATAGAAGACAATTGACAGTAGAAGATACGGGCAAAAATATAATTTTTAATCTATCGCTCCAGCAAAGACATAACTTACATGACAAAAAAAAGCTAAATCAGTAACCAAAACCACCAAAAATGAGACCACACCAAACCTCATACCTAGACTAGTTGGTGTGAAAAATATGGTGCCATTCTGTTTCCTTAATACACAGACTAGGAAGAAGACACAACTAGTGTCATTGCTTTCTAGAATCTCTGTCTAAAATTAAAAATTCAGAAGAAGGATAATATTTGTCCCCCTAATTTTCTTCTAAGTTCTAGCATGTACTAAAAAAGCAATCAGAACAAAATTTTGCTTTTATAGCTTTTCATTCAGTAGTTTTGATATCACCCATTAACAATACTAACCTAAAAACTTACGTAGTGACCTTTGAACAAAATAACCATCATGTAACAAGGGTATTTATCATAAAACTGTCAAAGGGTGCAACAATAGGTTACACACAGGCATAACAGGATTACATCAATAAAATCACTTATGTATTTAACACCTCCCTCCTACAAAAATAACTTTAAAAGAGAACATAAACTTATAAGCAACATCAAACAGCAATGTATTGAAAAAACTTCTTAGTTTTATTCTAGCATGGTAATAAACTACAACAGGAAGAAATTTATCTATAGATAATACTTTGCTCAGCTTGTTGGTCCAGTTCTGACTTCAACTGTGAAAGTAAAATTGGTTCACAGGTGCAAACAGTTACAGCAGAAAAATGTAGACAGTTTATCTTGTATAGGTCTGTGCTGCTGATTGAAGTTCTTTGCTTATTAGAAGTGAAACAGGAAAATTTGTCTATTGTTAGGCTATTCAGTACTTCAGAGCACAAAGAGGAAAGTTGTCGTAAAATTACTTTCATTCTTAAAGATTCACTGTGAATATCAGCTTCACTCTCTGTTGTTCATTACATTCTTTAGTGAAAATTAATACATAACACCTGGAACTGGGTTGCTTATTGTAGATAAGTATACTTCAAAAGGCTTCAGCTTGGCAGAACTACCACTGATTCCTAATATGCAGAAATATAAATAGAGCAGGTAATAAAATAAGCTCTAAATTTGAAGGTTCCTGTGTACTGGAACTATTCCCACATAGTAGCAGAATTTGAGACTTTTATGTGTAAAAGAAATTTAAAAAAAAAAAAAAAAATCGTAGACGCCAGCTCAGTTATTTGAAGTGTTCCTGATTTTATTTTTGGTGTGTCCTGACAAGTTGATGGCTATTTTTAAAAGAAGTTACGGAATTTGCAAGTGGATAATACTCCAGCAATTTTAAGATGATAAATTGAAGTAAAAATGCAAGAAGAATCATTCTCCTTTTGTGATATTCATGTTATTTTCTACTGAACACTTACAGTTATAAATAACTGGGAGAAATAATCTCTAAACAAAGTTTCAAAATATTAAAAATTTCTGGGACATCTGATGGAAAAACACTAACTTCATAATTTATATTTATGACTAGGGTTTACTCTTGAAGTAATGTAATGTTAGTATAATAGCAACATACTTTAGAAGAATTTTAAATTGAATCAATTAAGAATAAATTAAGAAGGTGTTTGTTTTTTTTTTTAATGTAGGAAAAAAATACTGTTTCTAGTCTAATATTTCAATATGAAAAACTAAAAGGAGTTGAGTCAAAGAGATATGGTTACTCTTGCTCTTCAGTGTAACCAGAGTGTATGGAGAGGCTGCCTTGTCAAACCTTTCATTAACTGCACACAGGTATGATGCTGCTGTGAATTCTAGATTTGTTCACTAATGCACCAATTAGAAAGCCGTGCATATGTGAGTGCAAAGAAGACAGACACCTAGAGCAATCTTTCATTTCAGCACCTTCAATCACACACAAAAATCTGACTTTGAATGAATCAGTATTAATCAACACATTTCTATAAAAGAAATCAAGTAATCTCTAGGTATATTTCTGATGAAAAATGTGAAAGGTCCTACACTATAATGAAAATTATGAAGCCTCACATTATTAGGGAAAATGTATTCTTTGAGGAATCATTCATGTGCTCATATATCTCAGTTTGTCTTCCTCAGATATCAACTATGAAATAAATGTGGGGTTTTTTATTCAGAAAAGGTCAACAAATGCTTCAATGAAGTGTACAGTAAGTATCTGTATCTTCCAATATCAAGTTGGGAAGGCTGACGGGTGAGACACTACTTTAGATCCTTAGAATGGGACTGCTGTACAGCTTTAGAAACCATCTTTTCTTTTTCCCTTTCCTATAATCTAAGAATAATAGTATCTTCCACAAGAATACCTCTGCTCTGTACAGGGGATTGTAACAGCAACATGATGTGACTAGTGTTTCATCAGACCATACCTAAAGCAGGGAAGATGTCTAAATTTGGATTATAAACACTGCCTATGCCATTCTGAAAAAGCAATTATTTCCAATTTTTCTCAGTAAATAAAACCTCATTATTTCACTTTCTGATCTAAAAGTAGTTATTTCTTTCACTAGGATGGGATTACTGCAGGTATTCAATATTCAGACAGCAACAGTGACTGCCACAAAAACTTAAATCACTGTAAATACAGTTACTGAGTTAAAAAATTATGGTTTATTCACTTTTACAAGCAACAGTATCTTCCTGCTTGTAGGGCTGCCATTCTCAATAATGAAAACATCCTGTATCTTAAGCATTTTAAGTGACAAAATTTGGCAAGATTGAAGATTCTATGTTATTAATAGAAAGAATGTTTTCATTTAAGTTTCTGAATATCTGGACTTAATCTGTATTTATTTCATGAAAGAAGCTATCATAATTAGGTCTTTAAATCAGCAGATTATAAATAACATCTGAAAAAAGATGTCTTCCTATTTTTTTTTCCTGTAGTATAAAATAAAGGTGAACCTCATCATCATAGAGATGTTGAAGTTTGGTGTTTTAGCACTACTTATAGGTCAACAGCAGTTGAAGAGGCCATAAAAAGCATGAATGTATTTAAGAACTTCCTTCACAGTCCTGTGATGACTTTGATTAGGCTGGTTGTCCTTACCTAGGATTAAATCAAAATTAGAACCCAGATCCCACTTATATGTAGAAAGTCAAATATGAGTCTGGTTTTAGGTTTTTAGATGGGATCAATGTAATGTTGTTAGTTTGTTTTTCACATACAAATAATACCTACAAAAATAGAATACTTTTATCTTTCTGCAGTTTTGTTTACTTAAGGCTATTCTGCATCACTAAAGCATGATCAAAAGTGTAATTGTTTCAGATAATTCAATAACCAATTTTAGTTAATAAGTAATTTCTCAGCAGCCTAATGAGAAACATGGGAATCACACAAGCTTTTACTCTGTTGTTGTTAACATACCTGCTATTGTCGTAAAAATTAATCACAGTTTCAAACCAAACATTATTACTCACATAAGACTATTATATACAGCATAAGACAGTACCACAAAGAGATACACGAAATACTTACAACAGTATACTGAAGAGCATAAAAAAAGAGAATGCATTGGTCTGGGAAGAGTGTCAGGAAAATGTCTTGAATTAAAGTTGTGGTGCGAATCATTTTTCAGTTATGACAGCAGGAATAATATTTGTGGATGTTACAAATAAGTTACAAGTACCATACCACGTACTAGAATTGGTTGTAAAATAGAGTTGATGCTGATCTAAAGACATGACTTTATTACAGTTTATAAATCCTCTTATTAAAGTACTGTGCACAGTTTATTGGGAGCCTTCCATATAATCTGGCATCCATTAACATTTCAAAGTTTATCTTTCAGCAATGGTCTGAAAAGTTGAATACCCATGAATACAGCATGATACAGCTGAGGGTCAAGATTGTTGAAAATGTCTTGCATCTAAGATAACTCACACTTCTTGCAGTACATCTTTTTTAAAAAAACTCTTCCATATGATCCCTCAGTAATGAGGAATCCCTTGGTAAGCTAAACCATTCTAGATGTACTATTGAGAGCCCTAAAGTTATCACATATGAAAGTGACTGCAATGGGTTAGACTGAGAAGTACATGCATTTCCCAGGAAATTATTAAGATTACTATTGAGTTGACTAAATTTTATTTTGAATGGTTATGTGCAATGGGAACATATCAATGGAAATCCTGAGCCCAGTTTAACTTTATTTTCCATATTAATAAGACTATTAATGGCCATGTTGTTATATGACTTTTTTTACTGAAATGGAAAAGGACTCTGCTTATTACCTGCATTCTGGGCTTGTGAGGAATTTATGTGTCTTTGTCATTTTTAACAGTACTACAGACTGATGTGTATACATTAAAAATATTTACTCTCTAATTTAACACTTTTTAACATTTTAACTTCACCTTTTTCAATAGCAAACTGCTCAGCACAGTCTTGTACTGCTTCAGAATATCCTCTCACTAATGTATTCTGCTCAATCTAATTCTTTCTTTCTGTTTTTAGTGGCTTTCCATCACACTTAAGCACAGGAATGTCCAGCAGAAATTAAAGGATGAACTTTCCAAATATCCAAGATCCTATCACTGATAAACCAAAGAAATACATTCTTTACTGTTTAACTTGACCCAGACTCATGGCTAACATTCCTTCTGAACAAGAAAAGGACAGAAAAGCAAGAGGGAAACAATAAAAATTGTTCTGTGGAAACTTTGCTCATTAATGCAATTCAAACAGATAATGTGAACAGCTACAAGGATCCCTTCACCCCTATAGCAGCATCTTTATTTGTATCCTAAAAAAAAAAAAAACTTTCGTCTTACAGAGCAATCATCCACTCAGAAAGTTTTCTTTGTTGAGACTTTTCCTTTTTTTTTTCTGTTAAATCTCCACTCCATTCCTTGCCTAAAGAAAATCAATGCTAGAGTTGAGAGAGATCACCTTCTAATACAAAAGGAGTTCTGTTCTCCACCCGTCATATTTTAGCTTTAATTATCACTAAATAATAAATCAAAACATGCTCTAAATCAAAAACATGCTTTAAAAATGCAGATTTGCAATGAGAAGAAATATGCAGGCAAATTCAGGTATCAGAAAGAGAAAACGTCAATAAATTAATTTAGTAACTCAAGCATACTTAGATTACTGATAAATTTGTTTATTTAGATGGATGGTGGCTACCATCAGTCTGTCACAGTGATAAGTCTTAAATGTTTTAGTGCCTGGTAAATTTGACTCTTCTGTAAACAGGGACTGAGAATTAAGGCCTGCCTAATCCCTGAATGGGTGATCTGCTTTTCCCTTGTCAGTTTGGCTAGGATCAGCATCATTTTGACTGATTGCCTTAACCAAGTATGCTTTCATCTAGTGTTAAAAATTTAAGGTATAGTTGAAATTTTCTAGGTAATGTAGTATTGAAAAAAGGTTGAAATAAATTCATTACAATAGTCTTATGAAAATGTTAAAGGAGATCTGTAACCATATCTGTATATCTAGAATTTTTATCTACAAAGATCAAAGGATCTGTATAAAAAATATTACAGAATTTTGCTGGTGATGTCTCTGAAGACACAGAAAAATTTCATATCCATTCATATCCATTCATATCCATTCTATTGCACCTTCGTGCTCAACTGTTTCTTTTTCTTCTCTCTGCCCACCATCCAAGACAGCAATTAAAGACAGAAAGGTGGTAAGAAAGTACAAGGAGTTTTAAAACCAAAAAATTACCATTATACCAGTCTGATATTTTGATGTGTTATGTGATGTATTGTAACAATTTAATTTACCACAATAACAAGATATAGTGACAACAGGAATGACTTATTGGTTACAAATCAAAACTATGCAAGTATTTATCTTTTTAAGATAAAGTAGACAAGTTGAAATGTAGAGAGTATTGTGAAGGGATGATAACATCAAATGAAGTGGAAATTATCATCTGACTTCTCAAATAAGCAAAACAAGAAACACTCCAAGTGTTAATTTTGTATGCATATGGAATTTAGAAAAGCAGCTACAATTCTGCTCTCAGATTATAATGGATATAATAACCTTTTTCTTAAGAAAAATAAACAATGCCACTTTCAGTTAAATTGTCAATACTTACTTTTATTCAGCTGGCAGTGAGAGTTACTGCTGATAAAGGTACGTGTTAAAAGTTCTGTTTCCCTTTGGCTAAATATATCTGTTGGCAACTCTAAACTTGAGCTATCTAGTTGTCAATAGTTCCATGACTAAAAGAACAGATTTAAAAAGACAGATAGACAATTTACTTTTCCTTTTTCTCATATGCACATATTTTCTACGCAGTGGCATTACATATTTTTTATATCTGTGGCTGATTCAAATTCACTGAGGTTAGTCTGAAGTTAACTTGTTAGTTTAAATTATGTGTGGTTTTAGCCTTGACTTTATTCACAAATAAGTGCAGTGTTCTGTTACGTATTTTGTGACCAAATTATCTCTCCAATGCAGGAAAAAAACCCACATTCATGCATATAACTGTAGATATATTTTAGTTAAAATTAATTTTATAGTCTGGCTACAAACTATTTTAATTCATATGAACAGATAAACTAGATGGCAAGCTGATACCCACTGAAATAGAAGATTAATCCTACTACTGATTACCATTCCTGAAGGTTGTGTGTATAAATAAAAGGATAATATACAAGTATATAGGACAGAGATAATTCAAATGAACCAGAAAGATTCATAATCCTGATATTAATATGCTTTTGTACTCAAAAAAGCACTCATGAAATAAGAAAAACACCTTATCTTTAACATCAGCTTTTTCTTCCTTATTGGCTTCAGCGGATGCTAAATCCTAAAAGAAGACAAAGGACATCAGGTTATTCAAAATTAGTCACATGCTTTTGGCTTTAAACTGTTCTTTATGTGCACCAAGATCTGAAATATGGCTAATAATTTATTAATTGTGTTTTACAAATCTAAATTAAATTGCAATTTGACCTGTTAGTCCTTAGTTATTCATTTTTCAGTTTCAACATTACGTATAGTTATGTGCACAGGTGGCATGTGGCTGCCAAGGCCAAGTTATACCATTTCCACATTAAAGATAGAATACCACTTTCATCTCATCTAAAAGATTACTATCTTTCAAAGCTGAGAATTCTGAGCAGTATGTGGAAATAGCTCAACAAGATTTAATTAGCAAGTAGAATGATAGAGAAACTAGAAAAACTGCTTTCAACATATTATAATCCTGTAGATATCTGATTTTCATGCTGAGTGAGAACACCTGCTTTGGTATTAGCTTTACTGCATTTCCTGCTGTGGCTGTCCCTGGGCAGCTGTGGGGAGATTCAGCCAGCTGTAGATTCTTTCTGGCAAGAAAGGTGGAACTGCCTAAGGCATTTGGTCTGAATGCCTTGCACTAGAGCCCCAGATTTCTCCATGAGGATAGAAAATGACTTCCAATCTTCTCCTAGTCACTAAATACTTACCCTTAGTTCTCTCTGACTTGTGCTATATTTCTAGATGAAACCAAGAAGACACATGACAAAATTTCCTTTTCTAAAGTTTATTCCATGTTTTTTCATATAATGCTGAGTACACAGTTAATTGTACTAGTATGGTTTACTAGCATATATTTCATCAGAAGTATGTTTGATAAAACTATTTTTTTTGCCAGATGAAGACTAGATTTAACTGAAGTCAAAAAGAACATCAATAGGAATCTTTTAACTTCTAATTGAGGCTAAAAAGTAGAAAAGGTATTTTGTGATAGTTTATGCTACAAAGAAATCACTGTTAACCAGTGCCAACAGCTGCAACTTGAAAGGTAGAACTGATGTTGTTTGTCTTAACTTACTTCTCTTCACTTGAAAAAAGTAGGTAATATACAGAACCAAAGAAGTGGTGATAGCTTGCTCCTACTTTACCTAACAATAATATTTTTAATGGTTGATGACACTGAACAATTCTGTATTCTGCCAGTTAGATTTCCTGTTCAATGTTGCCTCAAAGCCTTCTTAGATGCACAATCACCTAAATATATGAAAGCAGAAAGATCTTTGGGAGACGTAATGTATCTTAGAAAAGCTTGCCCAAAACAATGACACTTTTTTTTGCAACAATTCAAAAGTTTCTAATACAAAATGTTAAACACCTGTGCAAATATTGCCTTTGTTACTCAATATTCATGCATTTATATATTTTACAACTCTCTTAATGTATCTGTGATGTGTCAACAGCCATACTGACATACCTAAATGCACAAACAAGTTGAGGTTGATAAAACTCAACAGAATACAACTAAGAAAGAGTATAGGTTATCTAATATTAAACAGGATAAGGTTACAATCAGGCTTTCGGTATGAGTTTCCTGGAATACACTACAACTAAAGTTTAAAGTTGCTCTGGTAACTTTGTTTTTTCCTTGTGAGCACACAAGTACAGTTAGCTTTTTTTTTTTTCTTTTTTTTTTTTTTAAATTTCTGCTAATAATATTAATATTCTAGAACAGGAGAAATGGAGAATATTAATAAAAACAGCTAATAAAGCAGTTTAAAGAGTATTTATCTTACCTATATGAAATTGTGCTGTGATCAAGAAAATCTTTGCTTAAATAAAATCTACTTATACTATGATATAAATTATTTGCAGGGTTGCAAAACTCAACTGTATTGAGTTATGGAAACAACTAGAATTTTTGATAATATTTTGGTATTTATATTATTTATATAATATTTTAAATAATTATATTTCTATCTATTTATTTTTATTTGTTCATTCTGATAGTGACCAAACATTCCCTAGGAAATACTTGATTCTGGAGCAATAATTGTGCTGCAGAAGTCAATGTTTATAAATCTAATGAGGTATGAAACTACAGATTCAAGTTCCGACAAAGAAACCTTGGCTTTAGTTACACTAAATTGATGGCTCTTGTCACCATGACAAAATACAAAGAAAAAATATTGTAAATGGAAAATTTTTAAACTTCCCAATATAACTGACTCAGCATCAAATTGTTCTGGGACAATTCTTAGCACATGTGCTATCATTTCCAAAGTTTTGAAAAGGATCAGTTCTGCCACCTTTTGAAGATCGGATATACATGTATTAGTGTTTTCAGATGGTTTTTTCTCCATTCCAGGAGGGATACATGTTTCCAGGCAATTAGAAACATATTCTGTTTCAACTTGACTCCATGTGGTTCCTGCATGGGCTAAGATTAAATCAGCTCCTATATTAGTTTTATTAACACTTTTTATGGTTTAGTTAAGAGAGTCCTGATTGGAGTTGATTAGTGAAGCTGAGACAATGATACAGGCACTCGGGTTTATGAATAACCTGTTTCAAATGAAAGGTACCAAGGAAATATTGGTAAATAAGTAACTTCATAAATTCTTTATACATAATGATGTTTACAGGATCAAAAATTAGTAACAAACAATGTTTTGCTGTTCTGTGAAACAGTGTGTAACTTATGCACTGTGAGACTATAGTATACAAACTCAACATCACTGTATGATCATATAAAGCATTTATGCTGTCAAAACAAGCTTAAAAATCAAATAATGTATAATGAATAAGCCAGAACACTTGCCTAGTTTGTTTCCAGAAATGAACACTGTGAGCAGACACTGAAGAGTGAAGATGAACAGTCTTTTCCACCAAATTTCACCCAGCATGAATCTGCCATGAGACTGGGACAATATAGAGGTATTTGAATAATATTTCAATTCAACCTGCACGTTGTAAAACACAACAGTTATGGAAAGGGTTTCAGCAGATTTTGGCTGAGGTGTATCATGCATGAGTATGAAATAGTAGGCCTCACTTCTTTGTTCATAGATCTCAGCAAAAAAACCCCAGATCTCTACAAATAGGATTTCAACAAAAGGAAAAATACCATTACTTTCATCTTCCCACAGAGAAATTAGGTGGGAAGCTGTTTGACTTTATCATGCTTACAAGCATCTCAGTAGCAGAACCATAAAAAAAAGAAAATAATATCCTGAGCATCAATGCTGGATGTGTTTAAGGGTTGTTTAGATGAGATGTTGGGGGATATGGTGTAGGGATGAACTTTGTAGAGTAGGGCTGACGGTTGGACTCGATGATCCCAAGGGTCTTTTCCAACCAGAATGATTCTATGATTCTAATGCAGTAGTATTAACTGGTCTATATTATCTCCCTTGTGGTTAAATTTCACCTGCTCTTTGAATCAGTACTAATATGTTCATTATGAGACTGTAACATTTCTTCTGGACATCCTGTGCCTTGATGTATAGTCCTGTGCGTTGGGATTTCTACTGTTAATATTCTCTGAATACAGTTTTGTGCAAGGTGTCAGGGCACCACGGGGGCCGGGATGGCAGCAGGGGCTCCCCATGGGCCCGGCAGGGCAGGGCCTGGCAGCCAGGAAGGCCCTGTCCCAGCCAGGAGCAGGCAGCCGGGGGCACTGGGGCAGCACCAGCCAGGGGCACGGGGCACCTCCTGGGCTACAGGGACGGGCTGAGGCCAGGACATGGGCCTGGGTTTGGTGGCCCATGTCCAGTCGGGGCAGGGCTGTGGGGAGCTGGAGGCCAGCCTGGCTGGGGCATCGCTGGGGCAGGGGACACGATGGGTGCTGGGCTGTGGGCAGGATGGGGGGAGCATTGGGAGTGGACAGGGACAGGCAGTGCCTCGGGGCCATGACACAAGGCACCTAATGATGGCATTTTTTCCAATTCAGTCAATATCAGATGTTTTAAAACAGTTCAGTATAAATGAAAACTGTATTACAGAAGTTAACTCAATTACATATATGAATTTAAAAAGATGTAATTGTCTTTGATAGCTCTATTTCATTATCATACCTTGACACTTGGCCATGACTTCATACCTGCATTCAGGGACATGAAATTCAAAGCTAGACTTTGAATAGATCGTACTCATACAATGAATCCAGTGTCTTAAACCATTTCTGCTATGCTCTTTTGACCATTTTTCCCAGGTCTGACTGATTGTGGGTTTTTTTTGTTTCACTGCCTTCTTAGCTTCTGTACCAGTACTTTTCTCACAGTAACTTCTCTTGTTAATTGCTGTGTGACCCTCTGCTGTGGCATTCAGCCATCCGAGATACACAGCCCTAGTTTGTATGGCCCCTCTGCTTGATCTTGGCTCCAGTTCACTGAGAAAATTCTTGTTTAGGTGTGAGAAAGCAGACAAACTAAAATTAGGCAAGATAAGGAAAGTAAAAACAGATGGAAGTGCAACCATTGAAGCAGAAACAGCTCAAGAACTCAAAGGGAAAAGTACTGATGAAAAACTGCAAGACCTTTCCCTCCTGCCAGCTCCAGGGACTGGAAGACAGCAACTCAGTGGCAGCAGCAGCAGCAGCAGCAGGGCAAGTCAGCCTGTTTGGAAGAGCCTGGCCTTTCCCCAGCCGGCTGACAGTTTGTCTGGCCCATGAGTACTCAGCTGCCCCCAAAGGGGTTGCAAGCACATTAATACCTAACCTAGGAGCTTGCTAGTTCTAGCTGGTCGTCACATGTATTGTCCAACAAACAATCCCCTTGGACCCTTCTGTTGTATCTTGCTACAGAGTCTCTGCTCATGGTGAAAGCTGTCCGAATGAAGAAGATGAGAGTTTACAGCTTCTAAGAAAGAATGCTGTGTCCATTGTGCAGCTAGCAAAACATTTTCCTGTCCCATAAGAAACTGGACTAAAAAGCAATAATTATCCAGACATTTCTAACAATAAAATGTAAAAATAGAGGAACATTTTAGAAAGGTTAAAATGATAGCACTTAAGTGTTTTTATGTGGTCATCTCAAAATTCAAAATTAGTGACTGAAACACTAAAAATATACATTTTCAATGTAGTGCCATTTTTAGAATCTAAGGCCCCCTCTTTCTTGCACCCATGAAATGTTAATTGAAGACAACACTTTTAAATCAACAGTTTTATTACCAATATGAATTTTCAGAGAAAAAAATTTGATGAAAAGCATTTCTTTGCATTTGGATTTGTTGTGGGTCTTCCATTAAACAATAAAATTTTTCTTATAGAGACAGATGCTATTACAAATAAGAATTTTAAAAAGTTAAACTATACTTTATAAGCAATTATATCAGGAGAAATTTCATATCTGGGATAAAGGGACAACTGAAATTGCAAAAACTTTATTTCATGTAATGTGTCAACTTCTCCCACATTCCCTTTTGAGTGTATAAGAACTCCTTAATCCTTTTTTCATATTAGTATTCGTACAATGCAGGGAATATCTATGGATCATAAATAATATTAACTTATTTAACTCAAAGTAAATCTTCCCACAGTGAGATTTTAATTATATGTATAGTTTCTCTCATGAGACTTCTCAATGGAAGGAATTAAAGTGTGCTTTACAAACATTAGATTCCACAACAGTGCTATGAAAATATTTTTTATGTCTTTGCAGATGAAGCAAATGCATACAATGTATGTCACACAGGAAGTAAATGACAGATATGGAATTCAAACTCCTAGACCCTGTCAGATTAGAATCTTTAAAAAATGTGCAGAAACGCAATTCTTAGATACATAAGAAAGTCAGTGCCAAAAGAAGCAAATAAATTATAAAGAGCATGAGTAAAAATCTGCGAGATTTTGTTTTATAAATTTAAACAATATTGTATGATTGTCTACCAGAATGTAATGTTTTCAGTTCAATAAATACAGAATAATTTCTCACATGAATGGAAGATCAGAACAGAGTAACAGCAACCCTCAAAAATACTTTTACCAGATATCTTGTTTAGTTCCATATTATGTTAGCTCTTCCAGTTTCTGCTGCTGCTAATAATCACAGGATGCTGACATGTGTACAACCAGTTTCTGCCAATCCAAGCAAACTGTAGTAAGCATGCTGTAATTCACAGTCCTGAGATGTTGACAGACTGGTTCACAAGCCAACAAAACATTACTTTCTTTCACAGCTTCAAAGCCTGAAAGGAGGACATTGAGTTCTGTGAAAATCAGTGGGATGCTGGAAAGCTAAGGCATCAGTTAAGATGTTCATTACAAAGATGCTGGCCATCATTCCAGAGAGGATAACACTGATCTAAATTCAAAAAAACATCTGGCAACAGGGTTGTTTTCTACACAGGATGTAAAAACTAGTCTGAGAAAGTTTTTCTTAGGGGCCTCAGCCTGGCGTCCAGCTGTGTGTTAGTTTTGTGCACTACCAGTTATGTAAACCAGTAATATTTTATTCATGTATATTGTATTCTCCATCTAATTCTGTATCTCGTGCAGGTATTTTCCTGACAAGATGAGTGTGTCGGTTTTAATTTTTTGTATTTCGGGACAGCATTTAGAAGATTCTTCTGTAATTATATTTCCATCAATTATGTGAGATTGGAATCCTAAAAATCTAATTGTTATTGAAACTCTTGTCTGGCAAATGCTGAATTTTTAATTGTGTAATTGTGTCTCAAACCCCAGAAATTATGGATAATATGTTAATACTTTCAGATTACTTTAAAGAAATATAAATCTTACATTTGAACCATGGAAAAAACATCAATTCTAAGCCTCTAACTGCAGAACAATGATAGATGACAAAGCTAGGACAGAACAAAGGTCATCACAGCTCAGAACTACATGTCTAGTAACAGAAAATGTCTGGCTCTAAAAGAAAATTCACATTACCGTTTTGTTCACTTGGATGTTTACAATACCAAGAATGACCTTTGTGGGTTCTGCTGTATCCTTCTATTCAAACAGAACAGTCCTACTTGAACTCTGCAGTCATCAGCCCCTGCCCCAGTGACACCCCAGCAGGGCCAGTCTCCAGCACCCATGGCCCTGCCCTACCGGTACCCATGGGCCCAGGGAGGTGCCCGGTTCCCAGGGCTGGGGCTGCCCCAGTGCACCCTCACTGCCTGCTCCCTGCTGAGGGCTGGGACAGGACCCAGATGCCAGGCCCTGCCCTGACAGACCCCCACGGGGAGCACCCGCTGCCCTCCCAGGCCACCAGCCCTCTCAGCAGCTGACGGTTTCTCCCTTGGCATTAGGCAGTCTCAGAGCCCCGGTGTCATGCTCTTCAGCTCTTCAGCTCTTGTGCAACCATGGAAAGATGTCCTGCGTGAAAGATGTGAATGTTACACACTTTAAGTTCTGTATAACACACTGCAGTGACTCTTTCTCAAAATAAGACAAATTTTCTTAGGTGGGAAGTATACAGAGAGTTACAATACAGAAGTTGTGACCAGCCAAAGAGGTTGGTTTTCTTTAATATGGTGTCTGGTTTTTATCACAGCTATTACATTAGCACCCCACAATCTACTTGCATCCTGTTGGCTCTACAAATAGATCTCTGCAGATGTTTGCTATTATTCACAATTTTGAAACTATTCACCGAGGAAAAAACCCCAGGGAAATAATTACCCTCTTAGTAAAAAAAAAAAAAAAAAAAAAAAAAAAAAAAAAAAAAAAAAAGTCAGAATCATTGCAAAGACATAAAAATTTGCTTGCATGTTCGTCTAAAACAATATAACAATTACACAAAAATTAATCTATTTTTCTTTCTTTTTCACCATGCAAGCACATTATAGCCCATGCTACAGTATGTCTATAAAACCCCTCCATTAGGAGGAGAAAGTATTTAGGTATTTGGTGATACATGGACACATGCAAACCAAGAGTAACGAATTAACCTATTCAAATTCAAGAAGGGTAGTGGTCATCATATGCATAGTGACACATAACTTTCTTAAACCAAATTGGATTATTCTTGTGTGGTTAATGAGACCTGGAGGTACTAAAATTAATATTAAGAAGTTATTTTACTCATATTTAATCTGATATGGCACCTTATCCTGAAACTGGAAAATAATTTTCTATTTTAACCCCAGAAAATTTTAACCGTGGAGTTGTCAATTAAAGAATAAGGAAGCTACAGAACAACTATAATTACATTTTTCCAAATTCCTCCTTCAGATGTTGCATAGTGTCTCAATGACAATATCTTTTCCACATACATGAAATATGGCCTAGTGAGGGGCAATATCAGGTTTTACACAGTATCAGGATAATAACATAGTAAACTATTTAAATAAAATTAATTTGAATTTTTTTCTTTCTTTGCTTTTGTTTACAATTGTTTCCTTCAAAATATTTCAGTCCATTTATTTTTTACATAACTGGAAAATCATATCTATGCAGTTTCTAGTCTCCATTCTGAACATTCAGTTAACTGTGAACAGTAACTGACTGCTTTGGCTCATAGGATCAAATAAAATTAAAATCCAAGTTCTAATACAAATGCTTGTTTATAATGTTTTATATCAATAGCTGTGATATTTATGTAGATTTGATTAATGATGACTAATTATGAAAATTAATTGGGCACAAATTCAAAATTGGTAAAATTATATTTTAGGTAAATTAATTAAAAATGAAAACTATTAGCATCTCATTATTTGCCCTATAACAAATACAATATTTAACAATTGAATAATTAGAAAATTCAACTGGCTACTTAGCTGCTAAAGCTGTGTACTTGATTACACAGGCATAAGTGATTTCTTCAGGTGAAAATTATATAAAATAACATTTATTATTAGCTGGACTCTTCACAAGCAATATGTCCATGTTACAGAGTAAGTCCAATATGAATGAAGTAATACATAGCAAAATGCAGTATCTCAAACTAGAAAGTGTAATCTTCATACTTCAAATGTATTTGTCATTAGTTTTGAGATAAAAGTTAAGTATTTCTAAACGTATGCTGTGACTATTTTCAAGGCAGTATAGTTATAACAGGAGAAAAGACCATTTTTGTATGTCTCCCTTTCATGTAAGACACCCTGGTTCATTTGCACTTACCTTGCCTTGACCAGTGCAGTATAGTTCCCAAACATGTCGCTGAACGGCTACTTGCTAGAATTAGTGATTTTGCACTCCAGGTGCTAGTTTTGGATTTTGACATGGTTTTATTAAGGGACTCTGGGCTATCTCTTAAAGCTGTAGTGCATAGACACCTCATTTTTTGTGTCTGTTTCCCCATTTCCAAAACAGGAAAATGCTCTAAGATCTTCTGAGAATTTTGCTTTATATAATCTACATATTGTTACTTATATAGGAACAAGGCATGGGAGGAAGCAAGAAACTTGAAAATCTGAAATCTAAAGAATTGGGTAAACACATAAACTTTATTTTACAGCAGCTGTGTTTTGATTAATGGAATTGTTATATGGAGGTCCAAAAAATAAATAAACAAGGATGGTCTGCAGCATGTCCAGACAGAGCACTCCTCTTCTGTAAAGGCTGCATCTCAACACTTACCTGCTTGTTAGTCTATTACCATGTGTGAGCTGGCTAGAACATAATTTAGCCCAGAAGGAATTCTTAGTCCCTTGATGGCACTAGTCATGGTAACCCTCTCTACCTACCTGATTTGTCCCTGGGCCACGACTGGAATCTTTATGTACTCTGCAGTGCACCAAACCCAGTTTATTTGCTTCATGACCTCATTATCAGCAGTTAGAGATCCATGCTGGTGTGACTGGTGAGGGGCACTCTCAGCCACAGGGCACTGCCGATGGATGCAGTCAACAGATGCAGCAGTTGGCACAGAAGGGTGCGCGGAAAGGGACAGATGCTCTGCCAAGAGAGCATCATTGTGCTCAGCAGTGGTGGTGATGTCCCATAGGGCACAGTCCTCAACCTCCACTGGAGGAACTAGCCCCACAGAGCAGAGACCTCAACCCAGAGTGAGCTCCCGAAGGAGCTGCTGCTCTGCAGGGATGTGGCTGCAGGTGTGCCTGAGGCCTCTTCTGAGGCTGGGGCAGGGGCAGATGGGCTCTTTGCCTGCATGCTCATCTTGTCACCAAGCAAAGGAGCTGTAGGAGGAGGTTAACAGGCTGTGCAGCATCAAAGATGATGAGAAATTGGCTGATGTAAGGGCATGTGGAAAGGGAAAGCACCTGTTTCATTAAGGTCATAATCTGATCAAGGACCTATTCAATGCATTGATTATTCCTTACTCAATAACGAATAAAGGGGGAAACTATAAACAAGAGCCCACAGTGACAAAAACCTGGTCACAAACAAGGGATAACAGAGACAATGCCAAGGACAAGAACCCTCCAGTTGCTAACTGATGGGCCATCAAGAAATTCCAGGAACAGCTTTGGAAAGGGTCAGCCTGAAACTTGTAACTGGTAAGAAGTAGGAAGCAAGAGGAACATAAGCTTTTGGGATATTTGATAGCAGCCTGTAGCACCATACAAAACTTCTGAAGTAATGTTTAGGGGAAAAGGACTGGGGAGGAACAAAGTGAGAAATAGACAGAAAGAGCTATAAAAGGGACCAGTCACATGTAAAACAGGACTGAACAATGCAACCGTCTGACCAAGCCCCTTGCCTGATCACTGCAGCCTGTCCTATCCTTTCATTAAATCATTTCTTAACTATCTTTGTGTGGAATCTCATTCCCTATCTCATGTGTGAGTGCTGTAAGGGCTAGGAGACAGCGACAGGATAGGTGTCAGTGGGTTTATTGCCAGCTACTGGAGCAGGCAAGGGTCTTAGCAGCAGTATCTGGAGGGGGGCCATACCTGTTGGGACCATCTTTATGGTGCCACAGACTTTGTGTCTGGTGTGACAGCTCTGGAAGGACCAGTGAGTGCAGACAGGGCCAGCCAGCAACTGGAGTCAGACTAAGGGCACAGGCACCCTCGGCCTGTGGTGTCAGCAGCTGGAGGGAATGGGGGTCTTCAGTCACTGGGATGGGACTCATGGGTGCCCTAGGTGCAGCTGCTGGAGGGACTGGGCGCATCAGAGTGAGTGGTAGGCTCAGTAACAGTCTGCAACTTCCCTAAACCTGGTGTATGTGGGAGTGTGCCTGTGTAATAATTCACTAGCAAACTTCAAGCCAGACCAGATGGTGTGTAGGAGGGCCTGGGTTTGTGTGGGAGAGCTGAGCACACACACAACCAGTGCGATCAAGCAGTGCCCGTTTATTACAACTAGGAAAGCCCTTTTATAATGTTCTCCCGCACAGTTGAGTAACATGCAGTACAAGTCCTCAAGACTGGACAGTTAACTCAGCCCGCGCTTTAAACCTTCTTATGATTGGATAAAAAGTGCCACATCAGCCTTGCCAGGCTTCCTGCCTTGGGTAACTTCCTCTTCCGTCCCAACCCCTTCCGGGGGTTGTTTGTCTCGTTGTTTCTCCCCCCTCATTCAGGGTCACATCCTTATCACTTTCTTGCTCAGGCTGAGGCTCTTATCAGTCTTGTTCTCACACAGGATTGCTCACACGTCCATTCTCTCGCAGAAAGCCCTCCTGAATCCCAACAGGTTCGGACACAGGGTCTGTGCTGGTATTCAGGGGGGGCCTACGAGTGTGGGGCGCCTGTGAGATGCCTCTGTGAGTGCATGCATGTTTGCTAGTGAGCACAGAGATGGACCACCCAGCGAATATGAGACCTGTGGAGCAGGTAAGAGGACCTGGGGTCCAAACAATGGTATTGGAAAGAGGAACTGCGCTGATACTTAAGGGATTTATGACTGTACATGTACTTCTGAATCTAGAGTAGTGTGTGCTTTCGCTAATGAACTCCTATCTCTATCAGCCAAAGAGGAGGAAGGAGACTTGCTCATCTATACTTATGTTTTACGGGAGTCCTGTATGTAGGTAATGTTGAAAGCAGCAGCTTGCTTGTGACTGTCTAGCCAGCCACGTCAGTGTCCTTTGTGCATCTGTGTCTCTGGGATATACATTCAACTTTGCTCCTGCTTGAACAAGAGAACAGGAAAGCAGCAGCCATATCCATCAGCCTGGGATTGAGATCCTTGTCTGTCTGGGCACACTGGACTGGGCTCCAGTGGCCAGGCAGGAGCAACCTCTGTGCCTGGAGCTGATGGAGGTGATGGCCACTTCTAACATCCCTTAACAACTGGATCTTCTCCAAGACCCTGCAGCTTCAAGAGTCTGGAACCTCAATAGTAATAAATGTGGTGCAGGTAGAGTCTGTGCTTATTTGGTATGAAAATTGAGACTTCCATTAAGGTGAAGTATGGAAGATGATGACTTCTGGCACTCAGAGAATGGCTCCAGCTTCACCTCCAGATCTGCAATTTTTTGACATGCAAGTGTCATTGCTTACACAGTCAGGTAGCCATCGGGATGATGGAGAAGAGCTATGTAACATTGTTTACCAGCAAGGAAACTGTTTTAGTAACTCTATTATGTTACTGACGTAACTGAAAAGTCTGAAATGGGAAAGATAACTCTACTTACTAGTGCTAAGGAGGAATTAAACTTTTTTTTGTTTGTTTGTTTGTTTTATTTTTTTTAAATCCGACAAGACCTAATGGAAAAGCGTATTTTAGTCTAACTTCACATCCGGTGAGGGTTCAGAGCATATGAGACATGCAAGTCATTCACTCCATAATATTGGGAGCCATTCCCTTATTAAGTGAGTGTCCTGGTTTTGGCTGGGATAGTTAGTTTTCTTCACAGTAGCTGGTACAGTGCTGTATTTTGGATTTAGTATGAGAATAACATTGGTACAAATTTTGTTTTAGTTGTTGCTAAGTAGTGCTTATCCTAAGGATTTTTCAGTTTCCCATGCTCTGACAGTACCATCAGTAAATTCGCATATGACACCAAGTTAAGCGGGAGTGTCGATGACATGAAGATAGGGAGGCTCTACAGAGAGACTTGGATAGATTGGATCAGTGAGCCAATGTTAATGGGATGAGCTTCAACAAGGCCAAGTGCCAGGTCCTGCACTTGGGCCACAACGACACCCTGCATGGCTACAGGCTTGGGGAGGTGTGGCTGGAGCTGTCTGGGAGAGAAGGATCTGGGGATTCTCATTGACAAGCAGCTGAACATGAGCCAGCAGTGTGCCCAGGAGGGCAAGAAAGCCAACGGCATCCTGGCTTGTATTAGAAATAGTGTGACCAGCAGAAGTAGGGAGGTGACAGTCCCCCTGTACTCTGCACTGGTGAGGCCACACCTGGAGTATTGGGTCCAGTTTGGGGCAGCTCAATACAAGAGAGATCTCGAGGTGCTGGAGCGAGTGCAGAGGGCAACGAAGCTGGTGAAGGGCCTGGAGAACAAATCCTATTGAGGGAGCTGGGACTGTTCAGTCTGAGGAGGAGATGGCTGAGCGGAGACCTCATCACTCTACAACTACCTGAAAGGACATTGTAGAGAGGTTGGTGCTGGTCTCTTCTCACAGGTGATTAGTGACAGGACAAAAGGGAATGGCTTTAAACTGCAACAGGGGAGGTTTAAACTGGACATTAGGAAAAAAATTTTCACAGGAAGAGTGGTCAGACAGTGGAATAGGCTGCCCAGGGAGGTGGTGGAGTCACCATCCCTGGATGTATTTAAGGGTTGTTTGGATGAGATGTTGGGGGATACGGTGTAGGGAGGAACTTCATAGAGTAGGACTGATGGTCGGACTTGATGATCCCAAGGGTCTTTTTCAATCTGAGTGATTCTGTGATTCTGTAACAGTGAGGAGGTGCACAAGAAGCTGGGAGAGAGCATGGCCAGGACAGCTGACTCAAACTAGCCAAAGGAATATTCCATACCATAGGATGTCACACTCAATATATAAAGTAAGGGGAGCTGGCTGGGGGAGATTGCTGCTTGGGTATTGGTTAGCGGGTGGTGAGCAACTGCATTGTGTATCACTTGTCTTTTCTTGGGTTTTATTTTTAAAAATATATTTATTACTATTATTACTCTATTTTATTATGGTTGTTGTTATTATTGTATTTTATTTTAGTCATTAAACTATTCTTATCTAAACCCATGAGTTTTACATTTTTTCCAGTTCTCTTCCTCATCCCACTGGGAAGGAGTGAGTGAGTAGCCTTGTGGTTAGTTGCTTGCTGGGGTTAAACCAGTGAGTGACAATTACAGAAGCTTCCTCTCAAATCCTGGATTCTGCACAGTTCCATCAAGTTAAAGAGTAACTTTTTGCCAAATGAGTTGATTTAAATTCCAGAAGCATTATTGCTTTGGCTGCAACCATCTTTCTCTGTTTAAGAAAAGCAGAACTTGCAAATACAGGCATTCAGTTTTCTAGGCCGGGTCTAAAAATCACCAAGATATACAAGTAATCTGTGTTTTAATTACTCTGAATCTGAATCAGGTCCTTAAGAATTCACTAATAACTTTGTCTGTGTAATCATTTCAACTTTTTGCCTGTCTCTTCACTCAAAGGAGAAGGTTCCTGTTGGGATTCTAGAGGGCTTTCTGCAAGAGAATGGACATGTGAGCAATCCTGTGTGAGAACAAGACTGATAAGAGCCTCAGCCAAGCAAGAATGTGATAAGGATGTGACCCTGATTGAGGGGGGAGAAACTCGATGAGACAAACAACCCCTGGAAGGGGTTGGGACGGAAGAGGAAGTTCCACAAGGCAGGAAGCCTGGCAAGGCTGATGTGGCACTTTTTATCCAATCATAAGAAGGTTTAAAGCGCGGGCTGAGTTAACTGTCCAGTCTTGAGGACTTGTACTGCATGTTACTCACGTGTGTGGGAGAACATTATAAAAGGGCTTTCTTAGTTGTAATAAACGGGCATTGCTTGATCGCATTGGTCGTGTGCGTGCTCAGCTCTCCCGCAGGTTCCTATTTGCTAGGTAGCATCTGCTGCACACCAGGAATACTTCTAAATTTTTCTGAACACACTATTACTGATCTGTTTTGCCTTAAATTACAGAGCCAGCTATGTTAACTGACATTAATTTAAAGCATATTTTCATGTTTTTTCTCGTTCTTCCCTCCTATATGCTGAATATTTTTGCTAGAAAAGGATGTAGGTAAGTTGGGGAGAAAATACTGATGAATAACTCTTTACATTTCCTCTGGATCTGCCAAAACCACCGTGAGTCTGCTCTGCTTCCTGCAGTTAGAGTGATGGGCAAGTTTTCTGGCAGCCAGTAGAAGAGTGAAAATTAAAGTATAACAAAGCTAAATACAAATCTTGCACAGGACAGCTCCCTAGAGTTTCATACATTTCTTTTGCATGACTTATTCTTTTGGAGTTTCAAACTGTATCAGATCATTATTGCAACATACAGCGAATCACTGCACTAAGCATAACAGAAGGTCAGATACGAAAATGACTGCTCAACTGAAGTGCAATTGTAAGTGTTGCAAAAAAAAACAATTTACAGAGTGCCTGTAAACTTTTCTTAGGAAAAAAAAAAAAAAAAAAAAAAAAAAAAA
>NW_020799095.1:94033138-94036828 GCF_003259725.1 Athene cunicularia
CCAAGTAGTTTTTCTCCGTACAGATCTGCAGGTTCTGGAAGGGCAAATAATCCAGCTGAGAAACCTTTTTTAAACAGTTTAGTTAAGGCAGGTCTGAGATCCTGGAGAAGAGAAGGCTCAGAGAGAGATTTTACTAAGGTGTGTAAGTACCTGAAGGGAGGATACAAAGAGGAAGGAGCAGGCTCTTTAGAGTGGTGGCCAGTGACAGAACAAAAGGCATCGGGCACAACCTGAAACAGGAGGGTTCCCCTGAACGTCAGGAAACACTTTTTCACTGTGAGGGTGACTAAGCACTGCCCACCAGTCTCCCACCTTAGATATACTCAAAAGCTGCCTGGACATAATCCTGAACAACCAGCTTTAGGTGTTCCTGCTTGAGCAGAGGGCTTGGACCAGATGACCTCCAGAGGTCCCTTCCAGCCTCAACCTTTCTGTGATTCTATGATTATTCCTTTCGGGTTTGACTCTTTCAGTGTACGTTCTTACATATGCTTTTCATCTCTATACTGAAGTTACTTTCCTCAGCTGTACATGCCAGTGTTTGAGGCCTTTGTTGGAGAAGGATAGATTCTTTCCAGTGACAGTTCAGTTCCTCTGATTTAAGTGTTCAAGTCTCTTCTAATGATAGGATCTAAAAGCAGCAAACATTGCAGTTGCCTCACTTTTGGGTGGCTCTGGTGTGTGTGCACGCATGCATATATCTGCACATATGTAGATACATGTTCTCTAGCAATACATATGAACTGTTCATACATATGAACTATTCATTAACTACATATGAACAATACATGTGAACTATTCATTAACTTCCTCACTAGGCCATACATGGCCTGGTGAAGACTTCCCCTTCACTTAATGCTTGTGGGTGTAAGCATGTTAGATGCATCAAATGACATCATGGGCACAGATCTAGTAACAACCAAATGAAAAAATAGAAAAACCAAACACCCACAAAAAAACCCAAACCAAAACACAAAAACAACCTACAAAGATAATTTCCAATAAAATTAACTGCAATGCCAGTTAAGGTAAAAGCTCTAAAACCACATTCTCACTTTGGATAAGAATCTTCCTATGTTACTTGTATTCCTTGAAGTGAATAGCATTTATATGAGCTGCAAAAATTCAGTTTGACTACTAACCACCCCCATCCTGAGTAAAATATAGTTATCTAGCATTTAAAACTTACTTTGCAGTACATGTCCATGTGGAAAGAGTGGATGGGGATTTTTTTACCTAAAAGCCAAAGCCAGATGCTGGTTAAGAAGGCTATGGCTGGATGACAGTGCCTGTCCTCCTGCTTGCGGATGCTGATGGCCATGCCCAGCTGCATTACAAGGAGGTCATGGACCTGCTGGAGCTGCACAAAGAGCACCCTGCCGCTGGTGTGTGTCAAGAGCTGCTGTGGCAGGATGGCTACAGGGATGGAGATTGGAAGAAGCTGCTCTAACATCAGAGGCGTTGCTCCAGGATCTGTCTGCCTGACAGGTTGGGCATGGTGTGAGAAAAGATCTAACATTAGTATCATGTGTAATTACCTATTATGCTGTGTAATTACCTGTAATTGCCTATTATTTACAAAATGCAATATGCATGAAGTATTATTAAAACTTTTCCATGACACCATAGTCCTGCTCTTGTCAGCATTTCTAGTGTAGAAAGCAATTCCTTTATGTGATAACACATCAGTCTGGACATTAAACTGGTTCTGACCATTGCTTCAGTATTTTAAAACAAAAAAATCAGAAACAAAACACAAATTGAATGATGAAACCATGAAAACCAAATACTGATTATTCTAACATTAAATTTTGGAAGAAATATATTTGTACCTCACTTATCCCATAATACGCCCAAATCTGTCCTCCATATAGTTCTGATAAGGAAGATGCAAGAAAAAAACTCATGATCAACCATGAGAATCAATATCCAGTACATGATATGTAGATGTTCTCAATTTAATTTTCAAATGATGTAGTATCATAATGTAGGAGGTTCTAAATATAAGTGATATATTATAGATGATAAAGCAAACTTTAAAGTAAACCCAGACAAAAAAGGGAAAACGTTATTTTTGTAAAAACAACCAGAGACCACCAGGTGTCTCTGTAATAAAAGGAATGTAAAAATAAAATTAAAAAAAAACCCAAATTTCAATCTCCATCCCCTCTCCCCACAAGAATCAGTTCAAACTGTTTCAAAAACTAAACTTACGTGGAAAGATGAAATGTTAATACAGATCAGATAAATTGTGCTGCCAGTGTCAACAGTATTAATGCCTTCACAATTATGTTTTTATTGCAGATTCTACTTTATGTTGTGCCTTGCAAAAATTACAAGCATTCTCATGCAAAGCATATTTAAAAAATCCTCAAAATGTACTAGAACATGTGCAGTTATCTGTTCTTCTAATTGGACACAAAATTATTTAATTACAAGTTTATCACTACTTTGAATTTAACTATGATTAATGACAACTGTATTACTGATTTAGTTCATTTTATGAAACAGACTTAGGCTGTACCTATAGGAAGGTACTGACACATTTACAGTGGTACAAGCCCCCTATCATAGATGGAGTCACTATGGGAAGATACTACATATCAGTACAGCTTATTCCTGCAATGGAAGAGAAATAAATAGCACTAATAGAAACCATTTTTAGTAGCATAACTTTGCAAGTTCTCTATTACAAAATTCAATACTGAATGATACAGTTACTGATGCTCTTGTCTGTAATAGTACTTGCATTATATGTGAAGACAAACACTCTGTAGCTGCCATGTAGTTTATGAATGCATAGATGTGTTTTGGAAAACACAAGAAGCATTTGTTCACAAATGTGCACTTACCACTTCCAAATTACATATACTCCCTTTCCCTTCATTGATACAGTCTATGTGGTTTATATGAAAACCTACTTGCGTAGTATTTATTTAGATTCTTGTTCTACTTAACATGTCTTTGACAGCCATTCTTAATTGCCAGCACTGTAATCTTAAGTGATTGATAAAAGGTAAATACCAAGGAGGTGAATATTTTCAAGGTATGGAACACCTGTACTTCATTAAGTAATAAGAAACTTATTTTTCTATACTTAAAAAAACAAATCTATTTTAATTTTGAAATTACTAGTTTAATTTTGGGACTACTTCTATTAAAATGAATATATTTATTTTTCCACACATTCTCAGATTTCATGCAACAGCAAGGAAAACATGAATAGCTGGAAAACATTTTGTATAAATTTTTTGTGTAAATGTTCAGAAATAGCATTTTATAAACTTCATCTTGATGTTTACATTTCATGTTCTGTAACAGCAAATATATTTACTAAATAATATACAATGAAGTCAAAATATACAGTAAAATACAGTAAAAAAAAAAGTAGTAAAATATACTCCAAAACAGTAGCATCGTTGAGAGATACTACTGGTGGCAAAACTAGCAGGCATGTGAATTTCTTGATTTGCCCTTGTCAGATAGAACCTGTCCTCTCTTCAGATTCTTGGCTTTTCATAAATTATAACTTCTTCCCTCCATGTCACAAGCTCTTGATGCATGCTGCATTATCAACTCTCCACCAAATCTGGCTCCAAAACTTTGTCCATTTCAGAATGCTCTTCCATCTTTTCCTATGCCTCTTTTTCTTGTTCCAAGCTCTCATTTTCTCTCTCTTCCCCCCCCCCC
>NW_020799095.1:94036878-94040137 GCF_003259725.1 Athene cunicularia
CTTCCCCCCCCCCCATCTTTCTTCTTTTCTTTCTTTCCACTCTTAAACCACCACTCTATACTTTTAGTCTGATCCTTCCTATGACCTTTCATGCCTGGCTGGGCAGTGCTGGTAAGTCTCCTTTAGCATGGTGTCACAGAACCATGTTCACTGTATAAAGATGTGCACAAACAATTTTAATATTCTAAGTATTTTATTTACACCTATGTGTATTGAAACTGACCTTGGTATTCTGTTTACAATGTTAATGAATATTAGGAAATTATTTAAAATAAATTATTTCTGTTAAGGCAAAATTCCACACATTCCAGTAAAAATAAGTCAACACCGTATAATTTAGACAGTTACAGTCTTTTTCCCTGCCTTTCATACAGGGCAAGAAGAGTGGGCAACCCACACAAACAGACTGAAAATCTTGCAACAGCAGAAAATCTCTGAAAACCAGCCTTCAGCAGGCCATGAGGCAAAACTTGTATCTCATCTTTGTTGAACCTCCCCACCTCCCCAGGTTCAAAAAAAGAAATATCTGGGACAATGGGGCCAGTAAGTCTTCCTACACAATATGGATTGGAAAGAAACTTTGAAACCTTGTATGTGAATTTGTCTGTTCAGTTTCCAGTGTTTCATTGATTGCTGATCTCCCTATAATTCCCACTTTTTCCTGCAGTAGCTCCCAGGATTTCAAGAGTATTCTCTGTGCTTTTTGATTATCCTTCTCTCTTTTTTTTTTTTTTTTTTTAATACCTCCTGCTCCATTCATTTATGAAAGTCATCCCTTCTCTTCTTTAATCATCCTTCTTACGCTAAACTCCAGTGAGTTTAGTAATCTATTAATAGTAATCTCTTAATCCCATACTTTTTTCCAAATGAAATGTTCATAGTAGAAATAATATAAACACAAAAAATCCCTTGAGATTTCTCTAGACCTCATCTATCATTATCCTATTTATTTCTTTTGCATGTCACATGCTTTTCCCATGATACTTTGTTACTTGGCTTCAGTACAAGATCTTTTATATGCATATTGCATTTTAGGCAGTAAAGCTCCACTATAAATTGTATAAATAAATATAGCATAGTGTTGTGCATATGGGTGTGCATGTACATAAATTTAGTTACAAAGAAGTAAATATACAGCGACTTCTTCGGTAATATAGTTCAAGAATAACTGTACAGCTTGCAGAAGACAACTTTGGCTTGCAAAATGCAAAAGTTAGAACACTCATATTCCGTTATTTGTGAAGTTTATTTGTGAATAAACTTCAAAGCTGACAAATAGGATTTAAAGGATGTGCAAATAGCTTTATTCAAATCTATATGGAACTATATAAAATGTTCCTTTCTCTTTAAAAGTTATTTAAAGCCAACCGTGAACTGGCTGAGTAAGAGAATTTTTAAGTTACTTGGCTAGTCCCATTTTCTCATGTATGGATTTTCCACTAAAGGATTGATGGGGTAAATTGTTTTCATTGTCTCAGTCTAGACAGCAGCTAGATTAGGATCAAAACAGATGACAGCTCTTATTTGGTCAGGCATACAGACACCACTGCACTAACTGTGGTATACAGAAAGTGAAATGCTGTGGAACAGAAATTCTCTGTATTCAGTGAATAATTCTCATAGTTTTTATCCAATCCAGATGTTACTAACTTATTAGTTCTCCTATTAATGGAGGCAGGGAGAGGAGGAAAAAAAAAAAAAAGTTAAATATTCTTATCAAGATGTGTTATGCTGCGTAATCTTTCAGTGAAGTGTGGGTAGGAAAAAGGTACATGAGTCACAGGCCAGAGTCAGACACTTTTGAATTCTGGTGAGAGCTATGGCACACACCCTCATGTCTTGACCTATTTCTCAGCCAATAAACCTGTGATACGGTAGTTGGATTTTCCAAAGAGCTGGACCCTGGGGATCATTTGATGCATCTAACATGCTTACACCCACAAGCATTAAGTGAAGGGGAAGTCTTCACCAGGCCATGTATGGCCTAGTGAGGAAGTTAATGAATAGTTCACATGTATTGTTCATATGTAGTTAATGAATAGTTCATATGTATGAACAGTTCATATGTATTGCTAGAGAACATGTATCTACATATGTGCAGATATATGCATGCGTGCACACACACCAGAGCCACCCAAAAGTGAGGCAACTGCAATGTTTGCTGCTTTTAGATCCTATCATTAGAAGAGACTTGAACACTTAAATCAGAGGAACTGAACTGTCACTGGAAAGAATCTATCCTTCTCCAACAAAGGCCTCAAACACTGGCATGTACAGCTGAGGAAAGTAACTTCAGTATAGAGATGAAAAGCATATGTAAGAACGTACACTGAAAGAGTCAAACCCGAAAGGAATAATCATAGAATCACAGAAAGGTTGAGGCTGGAAGGGACCTCTGGAGGTCATCTGGTCCAAGCCCTCTGCTCAAGCAGGAACACCTAAAGCTGGTTGTTCAGGATTATGTCCAGGCAGCTTTTGAGTATATCTAAGGTGGGAGACTGGTGGGCAGTGCTTAGTCACCCTCACAGTGAAAAAGTGTTTCCTGACGTTCAGGGGAACCCTCCTGTTTCAGGTTGTGCCCGATGCCTTTTGTTCTGTCACTGGCCACCACTCTAAAGAGCCTGCTCCTTCCTCTTTGTATCCTCCCTTCAGGTACTTACACACCTTAGTAAAATCTCTCTCTGAGCCTTCTCTTCTCCAGGATCTCAGACCTGCCTTAACTAAACTGTTTAAAAAAGGTTTCTCAGCTGGATTATTTGCCCTTCCAGAACCTGCAGATCTGTACGGAGAAAAACTACTTGGAGATAGAATGACCATAACAGGTTTCAAGGAATGAGGAAAGCTAAAGAGAATAATACAGACATTAAGCAGCAGGGAGCAAGACCATGGTTTTCGCAACCGTGCTGAGGGAGGGTTGCTGATGTCGAAGTATCAGTAAATCGTACAGGATGAGCTCTGCCCACGGAAGACAGCTGGCAACATGGCAGGTGGTGCGAGTTTTTCTGCTGAAACTCACTTTCCAAGGAACCAGAGCATTTATTTTACTGAATGAGAGAATGTGCCAGGTCCCGATTCTGGAAACCTCTAAGGAGATGACAACGTCCACTCATGCCTCGTCCCACCACCACTGCCCCCTTCACCCCCTAACACCTCCAAGGGCACCTTTCGGCTGCACAGACAGCCGCCACTCAGCGAGGGACACGCCGCCTTCGGGCCCGGCCGGAGACGCCATTACTCCCCCTCAGGTAGAACCGCCACC
>NW_020799095.1:94040187-94180365 GCF_003259725.1 Athene cunicularia
GTTTATAAAATGCTATTTCTGAACATTTACACAAAAAATTTATACAAAATGTTTTCCAGCTATTCATGTTTTCCTTGCTGTTGCATGAAATCTGAGAATGTGTGGAAAAATAAATATATTCATTTTAATAGAAGTAGTCCCAAAATTAAACTAGTAATTTCAAAATTAAAATAGATTTGTTTTTTTAAGTATAGAAAAATAAGTTTCTTATTACTTAATGAAGTACAGGTGTTCCATACCTTGAAAATATTCACCTCCTTGGTATTTACCTTTTATCAATCACTTAAGATTACAGTGCTGGCAATTAAGAATGGCTGTCAAAGACATGTTAAGTAGAACAAGAATCTAAATAAATACTACGCAAGTAGGTTTTCATATAAACCACATAGACTGTATCAATGAAGGGAAAGGGAGTATATGTAATTTGGAAGTGGTAAGTGCACATTTGTGAACAAATGCTTCTTGTGTTTTCCAAAACACATCTATGCATTCATAAACTACATGGCAGCTACAGAGTGTTTGTCTTCACATATAATGCAAGTACTATTACAGACAAGAGCATCAGTAACTGTATCATTCAGTATTGAATTTTGTAATAGAGAACTTGCAAAGTTATGCTACTAAAAATGGTTTCTATTAGTGCTATTTATTTCTCTTCCATTGCAGGAATAAGCTGTACTGATATGTAGTATCTTCCCATAGTGACTCCATCTATGATAGGGGGCTTGTACCACTGTAAATGTGTCAGTACCTTCCTATAGGTACAGCCTAAGTCTGTTTCATAAAATGAACTAAATCAGTAATACAGTTGTCATTAATCATAGTTAAATTCAAAGTAGTGATAAACTTGTAATTAAATAATTTTGTGTCCAATTAGAAGAACAGATAACTGCACATGTTCTAGTACATTTTGAGGATTTTTTAAATATGCTTTGCATGAGAATGCTTGTAATTTTTGCAAGGCACAACATAAAGTAGAATCTGCAATAAAAACATAATTGTGAAGGCATTAATACTGTTGACACTGGCAGCACAATTTATCTGATCTGTATTAACATTTCATCTTTCCACGTAAGTTTAGTTTTTGAAACAGTTTGAACTGATTCTTGTGGGGAGAGGGGGAAGGGAGCAGGGAGCGCTAGCGGTGAGCCTGTCAGCTGGCGTGGGTGAGCGCCCCCAGTTTGGTTTGGATATCGCTCACGATACGCTTTTCCTTACCTCGCAGTGGTTGCACAAGTGGTGGCACCAGGTGCGGGTTTTGTGGAGGATCTAGATGAGTCGTAAGTACTGGGGTGTCTTGCCTCACTAAATATTGTTTGTCTTTTTTGCGGGGGGATGACCCCAGACTGACAGCTTTGTGCAGAGTGTTGTTGTCAAGAAAGCTACTCTGGAAAAAGTGTGTCTCTTAGCAGGAATGGCAGAAAGATTGTGGCCCGTGTTAAGTAGCTGCAATTAATGAAGCCAAGGAACGCTTTCATTTTGCAGTTGCTTTACAGATGTTATTGCAGGTAGTGTTGCCAAAAACGTTCTTAGGTTTCCTTGTTCTTTCTTTCTTTTTGGTGGAGTAAATATATGGGTGGATTGATGCCTACCCCAGATAAAAACTGATTACATTTAACCGAATTCTCCATTAATTTGCTGCATAGCTTCACAGGGTGTTGGGAGAATGAGTATAAGTGTGTTCATGCATGGCCAGAAACGGAAGAGAGCAGGCCTGCAGGACCAGTTCATGGCTGCTTGAAGTGCCAGTTATATTCCAGTGTAATGTAAAAATGTGCTTTTGCCACAGATTTAGCTCTGAGACTGTAGTGGTGTTGAAATGAGTAGTCCTGTCCTTAACTTAGTTGTGGAATGTCATTGTTCATGTACTGCCTTGCTTTAGCAGTTTGATGGCTGTGTACTTGCAGTTCCCGATAAAAACGAACTTCACAATTTTTTTTTTTTTTTTCAAATCAGCAGGTTGATCTGAAGGGCTACAAAGCAGCATGATTATTAAAATTGAAATAGAATTAAAATAGAAGTTATAGAACATATACTAACTAGTAGAGGAGGAGAAGGTGTTATTAGATGGCTGCTTTATGATAAATTGAAGCCAGTCAAAAGCAATGTCTTAATGAGGGTTCTGCCCATGATAAATTTCATCATAGAGCTAACTAGTCAGAAAACCATTCATTTTTTTAATCATGTTGCTTATTCAGCTAGAGCAGATAATCATAGGAACAAATGAGGTGCAGTGAAGTTATGGGGAAAGGAATGGGAATGTATAGAAGGGATACTGAAGAGAAATAGATTAGCATCTCTGGTGTTTAAAGTGCTGATTTTCAGAGAACGTTTCAGAAATGTGCCTTATATTTTCAGGGACTGAAGATAAAGAGGCTAAGTAAATAAAATAGCATATATCTGTGCTCCCACATAGTGTTTCCATATCATTTTTCCACAGGGGTGAATTTAAATATAATTGCTGTTTTGGAGTGAAGAAGCATAATTCTGTAGTTGCGTAACTTTTTTGAAATAGCTGATAAAAGAAAATCCTATTTTACAACACTTGGATTTTTCAACTCCAGAACTATACAGATGCCTGTATTTGCAATTGGAAATAAGAATTAAGTGGTGAGTTGTTCAGGACAGGTTGGGTTTTTTTTTAGCTAATTGGCAAATGGTGAAAAAAGTCAGGAAAACTGTGCTTTTTAAAAGCATTGGGAGCAATGACTGGCAAATGTTTCAAGTTTTCCCTTTTATAGATACCTAAACATCATCGAGTTCTTGCTGTTGCTGAAAACTTTGAGTTATATTTGAATTGTGTTAGTTGCAAACAATACCTGCTGGCACAGGGTGCAGGTCCTTTTCCCAAGCTTCCAGGGTGGTAGGAAAACAAGTAACAGAGGATTGCTAACAGAGGTGAAAATTACCCAGTATCAACCAACTGGCCTGTGGAAGGGATGCAAAATAGGAACTGTGGTTCTTATACACTTACGCTGATCTTAACTGCTGGATGCCTCAGATCAGTACTTATTTTGTGACATTTGCTGACTTGTTCTTGCATGATAACAAAGCAGATAAATAACCTGACAAAAAAAGGAAACATTTTTCTGTCTGTTAGGATGCACTGGTGGCTCAACCCAGGATCAGAAGCATCAGAAACAGTGCAGGGAGGTTGAGAAGGAAGCAGGGAGGAATAGAAACAGCAGCTGGGTTGGTTTAAGGCCCTTGGAATTGAGGCCTTGGTTTTCAGTTTTGTTTCATGCTGGTTTCTTTTAACTGCTAATGATTAGCTGAGGTGCATGGACTAAGTGGAAGTTGAGGCAACATTTGATCAGGTAGTGCCAAGTGTTGAGAAGTTGTACATGTTTGAGACAAATAATTTCGATTCAGGGATATGCAACATCTTATCTTTACACCAGTGTGATTGTGCCTCTGTCAGCTGACAGAGGATTGTGTAGGACAGTTAAAAAGAGACACTGAAATTTTATACTAGAAAATGTATTTACAGGGCCCAGAAACAGCACCTTCACAAAAATGCTTAAATACCCGTTTGTACAGAGAGTTCTGTTTTTCTTCAAGAGTATGTTGAACTTTCTTAATGTAGTCTAATAATTTAATCACTGACATTACCAGAACTAGAACAGATTTAGATAGTTGGTTTTTGCCACACTCCAGATTTTTGTTTCTGTGTAAGTTGATTAAATAGCTTGTAAATAGCTTGAAATTTATTATTGTAAAAACTGCAGCATTTTTTTTATAATCTCTTAGGCCAAAGTTACTAAATTCCATTGGAATGTTCAGCCTCCAGACTCTTCCTTTATTTCCTATTTTTCTTTGTTGGTTTTGTAAGCTTTCGTCCTACCTTTGTCAGTGATTTAATGTTTGCAATCTCCTGTAAGTCATACTGTATTAGGGGGAGGAGAACAATTAATTGTAAATTCTTTTACAAACCAAGGGTGGTACACTAAATTAACAGCACAGCCAGGATCTGCTTTCTGCCTCTTGCATCATAACCAATTATTTGACGTTGTTATTAGAAGTTGGAGCTTAATTAGAGTTCTCAAGAGATGCCGGGTTCTAACTAGTTTTTCCATTAGTTCTGTAGCACTTAGGGTGGTGAAGTACATTTTTAGTGAGGTCGTCAATGAAGCAATTTTGTGACTTAAAAATGCTGCTTTCCAGTAGCAGTTTTAGATCAGTCACTGCAAATGCCTTTTCTGTTGTGCAAGCATTACAATTTTGGTACGTGATCAGTAAAACAAAAAAGGCTTGAATTTGCCAGTGAAATTCTGCAATTCTAAGTTTCAGACACTCAGTGCTGTAATTAGATTATATGCATGATTTCTGAATTATTTTTTTCAAACGGTAGGCCAGCATCAGCATTAGTATTTCTTCGAAACCATTATGGACTGTCACAAATCTATTCAACTTTAAATAAAATGTAGTAAATATTCTCTGACTCTGCTTACTGACTGTGAGCCATTTATAGGCATGCTGCATATTGGGAATTGATGAGTTGAGCTATAACTTCTATTAATTAGATCTTAACATAGAGTGTAGATCACACACTGAGTAATCATATATATTCATCTTTCGCTATAATAGTGTTACAGTAAGTATGTTGTGTAACGTATTTTATAGCATATGACATTACTCCCCCAGTTCTAGTCACTTTTACGAAACCCATCTTTTAAAAAAAAATAACCTTATATTAAAATTACGGCTTATTTAATTCTCAACACAGAAATAGTTAAGCAATGCAGTAATTTCTATGATCTTGTAATGACAATAGTTCAGTGAAATGTGTAAGCAACATTTCAAGAAGTACCAAGAAACTTTGATTTATCATGTTCTGGTTTTGTTTTAGGGGTTTTAGCATTTAGTGACAGATTTACAGTTTATAAAGCTATCAGTTCATTAAGATGTTATTTGTCTAGCATTAAGATTATTCAGTCGTACCTGTGTATCTGTTTTTTGTCAATAACTTGAAGATTTTTATTCCAGTAAGTTGGTTTCTTGTGTGCCCCTTTGATAAAAGCATAAATTGACACACTTATAGTAGAATGTTGAAGGAGGTTAAACTAAAATTGATTTGCATGTTAATATTAAAGATAATTTAGTTAATCTTAGCTTTACTGATTGTAGAATAACTGTGTAAACCAGTGCTCTAAGGGTCTGTATTGATAGATAAAATTTCAACTTTTCTAAACTGTCTACAACAGTATTTGATATAACTAGAATGGCTGCAAAATACTTCTTCCCTTTAGATTACATGTCCTAATCAAGTATTTTGTGTGTTTTCTGCTTTCTTAACTATTTTTCTGGTTTTGTATTTTTTTTGTCTTGGCAAATAGTTAGAGAAACCTAATTGGTATGACTGTGTATGTAGTATCATGTCTAGGGGCAATCTTAATACTGGAAAATACCTATTTCTTCCTTCCCTCCAACCCCAAAGAAAGAAGCAAACCAGAATTCTTTTATCTATAGTTTTATACCCACTTAATTGTAGACTGCCTGTTTCACACTTCACTTCCCATGTTAATTTTCAAATACATCATGTATTGATTTCATTTTTTCCCCTCCTAGGTTTAAAGAAAACCGTAAAGATGATATTTGGCTCGTAGATGTGAGTATGAGAAAAATAGGAAGACCTGCTAGTGGAAATCAAAACATAAAATGTACAATGATACGCTCTGTAGTAAGGCTGCTTCATTGTTTGGAAAATTGTTTGTACATGGTGCAGAAAAATTGCATGACAGTAATTCTTCTGACAGGATGATAAGCAATCTGTACTGTTCCGGATGAACCAGGAATTAGACCGCATACTGGATGCAGACAGGCTTCATCCTGTATTTTACAGTCCTTAAAGAAGGAAAGCAGATTACCTAATACAGTCTGGAGGTGATCACCTCTGTTCAGAATTCTGGTTATACGAGCTGATTTATTTTCTAGATATTTAGCACTACAGCATCAGATGTATGAGAGTATGAGACTTCTTTTACCTTTCTAACATATTTGGAAAGATGCAGTGCACCTTATTTCAGAGGCAAGGAATTATTAAAAAGATTGAGCTTGTTTGGGAGTGAGATTAAATTATTTTTAGCTCACCCAAATAGGAACAGTAATTCCCAAATTGTATAATTCAGATTTGTGATTTTTGTGTGGGGGAAACTAAATATGCTGATTCAGAATTGATTAGTAATATCTAGGAAAACAAAATCCAACTTTGTCAAGTTGTGACCTGATCTTGTTATATAAAAACATTGGTATCTTCCCTAATAATTTCACTGAGGTATTGCAGCAAGACATAGGCAGAAAGATGAGGCAAAGTCTTGCAATTCTAGCTGTGAGCAAACAGTATCAATTTTTCAGTGTGCTTGTATAAAAGTAGTTCCTGAAGAACTGAAATCCAGAGGGCAGCTTGGGGCAGTATGTGGACACACACATATATATTGCCCTTCCTTTTAAAGAATAGTGTTCCTCTATTGGCAAATAAATTAATATTCCTGGATGGCTTGATTACATGATCTTTTAACTTTTTTTAAAAAAAGAAATTTACCACACAGTCTATTTTTAAATAAGAAATTGTATAATGGTAGAGCAGTTGAATGTATTCTTTTCAAACTTGTCTTTCATGTTAAAAGTAGCACTAATTGTTTGTCACTTCAGGTTTATAATTAATTTGCAATTTTATTAAGACTTAGACCACCATGACTGGGAAAAAAGCCTTCTTAATATATTTGAGGGTTAACACAGAATCAACTTCTCTTAATTATTTCTCTTCTTAACTTTTTTTTTTATATCAAATGTATTTGCTTCTCAGTTTTATGCACCTTGGTGTGGCCACTGCAAGAAACTGGAACCTGTGTGGAATGAAGTGGGTATAGAAATGAAAAACATGGGCTCTCCGGTAAAAGTTGGGAAGATGGATGCAACTTCCTTTTCTAGTAAGTATGGTTTGGTTAGAGGTAATTTCATGACAGCCTCTGTTTAGAAACTGTTCTTAATTTTTTTCATTAAGTCATTGTTATGTTCTGTATCATAGCAAATGTATGCAAATGGTCATTGGAGAACAATTTCCCAATCTGCTTTCTAAAAGTGAAAACGTGCTGTGGTATGCGGTTTTTATCGCACTTGTTTCTGCTTGTTTAGGGAATTATTCCTGGACAAACAGAAGGTAAAAGCTTTTCAAAGATCTGCTTTTGATAGGCTGCTTAGAGCACTATTACACAAGCATCTTTATGTGGGGCATCTCTTGACAGCATCCAATTTCAGGTTCCTTGTATTACTGTTGGACAAGTTCTTGTGTTCTTGCTGTTGTTCTTTTCAGGTGGTAATCAGTCCTTAACAAATTACACCAAAAGCCTCCTGAAAGTCACTGAAGTCATTACATCAGTATTGAGCCAATTTCTTCCCTATTTCTTTGTAAATGTCTTCTTGAAGAATCAATTTCAGCTACTTTAATGCTTTTTTTTGATGATGCCTTTCATATGTAGTGACCTTTTCAGACAAAACCCAAAACTTCAGGTATTCAGAGAAGCAATTTGAGTAGGCATGAAAGGATTGTTGCATGCTTAACAGTATTTTCTTAGTTTTAGCGTTGTTGTCTATTATCATTTCACTTAAGTCGATGTTGAACCAGGAGGATATTTGAGACAAGGCATAGGGAGCAGTGGGGCCCAAGTGAAATCTGCATGTAATAAAAACTCTGTTAATACATGTGATGCTTTCAGTTAATACCTGTTAAACCTGATTATTGAGGATTGTTATATTTGCATAAAATATTATGCAGAATACTTTTTCCAGTGATATTACAGTTTTTCTGTGCTTATATATAGCAGAGTTTGGTCTTTTGAGATCAAAATGATCTTGTCTAAAACACCAATTTATTGTATGTAGCTTTTTCTGTAAAACCTCATAAATTTGACCTCATGTTTCATCTTAAAGATACTTATTTACTAACAAAAAATAAGTCTGGAGAATTAGAAGTTTTGAGATCATGTAACCAGGTAACTTCAAAATCGGGAATGTTTTTCTTCTCAGATTATTACCAGTTTTGTGAAGAATAGAATCTGATAGAACTTTTGAAATAGTTTCATGCTTTTATTTTGAAAGAGGAAGCTTTCAGCATCTGGATATGAAAAGTTCAGTCAACTCTGCTTAATGTCTTCCCAGTCTAAAGATTCTCTGAAATCCAAGTAACTCAACCTCAAGAACATCAGAAGGAAATGCAGCTCACCACACTTGTGTAACGAGGAAGGAGTATGAATGGTTGGCTCTGCATACTTTGTGTTTCTAATAAAAATATGAGGTAGTATGAAAACTCTGAACTCTATAGGTAGCTTATCATCAGGGAGTTGAGATCACAGCTGAACATATTAAGCATCCAGTAAGTGATGCCTCAGATTGCTGTGTGGAATGAGGATACAGCAGTTATATCAACAGAACAGGCACCTGGTGTGGTATGGGTTGAATTTTCATAGGGGTTAGCCTCAGAAGTCTCCTCTGTATGTGATCAGAGTAGCACTGTGTCACACCTGGGGCTAGCATAATTGCTGCTGCTTGCCTGTACTGCATTCTTCATACCAACAAGTGAAGGTGATGATGTAAATACATCACTTCCATGACATTTAGAAAATTTTAATAACTCCATGGCTGGGATGTTTAAAAAATTATATTAAAGTCTTGTTTTGTAGTTCTCCTGACTCTGCTCAAGAGCTGTACAAGGAGAAGTTAACTGCCTATCAGCACCTCTTGTGATTGAACATTCTAATACACATTTCAATGCATTCTAGTTCTGTGTAGTACAGCTGTGAGAGAAAAGGATCAGAAACAAATTGATCCTGTAATGCATATTTCTTCTATCAGTCTCCTTTGACTAAGATGTTGGTAAGTGTGTTGCTACTTTTATTTGTAGTTCTGTGCAGTTAGGGTTTTGATCCGGGCAAACAACCTTAGAGTCACAATTTTAAATATTATTCAGAGCTGTACACAACTCCTCCCACATCTGCTCTGGCGTGTGGTTGGTATCTGCAGAATGCATTTTGAGTGTAGAGGTTGTTCTTCAGTAGGGTATTGCACAAATATTGTCACAATTTTAGACTGACTTTAGTCTTTTCTGAAGACTACTTAGTTCAACTTTTGGAAATGCAGAATTGACTGGCAAGTGTAGTTTAAGCTGGCAGTTGCTATGTTCACAACTGGAAGGGTGGTGGCAAATTGTACCCCTCTAATTGATGGAGCAAGATACAAGGTTTTAAACAAATGTGAGATGGGGAGAAAGTTTTGCAATTGTCTTTTTACTGCATTAGTAAGCAACAGGTAAGTAACTGATTGATGCTAAAATGTCTTTCTGATGAAGTTGATGACTGTAGATATATACCTCAGTAGAATATGCATTAAAAATCTACTTTTTTTGTAATTACTACAGTATGACACTGCACTTCTGTTGTTACCTGTTACTGTAGCATGAATTGTCTTTTATATTTCTTTTAAGCATTAGTCTTTACACCTCTACGTCCATGATTCTTAATTCTTGCCTCTGATGTTTTCAGCCAATCGTATGTGCATATTAAATCCATACTACTTTTTCGTGAAAACTGACCAAGCATGTCTGTCTGGATGATTCTCATGCCATTTGACTTGTGGCATATGAATTGAGAGTCTATGCTGGGACCCTGCAGTACCTCTGAAAGAGGTCCAGAATTCAGTGGTGTAGCTTCATAACAGCAGCTTCTTGAAAGCAAGTAAAATAATTCAAACTGAACTAAGTGGTAGGTTTTTCATTTATTTATGTGGCTGGAATAGTAAACTGCGTTTAAGGTAGGAGAGCAAGAAAGTCTTGTTTCACTTTGGCATTAACACATTTCTTTCAGGTATTGCATCTGAATTTGGAGTGCGAGGCTATCCAACAATTAAGCTGTAAGTTGATGCTTCCCATTGAATTTCTAACAGTTACCTATTGTGCCACTGATTTTGTTAGACTAAAAAAAAAAAAAATTCCTCTCCACCTGAAAAGCCTCAAAACACAACCAAAAAAAATTACTCCACCATCTTGTTTTGGCATTATCTTTGATTTCTACTGGACTGTTTTGCTTTGAAATTCAGTAATATCAAGCATCTTTAGAAACAGAGTTCTTAAAGGCAAGTTAACAAAATTGGAATTAATTTAATTACTGTTTTCTATGCAACTTTGTAAAAGTGTGTGTATATATAATTATATATTTCAAATACATATGTTAAATTATTAAAAGGAATTTCATGCACCAGTTGATTTGACACATTTAGAGTGATTCAGGCAGTAAGTGCATACCTGAGTCTTCTGTTAACTTTTTGCAGGTTGCTGATTGCTTTTACTTATTTTTAATTACCTCTCTCTTCTCTTCCATGTACCTGAAAGTCTTACGTAAATGATAGTAGTGGTTACTATATAGGGTGAAGTGTGAGAGCAGTTGTTTGACAAGAGAAGTATATATAAATTTTTTTGCTTCACACAGAGGACAATATTTATAGGAAAATACCAGTCCATATTATTATGTACTTGTTTATAGCTCATATAGTGTATAGTTAAATAAAGACAATAATTTTGAGTACTTTTTACTATGAACATACAAGGTTTGTCAGCAAGTTATTGTTTAAACAAATACTATTTGTAATATATAATAAAACTTGTCAAGTTAGTTTTCTCAAAAAGGGGGCAGAGATGTTTGTTACTTATCTTTAAGGATGAAAAACTTTATTGGCATATAGAGGCATAGAAAATTTGGTTTATGTTTCTTTTTTTTCCTGTGAGTTCCCTAAACTTAGATGGATTCAAAAAAAGACTGTTAGAATTAGTTAAATTGCCTTGAATTTTCTTAAAATGCAAGCATGCTGCATCCCCTGTCAGCAGAGAACAGAAAACTGGCCGACACTTCATGAAGCTTAATTAAACACATGAATTCAGAAGGTTTTGCAGATCATTTGATACTTCTCAATTATAAAAAAGTATTAAAGAAGTGTATATATTTGTCTTTTACAAGGACTAATCCCTGAGCAGTATAAATGCTGAACGTTTGGGATTTGGTTTGAGTGTGTGGTCATGAGGAAATATTCCACATGAACTGTGTGTTTGCAAAGTAAATGACTGCTGTTATTTAGAAAAAAAAAATTGTAAACAAATGTTAATAATTTTTACAAGTCAGTAAGTCGGATATGGTGTAAATAAGTTTTTACTGTATAATTACATTTTATCGTGTTATTGTGTTTTTTGTTGATATTTTGTTGACCACCACTTCTATGTGAATATTTGAAAAATTACCTTGTTTATCACTTGCTAAAAGGTGACTATAATAAACTTGTGAAGACTGAGTAATTCTACATATGCAGATATAGTTTAGTTGATTTCAACTCTCTTCTCTTTTTGTCTTTCCTATTTATTTAGCTTAAAAGGTGACTTGGCATACAACTATAGAGGACCTAGAACCAAAGATGATATAATTGAATTTGCTAATAGAGTGGCAGGGTAAGTATACTCTGTCAGACTGGTTCTGGTGACTTAAAACCTCTGTAGTATTTTGAGGTGTGTCAGAAATTAAATCTATTTTGAAAAGAATGAGACATTGACATGAAGTGAAAAACTCAGTGCTATACATGTGGTTACCAGTGAGACTGTTGGTGAGTGGCATGGAGAAAGTAAGTAGAGAGTGGCTAGTCACAACCCCTTCTTTACAGTGCAAGAACTAAAGGTTACCCAAATTAGTGGAAACTATGAATAAATGAAACTCATGGAAGCTACAAACAAAAATACTGGCCTAAAGGTTGGCTGACAGATAGACATCATTGTTAAGGTAGAATCTGTTTAATACTCTAAAGTTATTTTGGAAATACCAGTTTAATATATGCTTGTGCATCTGAAAAGTTGCAGCAGTTGGTGACATAAGGAAATTGCTTTTGCAGAATTGTTCCCAACAGTTTCTGTTGGCTTTTTCTTCCTTTTCTCCTTCCCTACAGTAGCCTGTGGCCTCAAAATGTTACAGACAGTAATCTTTGGGAAGAAAAAAAGAATCTAATTTCATTCCTTCATTCTTAAATATAATTAAGAAACATTCATGTAGACACATAATTATTGCTCAGAATTCTGTAGTTTGGGAATATCAATGATTTCTAATAATGTACCAGAATTTTGTAAGATTATTTTAAGACCACATTTTCTAACTGCTGTGCTTGCATTCAGAGTTTTATCTTTCATATGAGTGAGACGTTATTGTGACTGGGGAGACCTTATTGTGGCCTTTCACTGCATAAAGAGGTCTTATAAGAAAGTTGGAGAGAGACTTTTTATCAGGTCTTGTACTGACAGAATAAGGGGCAGCGGTTTTGAACTGAGAGAAGGTAGATTCATATTGGATAAGGAAGACAGGTTTTTTGCTGTAAGGGTCGTGAGACACTGGAACAGGCTGCCCAGAGAAGCTTTGGGTGCTCCCTCCCTGGAAGTGTGCAATCTGATCTAGTGGGAGGTGTCCCTGCCCTTGTCAGGGAGCATGGAACTACATGATCTTTAAGGTCCCTTCCAACTGAATCTGTGATTTTTGTGTCCAGTAAATGGCATGCATGTTTATATCATAGCAGCATTTTGTACTAAGTTATTAATTTCAAATTTAAGTGTGCTATTTGAGGAACATAAGTTAATTTGGGTGGCATTTTTAGGGTTTTTTGCTTTTAGTTGAAACTTTAATAAGAAATTGAAAAAATTAAATGAATTTGCATATGAGAATTCAGGGTGGTTTTTTTTCTTTAAAAAAAAAAAAAGCATTTTCTTGGGGACTTTTATTTGTTTGGGGTTTGCAGCTTGCAGAAACTGAGATTTTTCTTTCACTTTTTTTTTCTTTCCTCTCAGACCTCTCATCAGGCCACTTCCTAGCCAGCATATGTTCGAGCATGTGCAAAAGAGACATCGTGTACTTTTTGTGTATGTTGGTGGTGAATCTCCTTTAAAGGTTTGAAGCTTGATTAAATAAAGTTATTTCTTTTGACTATTCACAGATGTAGGTTAAAATATCTTCTAAAAGACTGAAGTGCATGCTTGTAATATTCTCATGTTTTTTTTACATTTATTGAACTGTTTTTACAATCTTGTTTCATAACCATATTTTCTAATTGCTCTCTGAAGATAAAATATGTCACAAAACTTTCATTTGAAGCATATGAAAAGTTCAGAAATTAAAAGACATTGTTTGTATTTTTTCAGGAAAAATACATTGAAGTTGCTTCAGAACTAATAGTTTATACGTACTTTTTCTCTGCCTCAGAAGATGTGCTGCCTGAGGTAAGCTGTTCCAGTTCCTACTATTTTCAGAAATGCCATAGTTCTCCTCAAATATAAATTCTGCTGTTTTGATGGCACGGAGATGGCTTCTTACTACGTATTTGACTCAGATAAATTTCAAACTATTTACATGACTGAAACATTTAATTTTGAAGTCTGTATGGGCAAAGAATACAAACCGAGAGTCAGTGTGTCATTGCTTTATATTGGCCACATTACTTGTTCAGTCATATTAATAAACAGAAGATAAGCAGAACTCAACATCAGCTGTACAGCCTGAGCAAGAAGGTAGATAATTTGATTTTTAGCCAACACAAAGCTCTTGTTCTTCCTGACAGCCCTCTCACAAGCCACTTTTATGAATAGTTTGAAGGTCTGTGGGATGGAGTACCACTGGTACCCTAATAAAAGTTATTTTCATATTTATATCCTAAAGTTATTTTCACCCTGTGCAGTACAGCTAATCAAAACATTAGTCTGCCCAGGAATCAGTTGTCCAGTCTACTGTCTGCATAATACTCATGTGGCTCTTTGGAGGATTCTGTAACAAGGAAATTACTGGCAGTTAGTCACAAGGGTAGAAAAAATTGCTACTACTGTTGTTAGTCTATCCATTGTTGCTTATGTGTTGAAGCAAACTCAGGAGGATTTTTCATTTATTGTTAACTCCAAGTAGGACCTAAGTCTGCTCCATGCCTGATAATGCATGATTTTTGAAATTAGTTTGGGATTAGCACGGTGAGAGCTCACATAATTTTTTAGGCACCTTCATTTGCCAAAATCATAAGTAGAACTGGCCTCATTATAAATAGTATATTGTTAGAGTTCCAGAAGTCTTGTATCAAAAGCCACCTCGATCTGAATATTGCTGTTTACACTTCATCACCAGCTGAGCAAGAAAAGTACTGTTCACTCATGTAGTGGAAAGTGTAAAAAAGCTCAAACTCTCTGAGATTCTCTCATGACAGTGATGTAAGCAGTCAGCTGTTATATCAGCAGCCACTGAATGTAATTTGTCACAAATGTCATTTAAACTGAAGTAGTGATGGTATGCAGTATTCTATGGAGAGAAGCAAAAATGTTACGTATTTGTTGCTATTTGTAATGAGGCTTTGCATGACAGTATTCACTGCTAGACTTTCATCACCTTGGGTAATCTTATTCCAAGCTTCAGGCATCTTTTGCAAGCCATAAGCTGTACATAGTCATCTGCCTTTTAAAGATGCTAAACTATGTTTTGGGCAAATAAGAGAAGAAAGCATCATCTAGAATTACCTTCTTGCTCATTCATACGAGCTGTTACGTTATAAACCTGCTGCTTTTACATTTAGATGTAAAGATAATGCAGGATGATTACAGAAGGCATGTCATTTGTAAAGCGCTCATGGTATTGTTCTTGTTTCCCAAACATACCAGTAAATTAGACAATTCAGCCAACATCGTCATCAAAACTAAGCTCATGATGCAGTCCTTTCTTAACCACAAATGCTGTTAGAATTTTAATTGATGGTACCAAACAGTAAGGAATAAGGAGCAGCATTTCTTCTGTGGCAGTTTACTGAAAACATGAGCTGAATAAGATTCTTCTAAACTCCAAGAGAAAGGTTTCTACACCTTGTATTTTTTTGGGGTATGTTGCTGACCTAAACAGGATATTTAGGATGATAATGCCAGGCATTCATTGTTCTGTTTGCCCAAATTAGGACTATTCGCAGCCCTGTCTGCTGAAGCTGTGTCTTTATATTGCCATTAGCCTGAGCCACAGGAAATAGCCCAGATTTAGTGGGACATGCTATCAATGTTACTGTTTAACTTGACAATATCGTGTGCATTTAGTAGAAGTATGATGGGTATTCTGACAACAGCACAAATTGGGAACAGAGAGCATGATTGATAAAATCCTCGTTACGATCTCCTATCTAAAATTTGTCCAATCAATAAAATATTCTTCATGCTACTGCAGATCCTAGTAAAAATCCTGTTTCATTTACGCTTTGTCAGATCTGCTTCTCAAAAATACGTTTATGTTGTGTTATTCTTTTAATATGCAGAAGCTGATAAATCTGTTTCAGTAAGCGTAGACAGAAAACATGTAAATGTATTTTGAGATTTTCCCCAAGAACTACATTTCCATGTTTTAAGATTGTTTGTTTAAAAAATCTTGTAATTTTCCATGGATTAATTGGAACCGCTTCTTTCAGTATGTGACATTGCCGGAATTGCCTGCTGTTGTGGTCATCAAAGATGGAACTTACTTTGTTTATGATGGTAAGTAAAAGTGGACATAACCTTAAGACAAGATACTTGACGCATATGTGGAGAAACTGGAACAGTTAGGATTTTTTTGAAGGTTGTGTTGTAATTCTGGGAAATTCCCCTATTTTATGATAAATAATAGCCCCTTCATGAAGAAGTAGGGAGAAAACTAATTAGTTCTTATGGAACAAAATGCATTTGAGAAGGAATTGGTTTTAGCAATACTGAATTAGAAGTGATGATGTTTGCTTTATGTTATCAGTAAAATGTACCTTCTAATGTTGCTTTGCTGTTGTTAATGCACTTGTAAAAGTTACCCCTTCACTCACTGTCCAAATTCATCATATACAAAAGAAAACTCTTGCTGAAGAGGAGTCGCACATGAAATGAATTTACAGTTCCAATTAATCAGATTTTCTCTTAAATGCTCTTCCTGACAGTCACATCTGTCTCTCACAAGTTAACTTGAATTTTTTCAAGTGTCTACTCTGCTCAGAGATTGCATAAAAGGGTCTGGTTTGAACTTTTGGTGCCTTGGCAATACTGACCATGTACTTTTTTAGTACAGTAAGCCTTGCTTTAGAAACTATGAAGGAACAGGAGACTGGTTCTGCCTTTATTCCCAGTATTAAAATTTTGAGGGCCTTAAATGATAGTTTTGAGTATTATGTGCCTTTCACATTTGTAATGCTTGGCTATTGGTAGTGGGAAAGGATCAGACAGAATAACCTCTCCCTATGTAACTGGTGGAGCATTACAGTGCATATGTAGAAAGGTGGACCATTCAGTCTGATCTCCTTTTCTGAAAGCATCTCTTGCAAAGAGATTAAGGAGATGTGCACTGCTATCACTGGAGCCGTTGATACAGTTTTAGGCTGGATAAACTGGCTTGTTTGTGTAGGCTGTAGAATGGTCACCTAAACCCAGTAGTGTTTCATAACACCACTGACAGCAGTACACCTGCCATTTATCTGTTAGATGCACAATACACACATGTACTTATATTGCATATCATGGGTTGGTTTATAGATACACAGCTTATTTACAAAAAACATCTACTCTGGGTTTAGGTTGTTTTAAATGCAAGTTTTTACTTTTAAGTTGAAAACATATCACTCAAAGATTATTCTGGTGTTTAAATTTCTGAGGATCATGAGTACCACAGCAAAATACTCCAGATGGGCCGTGAAGGATTTTCTTTGTGATTTCATAGAATGGCTGTATTTGTCTTCCTTTTCAGTCTGTTGCCTTACCAATCATTCTCCAGATAAAAATTCACTCTATAGCTTCCTTGATTTGTTTTTTGTTTTTTGTTTTTTTTAAATTTCTTAAATGGGCTTGGAGAAGTAAAGCTTGTCAAAAAAAACCACTTCTGAATTGCTTTTTGCTGTGTGGCCTGCTTGCTTTTTCCATGCTTTTCAAATCAAACACAAAGCTTCTAATAATCCAGGTTTCTAATTTACTTTGTAAAAATTATACTCTTTTATAATATACTAGCAACATTATTGTAAATCAAGTTATGAAGCATAAGAGACTGGAAAAGATTATATGTGCAACTGTTAGGACTGGGCAGAAACACATACCTTGTCTGGTATGTGTTTTGGGTTTTTTTTCCCCCATAGTGGGGGAATGGGATGCAGATTTATGTGAAGCTTTATGCTTGGAATTGTTTGCTACATTCTTAAGACAATTAATTGTTAACTTGAAGTTATTGATAATTCACTATATAAAATGGGATTTAACACAAATTTATTTAATGTGCATTTATATGTGTGTGTATATGTTTGTATACTTTTTTTACTTGTGATTAAGATGTAATTATAAGAGTGTTGGAATTTGATTCTTTACATGTTAAAACATCTAGCATCTGAAATGTCCTTTAGTATAACTAATTCTGAATTATATGTAAATACTTGTTCATTTACATTCACAGTACTGTTAATGCATCTACTTTTTCTTGATTTCTTTCTATTTAATTTAAGGAGTCTCACACATAACTGATTTTTTTTTATCTCTTTGTTTGCCTTGAAACTTGATGCCTCCCCTTTAAAAACAGGGACAGAAACTGTTCCTTTCTGCACTGGGTCACAGTTACCTTAATAGAATCATAGAATGGTTTGGGTGGGAAGGGTCCTTAAAGAACATCTAGTTCCAACCCCCCTGCCATGGGCAGGGACACCTTCCACTGGACCAGGTTGCTCAAAGCCCCATCCAGCCTGGCCTTGAACACTGCCAGGGAGGGGGCAGCCACAGCTTCTCTGGGCAACCCGTGCCAGTGTCTCACCACCCTCACAGTAAAGAATTTTTTCCTTATATCTGAACCTACTATCTTTTGGTTTAAAACTGGTACCTCTCAACCTATCACTACACTCCCTGGTAAGAGTCCCTCACCATCTTTCCTGTAGGTCCCCTCTAAGTACTGGAAAGCCTACTGCTATAAGGGGTCTCCCCGGAGCCTTCTCTTCTCCAAGCTGAACAACCCCAACTCCCTCAGCCTGACCTCAGAAGAGAGGTGCTCCAGCCCCCTGGTCATTTTTGTGGCCCGCCTCTGGAATCACTCCAGCAGGTCCATGTCCTTCTTATGTGGGGGGCCCCAGAGCTGAACAGGTGGGGTCCAACAAGAGCAGAGTAGAGGGGGAGAATCCCCCCCCTTGACCTGCTGGCCACACTTGTCTTGATGTAGTCCAGGATACGGTTGGCTTTCTGGGCTGTGAGCGCACATTACTGACTCATGGTCAGTTTTACATCCACTGATACCCCCAAATCCTTCTCCCCAGGGCTGCTCTCAATCCACTCATCACCCACCCTGTATTTGTGCTTGAGATTGGCCTGGCCCATGTGCAGGACATTGCCCTTGGCCTTGTTGAACTTCATGAGGTTTGCACAGGCCCAGCTCTCAAGCCTGTCCAGGTCCCTCTGGATGGCACATCCCTTCCCTCCAGCATGTTGACTGCACCACACAGCTTGGTGTCATCAGCAAAGTTTCTGAGGGTGCGCTCAGTCCCCCTGTCCATATCGCCAAGAAAGATGTTAAATGGTACTGGCCCCAACACCAACCCCTGAGGAACCCATTTCTAGAATAGTATTGTTATCCTTGCATTGGGAATAAATAATCATTAAATCAGCTGTTTATGCTTTTCTATAAAACACTTTTTGTTCAAGAATTGGAAATAGTTTTAGAATTTTAAAAACTGAAATATCTAGAGATGTGTGAGATTTTGTTTAATAAAAGGAAAAAGGGGAAAAAATAGCTTTTGCCTCTATAGTACTGAGAGAAGTAAATCTGATTGTCCACCGTAGAAGAATTTAAAAAAACCCCAAACAAACAAACAAAAAACACAAAAAAACCCAGAAGATTTTTTTTTAATGCATTCTTCTTTTTTTTTCTCTTTTTTAGAGTATGAAGATGGTGATTTGTCTTCCTGGATAAATAGAGAAAGATTTCAAGGCTATCTCCATGTAGATGGCTTTACACTGTATGAACTTGGAGATACAGGTGAGATGCTGCTACCACTAAGCTTTTTGGCATATCTTGTACTTAACACTAAGAAAAATTATAGACCACTAAGAATGAGTCTTCTAAACCTCAAAAATTAATTAATCTCAGAGTTATGAGTTGATAATGCCAGTCTTTCTGGTGTTGGTGAGACTTGTCCTATTGACTAGAGGCTTTATCCAAAGCCTACACTAGTTCTTTCCTCACAACATAAAAATTAGCGTGTCTAATGCTATAGTATTTACAATAAATTAGTAGGACTTTTAAGAGCAGCTGAGGTTTTGCATAAATTATATCTTAACTCTTGGAATACCTACAGGGAATTTTAGGACTAGATTTAGAATTATCAAATATGAATGGGTTTAAATATGTCTTGCATCTCATGGGTTCAGATACCTTTCAAGTAGATATGTTAAGGAAGGGAGGAGAGGATGTACTAAATTGAACCTATCCTCAAATGCTTTAACTTTTCTCTAGTAATCTTTTTTTGCAAGACAAATGAAAAATTTTGCAGCCAGGTGACTTCTAGAATAGGCAAATGACACGTACTCTGAAGTAGCAGGAGAAAGTGTTGATTTTTCTAGGCCAGGATACTGTACAATCTACATTTATATCTATATAATCTACGTTTACAGAAGTGCTATTACAAATTGTTTAAAGGTAGCATATTTCTTCCTGTTACATTTTTGTCTAACAATTTCTCAAATTACTATAAAATAATTATGACTTCATTTTTACAGTGGAGAAGCCATCACTTATTTTTAAGAGGTTTATGTATAAATACCTAGCACCTGGAATTTATCTATGTCATCGTTTTCAGTCTAAAATGTAGCTGTCTCCTGGTGTAGGTAGTGGATTAAGGTGTGGAAAGAAATGGGAAAAAGTGAGAATTGAGGTATGGAAGAAGCAGGGTGGGAGGAAGCTATAGCTATTCCGCAAGAAAGTCTGGAACAAATCATTGTTCTTGCTGTCAGAACTCTTCAGTATTACTTGAACAAGAGTGAGGTGTTTTTTTGGGGGTTTTTTGAGGGTATTGTTTCCTATGGCACAGTGATGGGTTGGCATTGAGCAATAGATTGGCTTGGTAAGGAAGGCTTGGAGTGAACCATGGCGCCTAGAGAGACTTAAACTGTTCTGCGCTCTGGATGCTTCAGTTATTTCAGCTAATGACTACACTGTTAACGGATCTGCTTTTCTAATAGGGAATGCTTGTTCTGGAGAAACTTTGTCCAGCTTTCTAAACATATTTTGATCTGATTCATCTTAGGAGTCTTTGTGAAATTTTTCTGATTAAAAATAAAATAAACTCAAAGTGAATCCTGAAAAGATCAGTATATTCTGGTGTTTGGTCTTTAAGTTCCTCTCACAGGGGTCTGTGAACCAAGTTGTTTTTCTGATATAAAGAATTCTGGGCTCTGACAGTAAATTTTCCATGTTTTTTTACGTAAGGATAATACTCCACATTTTCAATACTATAAAAAATAGCCATTACTGAATCCATAAAATAGTGATTCATTCACTTCGAATCAGCTTGTAGTTTCCATTATATAATAAAGGTTTCCATCCTTATTTAGGTGTATGCTTTATCTGTGTTTTTTCCTCCCTTTTAACTTCTTCCTATAGGTTGGCTTTTCATATAATACTAGTGATGCAGCATTAGGCCATATCTTAATTTATTTTCAGTAGCTTTAAGAAAACCACAGTTTGATCAGCTGGAAAAGGCTATTTGGCATTGAGGTTTATACTTAAAACTAATTACTGTCCCTGGAAAGTGTCTGATCTAGGTCAGATATTTTCTATCTGAGAATGTGTGTTTCTTTTTAAATGGTTTCAAGTGGTTTATTTCTTATTTTAGGAAAACTTGTGGCTATTGCAGTCATTGATGATAAAAACTCTTCAGTGGAACATACCAGGTACACAATTGAGTATTGGTGACACTGTGGGAGAAATGTGCTGGTACAACATAAAGAACTTCGGAAGTTTCTTGAATATTAAGAAATGCCAGGTTAAATTAATGATTTTAACTTGGGGATGTTCTCTAATTTATGACTTTGGCCTACTGAATTTACCTAATTTGTGGGTCTGAAGCACGTGTGAGTTCAATGAGATGATGGGAGTTCTTGTATCGCTCTTCTGCTATTTGTTAATGATATCACAGGAGCAAATGGTGATCGCATAGCTTTTTAAAGCTATTGTCTCACCTTTTAAACACAGACAAGAGTATCTGTGTTCAGATGACTTTGAGATAAATTTAAACAAATTACTGTTCTTCAGCTGTTACATTAAAATTAATTTAGTGATGCTTATATAGTAGTTGTCTGTGGAGCTTATATTAAGAAGGGGCGTTTGAAGTTGGATTGGAGTTTGCTGAAGAGACCAAGAGGAACAAGACCTTCCCCTGTCCCTTTCTGGTTGCCTACATAGACTAAGAAAATACTGTTCAAGCACTGTGTATGCTATTTTCCTGGATCTCTGGATTTTCTTCAGTCAGTGCTGCATCTTCAGAAGGCAGTAGATGGGAGTGAAGCAGCCTGACTGTTTTTCTCGTGTTAAGACTGTGGTAGATAGCCTTTCAACACTTAGAAACCAAGCAAGACGAAAAAGGTCACTTTTGTTAATGTAATCAGGAATTTTTTCTGCTGATCAGGTACTGTTGGGGAAATCTCAATGTTTATTGTTTATATTCTAACAGAATATATCCTGGATTATCAATGTCACTTTTTTCCCTCCAGACTAAAATCTATTATTCAGGAAGTTGCTAGAGATTATCGAGATCACTTCCACAGGTAGGCACACACAGTACTATAACTTGTGCATTTATATTTCTGAAACAGCAGTCATTGTTTTGCTACATGAAAAATGTTATAGTGCCTGCTTTTATATTCATATACTGATATTTAATAAGACCATACCATTAACCAAGTGTGTTTTGGGATGCTGTCTTGTAGATTGTCTGTTATTGGATTACATTGCTGAGTGTGTGCTCTCATCTTCAGTTACAGGAAAAATATTTAAGGAATATTTTAAGGAACTTTTGCTTGAAACCCACTATTCTGTTTTCTTTCTCATCCTGTTTTTCACTGCTTCTCTTACAGGGATTTCCAGTTTGGCCATATGGATGGAAATGATTACATTAATAGTTTACTAATGGAGTAAGTAAATTCTTCTTTGACTATTCTTTCTTCTCTTGTATTTGCTGCTAAGTATATTTAATTCAAAAATTCATATGAAAAATTCCTGCCTTTCACGGGTTAAAAAAAAAAAAATGCTGTCCTCAGAATTCAGCATGTAACATAGTATCAGTTGTTTGTTAAATTAAAAGTCATAATTAATGTTAAAGTTTGGCTTACTGATAATGCTGACTAGCAAAGCTTATCTTTTAGGTCTGCTTGGTTAAATTCATTGTTAGAACTATGTGGGGGTTTTTTTCTTAAATTTACAGGGTGCTAGACAAACTAAAAGTTATGTCAATTTGTAACAGGAAATGTAAGTAATGGTTATACATTATGAGTTTTATTTCTGGAGAGGCACATTTTGTTCTTGATGCATTTTTAAGACATGCATAGAAAAATTCTTCTGCAGAGAAGCAGCATAAAATGTATGGAACATTCTGTCTGTACTTGATATGTACCTGGAACATGTTGAAATACATAAGTAGTTTAACAAGATGCTTGACATTTGCCCTTCTTACGATGCTTGTCTAAAAGTGCATAATTAGAGATCTAAGTTGCTTGGCATTTACAGTTTACTACTTGTTCTCCTCTGGCCTTTTTGAGTGAAAGAAGGGAAAAATGGGTCAATATGCCAGCTCTCTAAGTGTTCCAAACCATTTTCTGGGAATCAAAGCATGATCAAAGCATCTGTTCATGCCCCTAAAGGTTCTAGGAGCTTCATGGGGACTCGGTAGTCACAAGGTTTGTATTTCTGTGAAATGTCTGTAGATTAAGGCCTGAATATAATTTGTTTAAAACTAGCTATTTCTCACTTGAAACTGAGTGATGTGATTGATCTGGTGATTTATAACTGCCAAAATTGAGACCTTCCTCACTTCATTAATTTCTGCTTCTGTGCAGTCTGACTGTCTGCTGAGCTGTTCCAGCCTGTTTATCTGGTAGAAAAGTGTTTATTTTGGGGGGTTTGTTTTTTTGGTTTTTTGGCTAAGCAAGTAGGGGAGTTATTCTGCTGATCCAGCAAAACCCTTAAATATCTTCCTATGTATTCTGCTGGTACCAGAACTGATGTTTGAAGAAACAGGGGAGGGAGATGAGGTCCCTGAGAGGAAGAAAATTAAGGGGAAGAAGACAGAACTGCCACTTACAGTGTTAGTGATCTAGTAGCAAGATCTGTTCAGCTGGATTGTTTAACTTATTCTGCAAAATGCCTGATTTTATAATTTGTAGTATATAGGAAATTGCTTTTAGAGTACTCACAGGCTTTTAAGTATTTCCTAAACAGAGTGTATACATTTCCAGCAGAAGTGGAAAGCAGCAAAAGAATTCAGCAAAATATGTTGTGTTAATAAGTAGCCGCTCTTCATGTGGTTACTTGAATAATGTGTGTAAAACTGTACTGCAAGGGTTTTGGTTTTTCACTAGATGGCAGCAAGTGGAAACAGAAAAAAGCCTACCGAATAGCAAGAAATCTATTGCAGAATACTTTTTTTTCCTGTGCTAGATGCACATATGAACAAATCCTGTTTCTTTACAAAAAGCAGGATGTTGTATGATTTGTGGGGATAGAAGTAGTAGTCCCTCATAGATGTACACTTATGAACTTGGCTGTAACTCCATTAGTGGGCATTATAATTTACCCGTTTCTTTGGCAGTGAATAAATGTCCTTTTGTTGGATTAAAATGGTATAGTTAAAACTCTATTTTCTTTTTTTGTGCATAATATTATGCATTTTACTGAAAGCAAAGACACATGTTTGTGTAAGCTAAGGTATATAGCATCACTGGAATGTTAACTATAGGTGTATGCAGAGTATTAATTCCTCAGCTCTTGGAAGAAACATATTAAACATGTTTTTATTAATCTCTGTACTGTGTATAACATTTGTATAGGGAGTTTATCTTTCAGATGCTCTACAACAAACTATAAGAACCTCAGTTGCCAGACTGTTAAATGCAATAGCAGCACTTTTTTGGTGGGAGAAGGGGGTCTTTTCTGCATCAAAGTAATAAAACTTGTTCTGTTTTGGCTGGGATGAGGTGTTTTGGCAGATTTGATAACTTCTTACCAGGCACTTGTAAAAAAACCTGACTCTCTTGATTGTCTCCTACTGACTTATTCCTAATAGAGAATAAAAATGCCAAGGGAAAATTGTGTGCTGCAGGTTGTCACTATTGACAAAATTTTGTTTAGTTGATTATTTTTTTTTTTTAAGGTTCCTTTGAAAGGTTGAAATTACTTTATTATTGCTGTAGTTGGCCTTAGGTTTTCTGAGGTGCCACTATGCTTTCAGTTTGAGTACTAGGAAGGGGTCTGCACCTTAAGTCCTCAAGTATTCGGCTTCCTAGGAGTTTAGAAAATTTTCATGTATTAAAGTTATTCACTTCTAGGTTTGGAATTGAATTTAAATTAAACAAGCAAACAAACAAAACACCTAAAATGTGTAAGAAAATGTAGAATAGTTTCTATGAATTGAAAGAAAAATGGAATCTGGAGTAAATGCTAAACAATATTTTCATGAAATAATTGGTTATGGATTGATAGCCACAGTTAAGGCTGAAGTATTACATGGATTACAAATGTGCATAGATGGGGCACTATTACACAAGGGTGAAAATGTAGAAAACAAAGTTTGCATTGCTTCTGCAGTGAAAGAAAGCTACCTGGTATTTAAATTCATTATTGACAGAACTGTAGAAAATTAACAATGAGTACAGGAGATGTTTCACCTCATTTGATGTATTTTAAATCTTTCTTGTTGAACAGTGTACTTGTGCAGTATTAAATTTTCCTAAACCTGATCTAATTTTGAATTTAGGGCTAATTTGAACAGTAGATTTTAGTGGCTCATCTCCAGAGATAATTTCTAACCTTTTTTCTTTTTTATTCCTCCCCCCCTTCATTCTGTCTGAGTCTGTGGTACGAAACAATATTTACATGTGTGAAGGTCAATTGCTGAGTAATAACTGTTTAAAAACTGTAGCTTATCTGCTGTATCTAAAAGACATGTAGAAAAACTGATTCATATGGCCTATTCTGTTGATTTGACAGGTAGAGGTTGATTGATGGAACTGATCAGTTGGACCATGGCTGGATGGAATTGAGTTTTTGGATTATACTTCTGCCTTTGTGCATTAAAACATTTAGTGTGTTGTGCTAATAGTATATTTCATGTAGAAAGCAATTCCCTATGATCTGTTACTAATTGGCAAGTCATAAGGTACCTGATCTGCAGTCACTATGTGTATATAAAATGCAGTAAACTTCAAATAATGTCAGTGACACAGATGTGAAAGAAAAAAAATATTAAATATATGCTTGTACTGTTCAGGTGAGTCTCTTCATCCTTCCTCTTGCATTTAAGGAACTGCTATAAGGAACACTCACAAAATCAAGATTAGTGGATGCCCTTTAAATGATGTACGAATTATTTGAATTGAGGTGTTTTACACGGTAGTTCTTTAAATGTATAAACTGTCTGTTTTATGTTTCCAGTGACTTGACAATCCCTACTATTGTGGTATTGAATACCTCCAATCAGCAGTATTTTCTGCCAGATAGGCACATTGAGAACACAGAAGACATGGTTCAGTTTATTAACAATATCTTGGATGGTACAGCTGAAGTAAGTCTTCATTGTGACTTGAAATATGTTGGTTAGTGTTTATTTCTTAAATGCTAAAGTAGGGAATAAAATTTGGTTACTCTGATTGTTCTGCTGTGTGGTTGCCATCTTCCTGTCCTGTGTCATGTCTTGGGTGCTGTCAGTGAATGTATGATTGTGAATTCTTGAGGTGTGCTGTTGCTTGCTGTTCTGACTGCAGAACCTCTTGTAGGAAGCAAGCTTTTCTCTGTTTATAACATAATGTCAGTGTACTTCTTTTGATATTCCTTTTAGTGGTGTCACTGCTAAATAGAGAGGCTTTTATTAAAGTGGTTTGCTTTAAGTGCATTTATTTAAATTTTTCTTTATAGTACATAATTGAACTCTACCCTTCCTTTTGGGCAGTAAATTAATAAATTCAATAGCCTGATAAATGATAGGTTCAGGTTCAAAAAACAGTGGTGTACTTGCTTTGCATATTACAAACAGGCACAAGCTTACCTCTCTCTCTCTCGTTGCTCTAAAGCTAAAAATGATCTGACTTTTGTTGAAAACAACAAAATTGATAAATCCATCTAGAATTGATGGCTTGGACAATTTTTTAGTGTTAGCAAAACAAACTCAGGTTTACTTATTCCCTCGGTGTACTGTAATTTGAGCAGAAGGCTATGTTGTGTGGATGAGGAAGGAGATCATGGATCAGAGCCTTCATTTGTACTTAGAGGGCAGGAAGGCTTTACCACAAAGAAGGACAGTGCTAACAAATCATTTAGCTGCCTCCTGAGAGAAGCCTATGTTGGTATAAGCCCTGGTTCACTGTGCATTGAATGCTTACTACGTTAGGTGAATCCCACTTTACATTATGCCAGCAGTTTTAGATAATCATGTGGTAAGGACAAGTAGATTGTTTCAGACATATGGGGTACTTTATTTAATATGATAAATTGACATAGTAACATAGTATAGGTGGATTTGCTTACTGTTCATGACTTTACCAGCCATGCTTCCAGTTGCAAAGTGAGGGGTATTCATGTAACATGTAACGTGGTGGTTCTTTATTCTTTAATTCTCACTTTTTTTAATGCTTTGTTAATTGCATTGAAGTATGTTATTGACACCTGTTTGACTCTATTTAAATTTATCTTTCTGGTTGAAACTACAAATGAAATTGGTTTCTGACTGTTTTTTAACTTTGAGGAAATTTGCTTATGATGCCTTGTGGTTTTTGCCATAGTGTCACTGTCTTCCTACCTTTTGTTTGCAGTATTTCAGCTAGGATGATTAAAGGTCTGTCTAAATTCCCATCTCTATATGTATGTGAGAGTGCTAATACAAGACAGATAATACAGGATGTGACTTCATGAATTTTTCATGAGACTATTGAAATGTTTATCCATGCTTGAGAAGTTGGAGTGTCTGGGCATCATGAGATGCAAGAATAATTACTTTTCATTTCCTTCTAAAGGGACTTAAGATTGCAAGGTCTGAAGAATGAACTTTTGGAATCATAACTGAAAAGTGTCAGCAGTTTTGACATGGTTCCATTTGAAATTTCAGGCACAGGGTGGTGATGGACTTCTGCAGCGAATCAAGAGAATAATCTATGATGCCAAATCCACTGTAGTGGTAAGTATTATTTTTTGTTAAACTAGATGGTGCCCTTGTCAATTAAGATGCAAATAATTTTCAGAGGGTTTAGAAACATTTTTGTATAACTTTGCTTACATTATATGTATTGTGTATATATTATAGGTATTTATACATTAGATTTAAGCCATATGAACTTCCTGATTATGTTTTTTGATAATATTTTCCAGTGTGCTAAATATTCAACATATGTTAGTTTCTTCATAAATTTATAGGTTAATTATGCTTAACTCAACTTTGTTGGGAAGATGTATGCAAATCCATTTCTTCACTTACCCCTACACAAGCAAAAAAAAAAAAAAACCTGGGCTGTAAATTTAAATTGAAATTGATGTGGTTTTGTAAGAGTGGCTTCCAAACTTCTGTGAATGTGCAACATTCAGCCATCAGTTTCTGAAACCAAGTCTGTTCCTTCTGTGACATTAAACTACTCTTCAGTAGGAAGCTGTCTAATAACAGAATGTTTCTGCAGATCTCTTACTGTTCAAACTAAGTTTTTGGGAATGAGATACAAATAAGAGATGAAACTGGTTGCTCCAAAGTGTTAGCACTCTTAGAACAATTGTTTCTCAAGCTTCGAACAATGGTTAGAATATACAGTTGGCATGTTAACTATCTTAATGCAACACTATAATATTTGAACTTCTAAATCTTTTTAAATGGAATTATAGTAGGGATTTTTAAAATGAGAATTTATCTTTTCTGAAAAAAAAAACCCAAACCCTGCAAAAAAAACAGACTGCCATTTTTAATATTTCTGAATAAATTCAGAGTAATAAGAGAAGTAATATGGTTATCTTGTGTATTCACTGAAAGTGTTTTTTACTTCAAATTTGTGTTTCAACAGTCCGTCTTCAAGAGTTCACCACTTCTGGGATGCTTTCTCTTTGGGTTGCCCCTGGGGGTCATCAGCATTATGTGTTATGGAATCTGCATAGCTGATACAGATGGAGGGGTAGATGAACATGAGGCAGCTAAAAAAGAAAACAGTGATCGGGAGCTCACAGATGAAGGCAGTGAGGAAGAACAAGAGGAGGAAAAGAATGGAAGATATACAGGACTTTCAGATGGAGAGCTTAAACAGAAAGACGTAATGGAAAAGAAAAAAGACTAACTTGTTTAGCAAAAGAATTCTCTAGAATTTCCAAATAGACTTATTTATTGAAGGTAGTCATTTATTGATGATCTTCATGAAAAAGGACCTTTTTGTCTGCGTTATGGTAGTTCTGACTTGCATGTATTCTAATTTTCTTGGAAATTGACATTAACAAAAAAGTCTTTAATTAACAAAGAGCAGTTTGAAGAAGTTTGCAGGTACAACTGTACACCAGGTTTTTTAAGTAGTTTTGAACTGTTCATTTCTGGAACAGTAAAATGTTATTTGACCTTGGTGTATGTGATGTACTCCTAATATAGCCCAGCTAAACACTTGTTTAAAATTAAGGCTGAAAACTGAGGAAGATTAAGAAATCTGTAAAGTCTTTCAGAGCCTGATAGCTAAAGACAACTTTAGCATTTTCCAAGAAGTCATGTGTTCTACCTGTTGCACATTATTTTAGAAAAAAACCCCAAATTTTTCTATTTTCTCAAGTTAAATATAAATTGTTAGGAATGAGAGGACTGTTTTACCATGTAATGATATAATTATTGGCAGTCAAGAATGTTTACCTGATATAGAATGTGGGGGTTATGCTAAATTAAGTCTTAGCGCTTTAGCAGCTAAAACCATCAGAAAACAATATAAACCTTTTAGAACATGATTGCCTGTTAAATTGTTTTGTATGAATGCTTACACAAATTTACAGGGAGATGATGTTTAATTTTTCTGAATCCACAGTACAACTTGGTAGGGGAAGACAGAAACACACTCAGTTTTGCATAACCAATGACAAGCTTTTTGAATGGTGTAAATTTATTTTATGGATTTTAATTAGATTGTTAAATATCTTTTGAGGTAGTTGGTGGTGTTAACTTTTGTTTGAGACTGTTACCTACTCAGAAAGAGGGTGTTAAAGGAGCATAATATTAACATTCATAGCGAATGGTTAGTATAATGCATTTTTGTTACCTGTTTAATCCTAAAAGTCACTTTTAATACAACTCTGTGACTGTGAAAAGGACTAACTTGTGTCCAGGGTTGTAATCTTCAAGGATAAGCTATGAAGCAGCCTTTGGTGTCAGTGTCATGGAGAAGACCACAGAAACAAAATTTATATTTCTCTTCCTCTTAGTATTCATGCTGGAGTTTTTTTTCTTTCTTTTTTATAAGGCTATATAATCTGTATAATACAGATTATAATGTCCTCCTTATAAGGCAGCTTGATCACATAGGAAATTGCTATAGCACTAAATTAAGGAACTTTAAATAAAAACTATGTATAAGATTAAATAGACAAGTTCTGTGTTTCAGTCAACCTGATGATGATAGAAATCATAACCAGGGAAAGTGTATTGCATCCTTTTTCCTTGTAGGAAAGAAACTTGTTCCTTCTGTTTAAGTAGCTTGGTAACAGCTGGCTTCATATTGCAGGTCAGAGCACAGTAAAAAGATGCCTGACTTTAAAGATTTTTTTTTTTTTTTTATCAACCTATATAAGCAATATCTTAAGGAGATCCGCTTCTGATTTTGAGTCTGAACTTCTACCTTTAGGAAGGAGGGGAAAAAAAAAAAAAAAAAGAGTACATAGAATAGTGAGTAGCAGTGTCTGATATGGGTATTTTTCCCTTTTTTTTCTCCTTTTTCCCCTCTATGAATTGCCTTTTTACATTTTTTTTGTCATTATAGCTAGTTGTATGTAGTGACTTGAGTTTTATTGCTTTTTATTTTGTTTTGGTTATTTTTGGCAGAATCTTTGAGGTGTAGTTTTAGCATATATTTGAAGAGTGAGATGCTTAAAAATGTGTTTAGAAAGTTGGGGTTTTTTACATGGTGTAGAGCTCTTGAGTTGTCTTTTTACTTTTTTAAAAATCACTTAATGACAAGCCTGTGAATTTCTTCGGACTTTAGCATGACTCAGTGCTGATAGTCAAAATGTAGGAGTTAAGGCAGTAATGTGATTTCTTCATTTGTCTCTTCTTAAGATTTCAACTACAGATGAATTACATATTTAATTTTGTTTCAGGCTGGAAATGTGCAGCTTTTGACTTAAAAACCCAGAAGTGTTCACTGGAACACTGCTTTTCCTTCTATGGTGTGTAATAAAAAAAATAATTCTGAATTCTGCTGCACTGCTAAGAACAATTTCAACTATGAGCCTTCATTTTTGTGGATATTTTTGTTTGTGTTTATAATCAGTAGTAGCCAAATAACTTGCTGAGAAATCTTCTGAGATGCAAACTTGAATATGATAAATACTGTGTAAGAAACGGATCATGATGGGATCTGTTAAACCTGTAGCACTTAACCGGTAGAGTTAGGAGGAAAGCATGTGTCTGGGTCACTTCTGAACTGTAGTATCAATCAGATGTGTATTGAACTGTTAAAATTAAACTTGAAATGTATTGCCATGTTCACAAAATCCTTCTCCCAGCTATATTCAACAAGACACAGGGCAAACATACAAGTCATATACTGGCTGTCAGAATGATGTGAAATTAAGGGGTTTGCTGTGGTCATGCAAGTAATCTGGAATGCCGTCTAGTGGGGGGGATCTGGCATTTTACTTTTTTTCTTCAGTCTCTAAAGGTTTCTTAAAGCAACTTCACTGTAATGACTTTGAATTCACAAAATAATGCTGCTTTTTTAAGTCAAGTGTAACCCTTTTGTTTTTCGGTAATAAAAATATTTAGAAGAGCTTGTTTCCTTTGCTTAATTTGCACTGTATTAATCTTAGATACTACACATTGTGTAGGAGGCTCTTTTCTGGGACACTCACTGTAAGCCTGCTTTAGGCCCCAGTTAATGCAGAACAGAAATGCAGCTGGTAGCTTTTAAAAAGAAAAATGAGTCCATCCTGTCTGATACCTTCTTGCCAATGTTTTTAAAATACTCCCTAGATGTAGGAGTCTATATATTCTTGCCTCTTATTTAGTGAGCATCCTAGCAGTATAAAACAAATGCATTTCTGAGAAAGAGAAATTTTAAAATACCAGTTCATTTCACTAGCATACTCTCAAATTCTTACAAGTTTCAGTGTCAGAGGGAGCCAAGCTAAGGCAGACTGGTCTAGTGTACATCTGGAAGAACTTGAGTAGCCTGGACACCTGGATGTGTGCAATCTGTTACTGCTTTGTTATTTATTTGGGCTGTTTTAACACATACTGTCCACACTGTGGTGCTCACTGCTTAAAGGATGGAATGATTATACTCTGGTAGATCTGATGTGCTGAAGATGGCACTGAAGTGCTTCATTTTCATGAAGTATTTCAGTAAAAGGCTTAGTTTGCTCTGTTTTGGCCCAGAGCTAACTTACCCTGTTGCTCTTTTGTCAGCATGTTTGAAGAGGAGTGGGCAGGCGGAGAGTTGTTCTGATGACAGCCAAAAGCCTAGCTCAGTGAACAGAGTGCAGAACCAGAATGTACTTCCCTTATGCTGCTAAAGTCTCATGAGACTATAGATATTTCAGGTTGTATTATGCTGTGACAGAGTGGTACTGGCTCTCAAATCTTCAGAGAGCAAAGCAGCTTTCTGCTGTTTTGTTCTTATGACTGAGGACATTGCCAACCGACTGAAACATGCAGCTGTTACAAGTTATATCGCTGTAACTGATGAAGACAATTTTGACAATACTGTGTTGAATGCTTTGTTGAACTCTTTAACATGCAAAGTTTTTTGTAGTCTGCCTAGGCAGTGCACATGTTCCTATAAACAATTCTCTTTGATTCCTAAAATTTTAATCATTTTAAAGGATTACTGCCACTATCCTGTATATCAATTTGCTGACATAAAGCACCATTTAGCAGCTGATGGGAACTCTCCTGTTGCTAGCAAACTACCTTCTGCTTGTGCACCCAAAGAGTGTAGAAATGTCTGCAGTTGTTCAGCAAGGATAAATAGATTACAAATATTTTACATAAAGCATTTCTGAATGCAGTGTTGTGGCTTTTAACAATAAAACCTGAAAGATCTAGAAGGTCCTTTGAAGAGAAGCAAGGAAACCTTTAAGACGATTACTAATGAGAGGAATAGTATTGCTTTGTATCTCAGTTTCCACATAAGTTTAGATTGGAGAAGAGAGAAAGCATTGCTGAATGAGTGTGTAACTTGACAGCTTACTTGTACTGAAAACAGTTTTGCTTTTCTAGTGTGTGTTTCTCATTCATTCATTGAATGAACTCAGCAGCCCCAGGTGCAAGGTTGGCATAGTCTTCAGCTAGATTAATGAGTGTCCTGACCAAAATGGTGGCTGGGTTTAGGCTGTCTTGAGTTAAGACTGAAACTTTGGTAAGCACTAAGGCTGTCACATGAAGGGGATAAAAATGAATAGACAGGAGGAATAGGAATGGGAGGAAGGAATGGTGCAGGGCCATGTATTCTCCTGTCTTTGTCTTGTTTTGATATCAATGAGCTACACTTTACATATATGCATAGCTAGTGGGACATTAAGTCTTTCCCAAAGAAACTTATCTTCACTTACTTTACAGAGAGGCTTTGGCTGGATAAGCTTGCCTGACAGGGTGAGAAGCATTAGTACAAGATCAAGATTACTTATGGATGTTTTTGCTGTTTCCCAGCAAAAACATACACTCCAAGTCATTAAAAATATTGTACTTTAATGTTCATCATTTGTTTGAAACAAAACCAAAAAACCAGCTCTTTAATCTTATGTTGCTACACTGCTACTTTAAAGGAATGATTTCAATCCTTGCATGGGTGGCAACTGTTGTCTTAATGCTTTCTGGAATTAGAGATCTAATCAATAATGTAGGGTTTGTATTTTCATCTTAAATAAATGTTTGGGTTTTTTAAAATAATAATTAAAACCAACTGCAACAGTTGCTGCATTTTCATTCATTTTACCTGAATAGTAAATGTTGTCTCTTAATCCAAAGCATACAATGTACTGTACATAGACTAAAAACTTTAAGTGACTCAAAAGACTTTGGGACTTCAGTACCTAAGTTTTTAATCCCCTCCCAAAGGATTTTTTTTTTTCTTTTATCATTGAGTCATTTTGACTTAGATCTGACTGTAAATTTTTAGTTAATATTTAATTTTTTTCTTGGTATGCTTCTCTGAAAGAATTTCTGAATCTCCTGACAGGCCCCTATAGATTAAAATTTGAACTGCAGACAGGTGTTTTGTATTGGCCACTGGCTAATTTTGTTTATTTCCTTATTGCTTTTGTAATATATGTCTTTTTTTCACTTACCTTTGCCTATTCAGACAGTTGAGCTGCTTCTACTTAGCACTTCTTGCAGGATCACACAACTCACTAAACATATGCTGTGGTCCTCAGGTCTATGTTAAAATTTATTAGATAACATTTTTAAAAGCAAACTGCAAATCAAACAAAAAAAGGATAACACTTAGAAGCTGTCAAAATAGCAGAGTGTTTTTGTAAGACATTTTTGGAAATTCTTTTTAACAAAAAACATTTAAATCTTCAAGTATCAGTAACTTTCCTGTCCCTAAACAGAACATTTGTTAGAACATGAAGAGTTATACAGAAACAGAAAGTTTATAGGAAAATAATTTCCCTTTGAAGTAAGCGATCTTTTATGTAAAGTGGAAGAAAACTAAGGCTTCCTTCTCAGTCACTACAAAAATTAAATTTGAGTGTCCTTCCTGCAGAAGATGGGAGAAATACCTGTTGGCCCAGGCAAGTCCTTGACAATGCATCAGTTGCTCCTGAGCTGGAGAATAATTGCCTTCAGCAGATTTATCATTTAATAGCTATGTCTGAGTCTCAGTGGAGAAAATAATTATAAATTAGGCTGTGCCTTCATGTAAAATTAGGCTTTATGAAAATAAAAAACACGAGAGTCGAGTTAAACAATACTGTGGTGCAAATCTTCCCCCTTCCCCATTTTTAAAAAACAGATTAAAAAAAAAAAAAATGCAGAAGAAATAGATATTTTTATTCTTCATGGCTCATCTATGAAAGCCCCAGTTTCTTCAATCGTATCCTAAATGCCACGGGTTGTAAGAGATGATGCAATATATTGTGGTGTTAACTTTTTAAGATCTACCTGATCCTACTGTGAAGTAAGAAGTATCTAAAGGCTTTCTGAGTGGGTTGAAGGAGAAGAAGAAGTATTTCCTAAAAGGTAAACATAAGTATTGTTCTGTGTTGAGTGCCTCTGACAGACAGATGTACCAGAATATGAAAAATACTCTTTGGAATGGATCTTTAAGTAGCTGGGAGCTTCTTGTATCACATTGTCATGATTTAAAATAGAAGCATTTCTAGCAGAGTGCAAGTAAGTAATATTTGATTTTTAGAACAGGATTCAAATGCAGTTAAGAATCTTGACCTGAACATAGCATATTTCTATTTTTATACCTTGCATCATGTGTGGTTATAGTTTAAGTGGTCTTTATTCAAAGGAAAAGCTGTCAGTGCATTCATGTGAATGTGCTGGGGTTTAGTTTCCAGAGAGCACCTGGAATTCAAGCATAGTGCAGAAGCATGGGGTTCTTTCAGTGGGCTATAACTCTGTCTCAGTTGTCAGAAATCTAAATGCGAAGACGTACTAGAAATAAGACCTTGAGTTGCTCACTTAGCTTTGCAAAGGCTCAAGCCATGTGTGGAAAGCTAATCAAACACAGGCATTGTGCATTAGCTAATGGGAAATTATTATCTATGGCTTAATCCCAAGAAAGAAGTTGTAAGCCTTCTTTTAGGTTTGTAAGTAATGGTTATGAGGTGGGAGGAATTTTTCATACTGATAACTGTTTCATTCAAAAGGTATGATCTTGGCTATAAATGTGCAGCAAGGCTCATAGAGGAAAGAAGTTTGCAATGCGGGCTAAAGGCATGATCTTGAAATAATACTATTCCTTGTGTTAACATGCAGTGGAGGCTGGGAAAGTGTTATAAAGGGATTGCATAATTAAATTATGAAGCTTGTAATATTCACATTCAAACAATATGCTACTCTTATCACACCAGCCTTCTTAAAAGAGTGTTAATAAGCCTGAGGTTTTATCAGGATATGATGCACTATGTTGGTAAGAAAGAATGAAAACTTTCCATAGTATGGGCAGTTCCTTCTTCCCTTTTGAAGAAAAAATGCCTCAGTGCAGACCCTTGCTGTGAACTAGGACAGCTGAGCTCCAACACCTGTTTCTTTTCGCACGTCATTTCTCAGAGGCGGGAGATTGACCTCAGAGAGCAGTGGCTCTGGTAGCCTCTGTCGCACACGCGTGGGTTAGCCCCGGTGGTTTTCAGAAAGAGTCGGAAGCTGGTCGCAATGAACGTGGGCCTGAGCAATGGGAGTAGCAGAGACTTTAGGAGTTGCAACTTTGACAAGCAGGATGTGTGCTGCTGTAAAGAGTTTTAATGACCATGTGAAGACACAGGGGAAAGGACTCTTTGAAGGTCATCATTGCATCACTGTCATGATGTATCATAAGGTAAGGAAGAATACATGAGGTATAGAGGTGAGCAGACACAAAAGCCCGTGGGGTGTTTCCTCTGCTCAGGCCCATGCATGCTCTTTTGAACCTAAGGACAAGGCCACTCTGTTTTTGGGGACAGTGAGTTCATGCTCATAGATGTAGGTTGCTCTGTGGCTGTTGGTCCTTGGGCAGTGAACTTGCCCTGTCATGTTTAAATTAGAGCGTAGACATGCCATGGAACATTAAGCTGTTTCTGGCCATCTTCCTTTGACGTGGAGTGCAGTTTTAGGCAAGTGACTTAGGCCATAGTTTCATTATGCTGCAGCTTTAATGACAGTACTGGCTTAAGGAGTTTGTATCCTCATGCGTTGGTATGCTGCCCTTCAAATTATGGCCACACAAGCCGTTGGAAAAGCAATGCTATAAGTGAATAAATGAACTGATCCAGGTGAATACAATTCTTTGAACAGAACGGCGTGCCAGGGTATGAGAGAGCAGTAAGGGTTTGAAGGCAGCAGCAGAGTGGGAAACTTTTGAAGGATACTTCGTGACAAGGTAGCTGTGCTGACTTAGGTATTTATTTTGTCTGTTGCTTGCTTCCTGCAGAAAAGAAAGGTGATTTGGCCAAGTCCTTACAGTTAAGAAACTGTGGGTTGCCATCCCATGATCCCTCTTTCAGTAGTGCAGTAATAGCGTTTATAATGTATCTTAACCTTTTCATGCTAGGAGACAGTTAAAATGGAAGAGGAAATATCTTAAGTCTTGTCATGTTAGGCAAAATGCATCTTGCACAGAATATAACTAAGTAAGAGTGGGAAGGATGCACTTCTCAGAATGTAAATATGGGTAATCACTGTCATAGTGATAGGGTGACTCACCAAGTTATACATTTGTAGATAAATTTTCCTTTACAGTTCTGCATGTACATTTAAAACCACAGAATGCTTGAAGTCTGATTCTGGACTCAGCAATCCTTTTCAATTGTGCACGACCGTCTATGCAACTAACTAAGAAACAGGAGCTACATCATGGAAAAGGACAGGGGTTTCAGACTTGCATTTTAGGAGAGGAATAAGTACATGAATTTTAGACTAATCTATCTGGCATGTAGCAATTGCAAATTTTTTTTGGTGGAATATTCCCGACAAGAATTTAAGAGCTTTATGAGGTAGATAGATTTAAGAACTCACTGACTTAAGACATCAAATGAAAATCCCAAGTGTCTGCAATACTTTTATTTTGGAAGCACTTTTACCAAGTTAGGTGAGAACACCGTGGTTGTAACCTTGCAGAAACAGAGTACCAAATGCTATATATATTATGTTCCTAGTAACCTGACAGAAAAGAAAAAGGCACCTTTAACCAGCAGTGGCCAGGGGTGTATGCTGACAACTAACAACAGCCTTGACCACTCCTCTTGACTGAAAAGACTGCTTTCTTGGTCACCTGCCTATTATCTCTACGAACTTACTCTGTTTTGTTCTTCTTTACCCCTTTAATTTTAATTTTCTTTCTCCCTTTTGGATTGTACCCTCTAGCTCTTTTACCATCTCAGTTTCTCCTGCCCTTTTCCAAGCTTTTTTTGATTCTCCTTTCTTTCCCTCCCTATATATTAGCAGTCAGAAATATACAGAAAATACCAGATAATGATGAAACAATCTGTAGTTACAAGTCTTCATTCAGGCTACTGTGTGACCTCTCAGGCTGTTTCATAATTATGTTATTTCCTTAGTGGCCCAACATGCTCAATATTCTGGTATCTTACATAAGTTTATTCATTAATTTTGAGTGGATGAGTTGAAATTAATAGGATATTTTATTATTAAAATAAGGGGAAAGCTTGTTACAGCTAACTTACAGATTTGAGATTTAATAGATTTATATTCAGTACATAAAACATCTTGGTTTTGAGCCTTCCTCTTGAGAGTTGTCACATTTCACTCCTGTGTTTAGAATTTTTACATTTTGAATTTTTACTACAGTTAATGAAGAATTTAAGGCTTCCTTTCAGTGAAGACCATACAGATAAGCATTTGCTGATTAATTTTGTCTTGACCTCAGACAATAAACATGGTCTTGCAAATTCTTTCCCTCTAGCCAATTATTAATTTATGTGGTTAAAATACTGTAGATATAAACTTATCTGCTATTCCCGTTGTTCATATAGTTAATCTTTGAATCAGCAATTGATGTCTGGTTAATAAAAGCATGGATGCAGAGCATGTATTTTTCAGATTGAAAATGCAGTGATTTTTTTTTTTTTTTCGGAGGGCTTTTCTTCTGTGTCTCCTGTTTTTATAGTTTTGAGTGAAATGTGATCTAGAAGTGAGTCATTTTAATGCAATGGTACAAGGTCTGTGGAAAACACAATGGTTACTGTTGAAGAAAATTTTTTTATGTTTGTTCTCTTGGCAAAACTATTTAAACTCAGCATAACTTGCGTTTTTCCAGAATGCTATTATGGCACTCTGATTCTCATCTAACTAAGGTGTATTCATGGAGACATCTTTCTCCTTCCTCTTCTTTGTTAACATCAGTATCAACATAGAAACAAACTACTGGGCCCTGTGCAAGTGATAAGCTGTGTGGATAGTTCTGGTAATAAAAATATCTAATTTTTCTTGTTTTAGACATGGCCAGTGCTTCTGTAATATTCAGAAGAATAATTCCCAAGTAGTCCAAATAGTTTGTGCTTGAGCAGAACTATAAGATCTTATGCTGGTTTTAGCTGGGATAGAGTTAATTTTCTTCATAGTAGTTAGTATGGGGCTGTTTTGGATTTGTACGGAAAACAGTGTTGATAACACAGGGATGTTTTAGTTACTGCTGAGCAGTGCTTACACGGAGTCAAGGCCTTTTCTGCAGCTCTCACCACCTCACCAGTGAGCAGGCTGGGGGTGCACAAGAAGCTGGAAGGGGACACAGCCGGGACAGCTGACCCCAACTGACCAAAGGGGTATCCCATGCCATAGGACATCATGGTCAGCATATAAAGCTGGGGGAAGAAGAAGAAAGGGGGGGACATTTGGAGTGATGATGTTTGTCTTCCCAAGTCACCATTACGCATGATGGAGCCCTGCTTTCCTGGAGATGGCTGAAAACCTGCCTGCTGATGGGAAGTGGTGAGTAAATTCCTTGTTTTGCTTTGCTTGCATGTGTGGCTTTTGCTTTACCTATTAAACTGTCTTTATCTCAACCCCTGAATTTTCTCACTTTTCCGATTCTCTCCCCTAACCCACTGGGGAAAGAGTGAGCAAGCAGATGTGTAGGACTTAGTTGCCAGTTGGGGTTAAACCACAACAATCTCCATGGATTCTTAAAAGCTTTCTACCACTGTAGTTTATTACCTTTTTGCAGGGTAATATATATATATTTTTTTTAATTGCTTGTTTGTCAGTGGCATTGTTAGCAAACTTCTAGTTGCACAAGTTCTAAATTTCTGTGCAGCCTACAGAAATGGAACAAGAAAAATGATGATTTGGCAGACACTCTCTTGTACAATGCAACCCTCAAACATCACAAGTTAAAAGTTAATTTGCCTGTGATTGTTAAAGCTTAGTCATTAAGACTGCCAGTCAGTGTAATTTCTAGTATCAGTCTGTTGAAATGAGCTGAAATGTTTGCTTTTTGTATGGTGCTGTTTATGCTATGCCACAGCTTGGGTGTCCCAGAAAAAAATTGCATTAGTTTTGTCCTGGGGCACCATAGTAGGGGTCTGAATGTTTGAACAATGGTCTCTAGATAAGAAAGACTAAGGTAATACTTAACTTTAACAGCAGTCGATCTACAGATTGTTCAAAGCAAAATAACCTCTCCCTGTCAACTCTCTGAAACACAGCTGTAAGAAACAGAATTCTAAGGTAATTTACTTCTGTCTTGTTGCTTTTGTATTCCATTGACTATCATGTTGTTCAGTACCTTTATGCTGTTCTAGAATAGCTCCCCATGTAATGATAAATAATTAAATTTATAATTTTATACTCCATGTACACAATCACTATGAAACATCTTTAAATGTGGACAGTGTAAGTATAGAAACAATTGAACTCTAAAACCAAGAATCCCAGTGAGAGACAAAATATAAAACTTCAAAATAAACTATCATTAACAAAATAAAACAGAATTTCATGCCTACATCACATAGTTGTTAATAGATCACACAGGTAACAATGATAATATGCTTATTTAAATTAATATCTTTGTCTTTTCAGTTTCATATATTCACACAAGAACAATATTAAAGGATTGTTTAATTATCTTTAAGTCTTCTGAGATTCAGGAAAAAATCACAGTGATGAATAAAAAGCGAAAAATATAATAACTGTCAATCACTCGTATAATTCAATATTTTAACAGCATGTGACTCAATTACTGGGGTCGTTAATAGAGAAAATGTAGATTGTCTTCCCTGGAAAATAGATTTGGAATACCAGGGATGGCCTGTTCCACAGAAAATTAAAAGAATATCTCTGTAGTTAACACTATGCATTTTTCAACAAAAATCAAGACAGTTCTGGACAGTTGCTTGTGAAGACAGATCATGGAATTTAATTGGGATTTCAAGTCTTAATCTTCCAGCAGAGCCTCTTTGTTAATATGGTAATATTAGTAAATGTCAAGTCTCTGAACCTGATTCAGTGTGTTAACATGAGATCTTAATAATTAACAGCCTAATCCAGTCGTCCTAGTGCAAGGCCACTGGTAGTCTCTAAAACATAATTACATATTTAAAAATAATTAAATGGAAAAAAAAATAGTGTTTTTCAAAAGAATTTTCAAAAAAATAATGTTTTCAAGTCTTTTCCTTTAATGTTTTCTCTTTGTAAATGTTCTAACATGTTCCCCTCATGATCCCCATCACTCGGAAAGCACTTTGTGACTCATTAGTTACAACCAACTATTAAAACCCAGGAGTGCATTTTAATGCTTTATATTTGAAAATAATTGGTCACCACAGTTTAAAATTCTAACATATATATTTGAGAGAAATATGACTGTCCATTAAAAGCCCCTACTAATCAAAAGAGAGACTACATTGCTACAATGAATCTTGAGTTTGATTCAGCTCTAAAATAGTTTCATGCATTCTGTGTTTAACTGTTAGAGGTTTAAGTTAAAGTTGTAATATTAGTTGTAGAGCTAAGCTATCAGCTGCAAACCATTTATTTTAATTTCATTAATAAATTTTCTAAAATTCTCTGATTACCATCTTGAGCTGCCTTTTGAGTAATCCAAAATAATACCTTACTGTAGGTAGGTAATGAATGCATGCAATAAATAGTTAATTTATTTGAAAATTACTCTGTGCTGTTCCAAGTGGGTTTACAGAATATTGAGGAGGATGTCATTTCCAAACTAAAAAACCAAAACCAACCCTGTTCTGGTTTCGGCTGGGATAGAGCTAATTTTTAATTTTTTTTTTTTCTCTTCCTTCTTAGTAGCGAGAACAGTGCTGTGTTTTGGATTCAGTATGGGATTTGGTATGAGAAGAATGTTGATAATGTACTGATGTTTTCAGTTATTGCTAAGAGATCAAGGACTTTTCAACTTTCTATGTCCTGCTAGTGCGCAGATACACAAGAATCTGGGGTGAGCATAGCCAAAACAACAGATACAACGGTCCATTGGAATATGCCATATCATGTAACATCATGCTCAGTATATAGATAAAGGTGGATAGGGATGCTCACTCTGGCTTCTGAGATTGTGGTTTCGGGACTTTTTTTTTTCTGGGATCACTGTCCAGGAACACGCTGGGCATCAGTTAGCAGATGGTGAGCAATCACATTGTGCATTACTTGTTTGTATTTTCTATTATTACTATTAACCTTGTTATTTTCATTTTATTTCAATTATTAAATTGTTTTTATCTCAACCTATGAATCTCCTTACCCCTCTAACTCTTTCCCCCATTCCCTAGGGGTGGAGGAGGGTGAGTGAGCAGTTGTGTGGTGTTTGCCTGCCAGTCAGGTTTAAACCACAACACCCCAAACCAATCCTAATTCTTTTTCTGGAGTATTCGACTACTGAAACTCAATGCATTTATTTTTAGTGTTGTGGCTCATCCATGAATATGCTCTTTTTCTCCATGCTGGGATACTCTTCAATGTCTGACTTCAGGATAGAGGCAGCAGAACAAAGTGGATTACATTTAGAAGTTGATTAGTTTTAGTATGTTTTTCATCATACTATTCTACACAACTGTAGTTTGTGAATATATGCATTTCTAGTATGAAAAGACTTTGCCCCGATCTAGAAACATTTCTAATATGTTGCACTATGAAATTGTTACATAACTGAATTTCTGGAACTCATACATCATATTTTCTACTAAAATGCAACTTTTAGAGCTGCCTGCTAACATTTTTTTGTTAATATACTTCAAGACAACGAAGTGTGAGCTACTTTTCAGTTTTCCATCAGTACTTTTAAATTTCTTTTCTGAAACCTCAATATAGCAGTATGTAAGATCTTTAAGCTGTCTTTCTTCACCAAAAAAGGGAATGCCAATGTAAAGGAAGCCAACAGTCTTATCTGCTTGGGTGCTTGAATGCTGTTCATACAACATATTTTATATCTGTATTATGCTCATAATACATAAATGTTAGATACTTTGGCAGTCTGATCATGAGCTGTATATGATTTTCCTGTAGGAACTGCTGGAAAGACAATACAGACTTTTACAGTAGGTCTTCCCCCCACCCCCTCTCCGACACTGTATTTTCTATTTTCAATGCTTATTTTCTGTGTCAGTTTCACTAATAGGAAAAAAAAAACCCACAAAACAACAACCAAAAAAACCCCCAAAAACAAACAAAAAAAACCCCTATAAGGTTTAATAATGCACTTGCTGAGGTATGATTACTCTTTCCCAATGTCTTTTGAAATTATTATTAACTAATTAATGGTGGACAAAGAAGTCTTCATACGATTCAACAGTGTGCCATATAGAACTTGGCTACATATTTACACATGATTATAATGAACCATTTTTATTGCATCATGGTATTATTTAAAAAAGGCATTTACTCCATTTGTGTTTAGATTACCTTTTAAACACAGTGAGAATTTAGACTTAAACTTACACTTAGCATTAATTTCTTTTATAATCATTAGTCATATGGGGGTTTTCTGTTTAACGGAAGGGCTTTTATTTAAAAAAAATGTTTAATCTATTTAAATTTCTCTTAAGGTTGGGAAGAAAAAGTCACAGTCAGGTTAATAATATGTCTGGTAAGGAGTAATGCTGTTTTTCTGTTATGTTCTGTCATTTTTACTTGGTCTTATTATTCTTATTACTCCAAGAATTTCTTAATATAATTTTCAAAATGAACTTGAAAGAGTGGAACCTGAGTGTTTCAGAAAGTTAAGTGTTTAAACTGCCAGATATTGCTAAACTTCTGTAAGTTTTATATTGTATTGATGGATTGTCAGAACAGATACTTTTCAAAGGTCAGTACAGTAGCAGAAAACAGATTTGAATACAGATTTTTCATGGTATAAGCAAGGATTGATATGTAAGCAAAATTAATTTGTATCAAGAAACATTGAAGCGCAGGAAAGCATTATCTAATTTTCAGCAGATTATAAATTACTTCAGAACAAATTACTCTGGTTCATAACTTCATCATGGTTTCCCCCAAATGATAAATATAAATTGAAAGCGTATGGGGAAAAATCATGGGAATAATATATTTTGCTCAGGGAAATAGTCAGAATGTGTTGGATTTACTTAATTAAAACATCTAATAAATCATTTTTTCAATGTGGAAAATCTATTGCAACTTTTTTACACAAAAGGCAATGGGAGAGTTAGGCATACATTCAGTATTAGAAAAGACTAGAAAAACATATAGCTATCCTAGTATAATATATAATATGTAAATTATTATACATATTTGTCCATAAACATAAAAACAGTTAAAGAAAAAGTGTCATAATAACAAACCAGTTCTGAGTTCCAGATCAGCCCTGATGTTTTCCTAGATTGGAAGCTCTTTGATGTTGTAATGAAGGCAGTGGAATTTCAGTACAAATATGTAACCTGTTCTGCGAGAGTGATTTGTTGACCATGGTAAATGACAAATGTTAGATAGACATGCTCTTTGAGGGTGCTGCTAGGCCTGTTCCTTCTGTGCATGAGGCTTTTATAAAGTGTTCACCATTACTTATACACAGCTAAATGGGAATATCCCTATAATTACAGTTTTGTTTGTCAAACATCAAACATTTAAAAAAATACGTATCTCTTGTTATTGTCTTGGGATTAAACCGTGAGCTGTGTGTTATTAGCTTGCTTGTAGTGCCTCATGCAGGTTGTAACTAAGGTGCTTATAAATCTTGCATAATGCCCTAACACATTATTGCTCTAATCTTGTGTCCTGTGTTTTAAAATATTTTACTGGGGTTTTGTTTAAATTATATTGCTGTGGAATGTTACCAGTTTTAAAACTTTTTATATCCCAATCATGAGTCGCAGCCATCACACTTTTGGAATTTCTTCAAAGTGGGCAAAACATGCTTCAGGAATATTTACAAACCTGCTTCATCAAGGTGAGGTTGATGAAATATGTGTTGCTTTGTGTCTTAACGTGCCTGTGGTTTGTATGCAGTACTTTGGTTGACAAATGCAAAACATGAATTGCATTATTCCTTGGAGGGGGAAAACCAAATACTTGGAAGTGGAATAATATTCAATAGATTTGATGACATTTCCTTGTTTAAAAAAAAAAATAAAAATGGTTAATGTATTTGGAAAAGGGGAGCATTTTTTAATTAAACAGTAGTCTCTCAGTCCTGTTTTACTGTGTCCTTCACAGTTTTTATCATGCTGATATGTCCTGTGTCCTAAAAAATATTTTTCTGACAAGTTCAAAATTATCAGTAGATGAAAAAAAAAAAAAGGTTTTCATTGGAATATGCTCACTCATTGGGGGAGGGTGGGGAATTCACATAATTTGCTGTACTTGAGCTGAAAAAAAAGAGAGAAAAGAAAAAAGAGGTGCTCATTTAATTAACGCTGTGATTTTTTCACCTGGCTGGTGGAGAGAAGAAAACTTTGCCGAAGGGCTTAACAAATCACATGTGGTCTGGAAGATATGAGTTAAAGTCACACATTCTGTTTGGCATGAAGTAGCTTCTCCTATATCTGTGGAAGCTGGTTCCCCTAAGTCCCAAGAAAATGTTATTGTAGTTGGTACTTTCGTTATATAATAGATTCTGTGTATCACTCGAAAAACTGCAAAGCAGGTGCTGGTTACACTTGTACTGTTAATTGAAAAATAATAAAAATAATACTAAAGAGCTGGTAGTAATTATTTAAATGTTATTTGACATTAAGATATTAAACAAAAAAGAACTCCAGGTTCTTGTTAATTAGGTACTTGTTACCTATGTACGTAACAGGAATGATTCTTCTTTTCAGTGGGAGGGAGCTGTGATACGTCACCAGAGGTCTTTCATTCCTCTTGGCAATCAGTTCACACTGGTATGTGAGCATTAAAACTTGGTCTGATTAGAGAAAGGAAAACTGGTGATGATTCCAAGGTTTCAGACAGAGGGGTATTTACATGCCTGTGCTCTTAGGTGTTGATTTTAATTATTATGATAATCTTAGATACATGGTTGCTTATTGTATTAGATGGTCTTTGACTCTTTGTTCCATGTAATAAGGATAGTCTAATAAAGATGCTTTTACAGATCAATAAAGGGGGAGAAATATGGGAGATTTGTACTTAAGTATTACTATCATTAAATAACAAGGTGAATTCCCTGTACTTGTTTTCTTCTCCAAAGAAGGATGAAAAAATTTAACTTCTGCATCGTCATGCTTTCTCTTCCAAAGGAAGATGACAGAGTTTGGAACTAGTGCACAAGGCTGACGGCAGCCACTATCCACACCCTTTGCTATTTTCCCTTTAATGATTTACTCTTTGGATGATCACTAGCTGGAAAGAAAAAATGTTTCTCTAAGCATACAAGACAGCCAGGCTCATATCCCTAATTACTATTCTTTGGAAAGATGACAGCACATTTTACTGTAATTATTGCTCAGCTGGATGTGTGCTTATGAAAAAATAACTCATTTCAAATTATTGTATAGGATGTTAGGATGGCACTCTCTAATGTGTGGTGTTCGAAACCAGCAAAGAATAGACTTGATATTCTTACTGATTTCTAAGTGTAGCAATATTACTTGCAATAGAGCTTATGAATATTCAGTTTCTTTGCACAGAAACTGAGAAACCTGATGTTAAAAAAAAAAGTTTTAAAGCATAATTGAAGGCAGGATTAGACAAAGACGTTACTGAAGACAGCTGGATTTGTTTAAAAGGCAGCAAAACAAGGTTATGGGTACTGTAACTTCAGCATGCAGAGAATCCATGCTGGCATGTAGTAAACTAGCCCAAAGCGTTTTAGTGTGTCCTTAAACTATAGTCCTATTTAAAAGCTGACTAGAAAAACTGGAAGGTGCTGCTTGAAATATGTGATACCTGGGTGTGTAGATGTGTCCCTGCTTATTTTCATGATGCAATTAAGTTGTCATTCCACTTTTTTTTTTACTGGGTTAATGAAGTATTCTTCACTTCTGATAGTGAAGTGCCAAGAAGGTATGAGCTGGATTTTCTTTCTGCGTATCAGCTGAAAAATGGAGGGTTTATGTACTTAGGAATACATCGGAACAACCATAAAAGTAACTGAAAGCAGAATCTTACCCTGGATTTTCTACTGAAAATTATTTAATATGAAAAAAAAAATCAGCATCATGAATTTTTGCTCAGATGTGTTAGGTGAAGAAGTTGCCTGTGTATAATGGGGGAGCAGTATTTAGCCAATCATACCTGAATTACTGGTCATCTTGATATAAAAGGATTCATATTCTGTCCTATGCCATTCTTTTCTATAATGTGTGAAGGAATTTCATGAAGAGTTATGAAAATAAGTTGTCCATGCCAATTTTCAGGATAAAACAAAGCATGACTAGATGAAACTAGCACCTTACACTAGTCTTAACTTAGATCATTAAATTACTTAAAATTCAGTCCACTGAGCATAATGACATTATATACTGCATCCTGCTAAGTAAAACCAACCAACCAACCAAACCAGGTATGTTCTTTTGAACTCTCCAATATCTTTTGGTAGTATAAATTGATGCTTAATCAATAATAACTGCACAGTGTTTTGCCAAAGCATTTGCACTGTGTGCTAATACAACTTTTCTGTGTCTAATGCTTACTGAATGAAAGCTGTATATTGAATCTAACTTAAGCTAAGATAGTTCATTTTGTTATGATATCTTTTAATTTTCAAGATAGTAGCATCTCTATGGCTTTCATAGGATACGTTAAGGGCTATTTTACTTAGTAAAGTTTAATAAATATAAAATGAAGTGTGTATCAGAAACTGTTGTAGAAAAGATAAAATACTATGTACTGGTCTTGTTAAAATTCTGATTATGGCCACGATATATTAAGGTGCTAAATGACACATGAAAAATCATCTTGCCAAAAGGCAGAGATCTCAAAACAAGCCAAGAATGTTTATTGAAGTAAAGCAAGCCTGACTCAGGAACTTCTAGTAAAGGGAGACAAATGCCTTCAAAGAAAGGTGTTGGCATTTATACCTGTGTACATGCAGCTGTGTTTGTAAAAGAGTTGGTAGTATTACTTGCTGCATCATTCTAAGATTATGTTTGTACACCATGTTTGTACAGGAGCTGGAAGTATTTACTGCTTCATATGGAGAGACATCAGCTGTCTTCATGCTAGTCCTGGTTTATGTTTTGACCTTTCATACATTGCCACTAGTGTTTGAGTTGAGCTGCCTGTTCCTTATAACACAGTAATGAACTAGAGGTAAAAATCTGTTGAAAGAGCAGAGTTTGAGTTGGATGAACAATCAGAAGTGGAATAAAGCATATTACACATCTAAAACAAACCCATTAAAATACTTCCAACATGGGGGTCAGTAGCTATTGCTTTGGGGTGTGCTATTGCCTGCCTCCATCTAAACCAGTTCTTCCAGCTCCCTATCCCTCTTTGACACTTTTCATTCTATGTCTTGTGCTGTATTTGTACTGCTGAAAACAGAGCTCCATGTTTCACTAAAACCAATTGCTAATCCCCTACTATTGGAAAGACTCTGAAACCTGAGGCAGATACCAATTGAGCAATGTTATTGCCTGGTGTTCCAGTAAATGTATTAGTTTGTCTGCCCAAACCTGCTGTCTAATCATTCCTGAATGAGCAGAGAAATCACCAGCTATCAGGCCTGATAATCTAAAAAAAAAAATTAAAAATTTGCAAATGAGTTGGAATATATTTGTTTCTTTCCCCTGCCCAAATATGTGACATTGGAGCCTACAAGTTACTACGCTGTTTCTCATTGAAGGAAGTGTGTGTGTGTGTGTGTGTGTGTGTCTATATATATGTGTATATATATATGTGTATATATATATATATAAAAGAATAAAAATTGGGGTTTGCATTTCTGATACATGGAGTCTTTCTTACTCTTCATACACAATACTATCTTCTTTATGTACTATGTTGTGTATACATGTAAGATATCCACTACAGAGATCTGAAACAGCCAAAAATTTTAAGAGTTTTTCCCTGTTAATTTTAACTTATGAGTAGTTTACTTCAACTGTTTGAAATAAAACCAAAATGTAAGTACATATTTTTTAACTTCAAAATAAGCAATTCATGGGAAATTTTAGAAATCTCAAAAAAGTTATGTCAGGCAGGTGCTGAACTCAGTTTGTCAGAAACAAAATATTTTTTCATCTAACATTATAGAGTTCCCAGGTAAAAGTAAGAGCTCTTTATATTGTAAATATCAGTACTCAACTCTTACTTTTTGCTGGGATGAAGATCTGTATTTTAGACCTGTGCTTCAAGATGTTGAGCTCTACTCCTATAGAAAGAAATTTTAAGTGAACATCTGCAAAAAAGCATTAGAGGAGAAAATAGAATTTTTTTTAAAACACCAAGGAGTCTAGGAGCCAAATTGCATTCTTCCAGAGCGCCTCAAACCTCCTGCAATGCAACCCAGTAAATGTCCCTCCTTGTTTTATTCTTTTAATTCACACTGCTCAGACTGAATCTTTTCCAATTAGCATTGCCTGTCCCTGTATAAGATCCATGGCATCTACTCCATTGCTTGCGCCGTTAGACTCGTGAGTTATAATCACAGACCTGGTGATTTATAGGATTCTCTGTGTGGGAAAGTTACTGCTCTGTGAGCTAAGTTTTGAATTTACAGTACTGCTAGCCTATTCCACTTCTGTTTTTAAATACAGTTGTGAACAAGCTCATTTGAAAGTGAACTTAGAGTACTCAGAATAAGTTACCTGGCACATTACTCAGCTATGAATTCTAGCTTCAGTTTGTGAAAAGAAGTTGGGTTTGGGTTAGTTGGGTTTATTTTTTGGGAGACAAAATTTTTATTTTTATTGAAACTTATTAATGGCAATTTATGCAATGTTTATAGTTTTATTCTTTTAAGTTAACCCGGTCACTGTTGCTACTATTATTAAGGTACATGAAAAAAAGAACCAATTGAAAAATAAAACAAAACAAAAACCAACTCTGGAAGTGCTGTAGAGCAAAGGTGAAGTACAGAAGTAAGGCCTACAGTATGACTCAGGTTAGCATTCTACCTGAGTTCTGTTCTAAATATGACAATATGCCTTAAGCACAGATGGTGTTGGTGCTTGCTCTTAGAGGTACACATCCTATAATTGACCTTTCTGCATTCTGCATATACTGCAACATTATAGGTGTGTGTCTTTCTCATCAGCACTGTGGATATCTGGGGAAAAAAAAATCCTATTACATGGAATGAAAAAGTGGCTTACACAGTTAATGGAAACCCAGTAAAACTAAGAGACAAGAGAACAAGTAGCTTCATCAGAATGCAAAGCGAGTCCTATGGACCAGCTTGGATGGGAATGCCTTGAAGGGGTTTTTGGTTTCTTTGTATGAAGACTGGTGGTTTTGTTGTGTCAGAAACCACCTGTAATTATTTAATGCTACTAATTTCCTCCAGCTTCTAGAAAGACAAAGCTGCCATGTACTACTTAAAGCACACAGGCTTCTCGTTTTAAGATTTCATTTGAAGCATTTCTTTGTCCTAATTCACCTGTAAATAGCATGTTGTAATACTTCTTACACTCAAGAGAGTAGCTGCTAGTGCTTTCAGGTTCTTTAATGAAAGGCACCCTCACTGCAAATTGATTTATGAATTTTAAGAAATTTATGGGTGTGTTGTGTGACAGAGTTCATGTTACTTTGACAGCCTTCTGTCCTTGTAGTATAAAGCGTTTAAATGTCAGATGTGGAATCCTAACAAACATGTGCTTATTTTAGCATTAATCTGTAGCATCCTTTTTTTTTTTTTTTCTTCTCTATGCCCTTTCCTTGTTAGACATGAATATTCCTGAACTCTTGGGAGCAGATAGCGATGCCAGTTAATGACTTCAAATATCCCAACTTGAAAGGTAACTTTTTACTCCATTACTCATTGCTGTTTCTACCAAATTGTAACTTTGTTAATAAGGTGAACTCCGGGTCCAGTGATCAAAGAAATACAATTATATGACCAAGTGCAAAAAGTGGCCTTTAGGACTGCCTATGGACACATGCTTAAACTGAGTAGCTTTTTTTTTTTTTTTTTTAAAGCTCTGTAGTTACCCCAGTTTTCCAGTAGATGACACTTTCACCAAAACACTTTAATCTCAATTGACATATTTTCTGATTCTTTCCTTTATCCCCTGTTGAGCTGTCATTTTGTGTTCCTTTTTCTTGAAAGGATTCCTTGGATGCTTGATTGCTGTGACTTCTCTACTGTTCCCGAATATATTAGTGATGCTGTGGAACTGCACCAGTGTCATTCACAGGTGTTCTTTCTGTGATTGCGGTGCCCTGTTGTTCAATCCTTGCCCTTTACTAGTGGCATAATGGGCAATTGAGAGCCATGAAGATTTCAGAGCCTTAGCAGGCATACCACTTGAATTATTAATGCCTATCATATGTCAGTCTGTTGTAATGCAAGTAATATTAAAAAAAACCCAAACAAACAAACAAACAAAAACACAAAAAAAACCCACCAACAAAAAACAAACTACAAAAAACCCCACCAAACTGTTGTAAAAGGTAAAAGTAGTCTGTACTATTTTAAATACCGATTACTCCAAAAATTTAAAAATTCCCTCTAAACTATTATGGTATAGATGCTTGTGCAGTAAGGGCCAAAATCAAGGTCTCTGAAGAAACTAATAACTAAATGGTTTAAATATTGCACATGCCTAAATCCTCATAAATGTGCTATCCTGCAGAATTTTCAGGCTTGTATCAAGCATATCAGCTTTTTCGTACACTTCAGGGAATGTTGGATGTGTAAGTAAGATACGGTAGTAATGTGAAGAGAACAGCTTGAGTGAACTATGACTGAAATATTAGTAAAAAAGATGGAGGCAGAGGGGGAAAGCACCCCAGGTTGGGACCAAAAGACTATCAACCGTAGCTTGGCGTACTTTGCTATAAGGCAGGGAGGGGAACTGTTTCTATCCAGGAGGAGACTCCTTGGATAGAGGGCAGCAACCTGCCTTGGAGGTCAACAGTCAGGACACACCAGTATTTAGACAGCCCATAAGCTGAGAGGCAAAACCTTTCTTTGAACCGTATCTCTACTTCTTCCTGTTTGAGCTCAGTCTCCAATGCCTCTTTCTGTAGTGTGGTGGCCCTGTTGCATGGACTACCTGAGTCCAACTCATATGATGCAGGTCTTAGAAGGCAAGAGGGGATAAGAATTGACTGAGAGCACCTAGAGAGCTGGTATGCTATGATTTTCTACTTTGTTAGAGATTCTTACTTTAGGCACTTGCGACTTGGGCTTGAGTGAGAGGACCAACCAGTCTGATAGCTGTGAGCTGGCAACAGCAATTGGATGGCTTTGCAAACATGGATAGGCAAGAACTTGGGTATCTGGGAAGTTTTGCTTTGGGGCTGGGTATATATATAGTGATCCTGCAGAGACAGATAGGCACCAAAGCAGCTTCAAGCATCTAAGCAAGCATACTTACTAAAGTCAGTGACTCATATACATACAGAAAGTGTTCCTCTCCTGATTCAGGCCTTTTATTATTTTAAACTCTTAATTAAGTCTCTTTGAACCCACAGGTGTGGCCACTTACTGATGCTTATTTGTTTTCTTTTATTTGTCACAGGCTTTCCTTTACCAAAATATTTTAGGCAGGTGATTGAACTAGGTGTATTTTAAGGGATTTTAATTTATTCTTGGAAACTATGACCAACTTTGGTACTTTTCTGTTCTCCGGACACTAGTATAGGCATATGTTTATAGGCAGGTTTCGTATGGGTGGCTAGACCACTAGCATTCCCATTTTATGGGTTGATTTAGTTGATTATGTGTTTATGGCTACTAAATAATTTCTTATGGAATAGTATTGGGTTTAATTTTTAAATGAGTCGAAGTTTCATAGTCAAATAGTAAGAAAGCTTTTGGATATATGAGGAATTGATAAAACATTTAGGATTCACACATTTTTTCATGTCTGCCTACTGACTAGCCAGATATTTACAAATTTCAAATATGAACACATTGAATATTATGTTCACTTTCATATGCACCAATCAAACAACTATTTTAACCACTCTTCCAAACCCTCTGCTGATGTGCTGATTTTTTCTGTGGTTTAATTTCTGTGAAATTATTTCACAATACCTGAGCTGTTAAGTTATGCTTACTAAGTTATTTCGCTGTTAGTTAAGCTGTTTCATTTTATGATTTCTTAAAGCACTGTCTAGAATCCAGGCAGTTATGCAAATCACTGAACTTCAGTCATTCTGTTCTTTCTATATCAATGAATGAATTTTTGGTTGTTTTGGTTTTGTTGTGTTTTTTGTGGTGGGTTGTTTTTGGTTTTTGTTTTTTTTTTTTTAGTTTTAAGGGGTATTTTAATCCAAAGTAGAATAACTTGGAGAGATTCAAAGGATACTTTATGGAGTGAAGCTTGGCATAGAGGCCGAAGCAGGATAGGAAGCAGTGGTAGCAAATGCTTGTTCTGGTTTTGTCAGAGGAAATTTCAATCCATCTCTCCTATTTGCAGGCCAGTTGCTTCATCACTGAGTGTGCAGAGAGAACACTGTTGTAATTGTTTTGGTTTATTTTATTAAATATTTTTGCAACCTAAGAAAGATAATACATTTTTGTGTCAAAATATTTAAAAGTTTTCTCTTCACAAAAATTATTGAAAAAATCTCAAATATATAATTTTGGGGGAAGGGAGGTGGAATAAGCTAAGAACCTGAAAAAGTGATAGTGTGCTAGAACATGAATACACATAAAGTATAGGTAAACTTTGTAATCTTTAAATTAAATTTTACTGTCATCTTTTAAAGCATTTAATGTATGTCTTCTGTTTATTTTACAGTTTAGTTGGGAAAGTTTATAACTGTTCATTTTACTCTGACCTCCACTTGGAAGCAGTGCTATGTAGACTTTCTGAAAGGTGGGATTTCTGCTTATATTATAATAAAAATGTCTACTGGTGATCCTATTCAGGGAGTCTAAATTCAGCTTGAGTCTAGTGTTCATTATTGCTTTCCTGTAGGTGATTGAAGATATCTAGCCAAAGGGGAACAGTAGGTGCTGGGATTTATGGGAACTTTAAATGGGTAAAAATAATGGCTTACATCAAAATGTGTTTAGATTCATCCTGATCTTAAAATATTTTTGAGACATGGCAAGCTGTGGGATGTTGAGAGTACAGGTGAGGTACGAAGACCTCTCCCTCCAGCCGCAGGACTCTTCCTAATAATGATGGAAGTTAAAATGAATCATTTATGAGCATCAGTAGACACATGGGTGGGGCCTTTTTGTAAACTGGTATTTTGTTGATGCAATATGTGTGACAGCCTTTTAGTTCTGAATATAAATGTTACTGAGAGGAAATTAGGTTGGTTCACAGAGGAGATCAGCCAGACCTTGCACTGCATCTTGCTGAGGAGCAGGTACCTCCACCAGTTCTGTGCTTCAGATACCAGTACATGTAGAAGAAAAATGGAAGGTGAGTGTCTTGAAACTTTACTATCACTTGACTCAGTACTGAAAGAGAAAATAATTAAATGGTCAGATGTAAGGACAAAAAAAATTTGTACATATTACTATATGGAATCGAATCTAGGGATTACTTCTATGGTTTATATTTTATTTGTGGACTGAGCGAGAAAGAAAAAAAAACAACTTCTGAAAAAAAAACCTTTCCTTTTATAAAGGATAAAGAGAGCAATGGAGAAGAATTGGTGAAAAAACAGCCAATTCTCTGAGAATAAGAAAGAGCATGTAAAAGAAATGCCTTTTATCGCTGACATAAACTACTAAGTACTAGTTTTCTAGTATTCTCATGCTGGAAGCAATTATTTCACAATGGATACCTGGTGTATTCTCTCTGCAATGAAGGCAAAAAGTGAATTGATAGAGAAAACGCAGTGACTGGTATTGAAGACTGAGTTTCTACCAGAGAGAGAAGCTCAGTAAGATGTGAAATTGATTAGCCTTTCGTATTTTCTCTGAGCTGCCTTTGCTTAAGAAGGCAATTGTTAACTCCTTTGTGATCCGGTTGTGATAATTAACTTTGATAAGCAAACTGTGGGCTGGCTTTAGAGAACTTCCCTGTGAAACATGTAATATCTCAACTCCCTGATGTTCTGGTTCAGCTGGATTAATGAGTGAATGAAGTGTAGCTGTCTGGGTTTATAAACGCCTCCAGAGGATGGGCGAGGATCTCTCAGGTTCTTTCAGTGTTCTTGACCACAGATGTTGGTCATGTGTGCTATAAGCACTTCTAATCCTTTCTGTTGAACCAGAACTCTTTCTTGTCAACAGATATAGTGCATTCATGAGCAATAATGGTGTAATGCATTGCCATATATTTTGGTTGTGGTTGATAGTGTGTGTTCTTTTAACATGGGTAATGCCCAGGTTTGCATTTTTCTGCTGATTTCTGCTGAAGAGCTGAATGACCAATTCATCACCAAATTTAAATTGTTAGATGAAAAACGAAATTATTTTAGTTCAAGGGAACAAATCAGAAAAAGCTGGGGTTTTGTTCTTTTTTTTTGCTTGTTCCTTACCCGTACTCCCCTCCCAATTAATTTTAATTATGATTTACTTCAGGCTGTGATCCTGGGAAACTCCACTGCTTTGCGTTAAAAGTGTCCCGGTCCCATAGCCTTAGCTAAGAGTCTCCTTTTATGTGGATACACCCTTGTTTCTGGATGGGAAAAATTAGTTTCCCCTAAATAACAACTCTGTGTTCAACTTAGTGCCAACACAGAGTGTTGCATTGTTTGGCTGTTCTGTAGGTTTAGCAGGCCCAAACTTAACCTTGTAGAATTAAAATAATATACATGACTTCGTAGTTCAGTAAGCCTAATTTCCAAAACTGCTGAGAATCTGTGGCTCCCATTGTCTTCAATTAGAGTGAAACACTTTTGAAAATAAGAAGTTGTATGCAAATAAGTAAAAATCAGTGTTGCCACCCATCCTTCTGGCACCAGGATTTTAATTATCCCTATGAAATGAGTGATATCCAGGCAAGATACCTAAGGGGGAATCAGCTAAGAATTTTATCAAGCTAATCATAGTGCTTGGGATATATTGTCAGCACTTTTTTTAATGTCACAATTTGTGAATATTTCCTTTTGCTTCAAGTTCCTCAAAGATGTCTGCAAACCTTTTATGACTTTTAGAAATGCAGATTTAGACATTTTCATGCATATTTAACAGTATTTAAAATTGGGGGGGGGGGGGGGGGGGAGATTTATTCATAACTCATTTGGAGTGCTACTTAGGCTTTCAAACACCTACATTTGTTATCAAATCTTTTATTTATCCAATTTATTATTTTATTCTATAAAAAACAACTCTCAACTGATAGCAGATAGATGTTTGCTGTCTAGCTGTAGTTGAAAAGTAATTGTCTATAGGCAGCATGTTGTAATGTGGAGAGAATATTATAATGCAAAATCAATTTTGCAAGTAGAGATACTAATACTGTCCCTTGACATCAGGTATTTATAAAGCAAGAAGGCACTATATAACAGATGTGAAACTTGTAGCACAGCTTTATAACTCAAAGCATCATATAAGTTTACACCTGCAAGCTAGAGAAGTGGTAAGCTTGCAAAGGTGCTTTTTGGACCTATGCCCAAACCTCAGTGTTGCTGATTTTTGAACGAACCCTTGAATAAATTTTTAAAAAGTTATCTCTGTCTTTCAGCATTCTCTCCTCTTTCATGTAATCTTCACCTCAGCCAATGATGGGAACTCAATTATCTGTTTTTACCTTTGTGTTCCTTTCTCCATGCTGCAGTCATTGAGCTGGGAGAAGTCGACCTGAATTGTCCTTCCAACTGCCAGATTCATAATACCCATTTCTTTGGAACTGACAAACAGATAATAAGGAGAGGGCAAGCCTTCAGCTTCTATGCTCGCTTCCAAAATCGGGAATGGGATGACTCCGTGGACCAGGCTATTTTCACCGTGGAGACAGGTAGTCACTCTCAAACTCTGTAGTCTTTCCCAGTCCTTTGCTGGTAAGTAGTATTTCCCATAGTCTTCAGTGGCAAGTAGTATCTACTCATTCATCTTCTGTGTGAAGAGGCTACCTGCCCCTAGCTCAGGCAGTTCTGCTAACATGTAAGGTTTTCTCACTCTGCTACAGAAGTGGCAAGTGAAAAAGAAATCCACCCTTGGGAGCTTTGCATTGCAAAAGACAGCTAAGCAAATTACTTGCCTTTTACATGTGCTTTATTTAGTCTGATTGTAGTTATGTTTATTTTCCTGAAAAGGCCTCAGACCCTGTGAATCAAATGAGACAAAATGTACCTTCCCAATGGGCAGATGTCTAGATCAAACCTGCTGGAGTGCTTCCCACAAAGTTCATCAGCCAAAATGCATCAATATCAGCGTGTTTCCTCCCTCCAATGCCTGCATTGGCCGTTATATTCTCAATATGCAAATCACATCTTGTGGTCACACCTATCAGCGATGTCTTGGAGATTTTTATGTCCTTTTTAACCCTTGGTGTGCAGGTAAGAACTCTAGTGATCAGATAGTTTTAAGAAAAATGCTAGTGATGAGTAAAACTGTTGAATATATTTATTACTTAGCTGGTAAGTAAGGGATGGAGCCACCAAAATAATGAGAAACAGGAAGGGATTTTGTTTTGTTATTTTTCAGTTTTTCCTCCAAGTTTAAGAGTGTCTTAAGCCAGTGTTCTGATTTGGTTTCTTAATGGTAATAGGGATGTAGTGTAATTTCCCTCCCCCCCAATTTCACAGTGGCTTGACGGGACGAGGAGCATTGGGAGCAAACTGAAATACAGGAGTTTTCCTCTGAACATTAGGAAACACTTTTTTACTGTGAAGGTGACTGAGCCCTGGCACAGGTTGTGCAGAGAGGCTGTGGAACCTCCATCCTTGGAGATATTCAAAAGGCACCTGGACATGGTTTTGGGTAGTTAGCTTCAGGTGTCCTTGCTTGCGCAGGAGGGTTGTATGAAAAGACCTCCAGAAGTCCCTTCCAACATCAACCATTCTGTGAATTCTGTGGTATCACCATGAAATAATACAGTAGAAATACAAATGAAATTCTGTAGATCTGGTTCTGGTAACAAGCAATTCTGGACCTTGCAGAAATCATTACATGGCAAATATGCACATTGTCTGTGCTTTTGAATGGATCAAAATCAGATACCCAAAGCTAAGTGCACAGTATTTGACTCCTAGAACAGCTTAGTGTGAAGATAAATTGCAAGCTCTGTAATTCAGGTCTACTACAGCAGGGGAGACTTAATAAAGATAATATCTGCCTGTAAGTAGAAATGAATTGTCTGTGAACATTTAAAAATCCTGCACCCTTGAACATGTTTAAAAGTATAAATCAAAAATAGGTAGGAAAAGAAAGGGATCCAGTGAAATAGGAGATACAGAAGTGCTAGAAATGTGCATATTGTGACTGATAGCTCTGCATTTTTTCCAGATGACCCTGTATATATGGACAACCAGGCCCATAGAGAAGAATATGTTCTGAATGAACATGGGATATTGTATGAAGGAGTTCACAAGCATATTACCTCTCGACCATGGCATTTTGGACAGGTACTTTTTGAAGACTTGTTTAGAAGTAGATGTCATCCATATGCAGATAAATGAATTGTTATCCATATATTTTCAGAAATGCATGCTATGTTATGGAGTGCGAAAGCTTTTTAGGACTAGTCCAGAATATGCATGCACAAAACAAAATGTTTGAACATCTCACTGTAGCCCACACAACTGGAAGGAAGTCTTCTGTAGTAAAATTAAGAAAACTGCAGCATGTTCTTGGAAAAGGTGAAGCAGAATATTGTTCTGCTGAAGGAAAATTATTCCATTGGTCAAACATAAACATAAATGACACGTTTTTCCCTTTGGTTTTCCTTCAGGAAGATAGACAAAACTACGCAAAAAAAAAAAAAAAAAAAAAAAGACAGGGGAGGAGAGAGGGCAGCTCATATGCATGAAAAAAACCCTAGATTATTGACAAGAAAGAAACGTTATCAATGTCAGAATACCAGGATACCTGAGTTAACTTCTCTTTCCTCAGTTTGAAGATGGGATTCTGGATATCTGCTTGAAGATCCTAGACATGGGTGCAAGTTACCATCATGGCTCTGATCGTGACCATTGCTGGCGCAATGATCCTGTGCATGTCAGCATGGTGGTAAATCATATGGTAAGACCTCTAGTGGTGTGTGACCTCTGAATAGATTGGGTCACACTTCATTAAATTATAGAAGGACAAATTGCACTGTATGCAGTGCAGTGCAATCTAACACAATATGAGTAGCAGGGAAAATCCTTTCTGTGCTCAGACTCACAGGAAAAACTAACTTGTAACACTAATCTCTGATGATTTTGTGATATGCTTAGGATGTGGAGACACAGTCAGGTATTTGAAAATGTCGTTTTTCTTTTCTCTTTCTAGATAAGCAGCCATACCACTAACAGTATCATGAAGATTCCAGAAAACAATGATTACCTGAAAGGAACAAAACCATTCTCCTGGAATGGAAGTGTCCCTATTCTTCAGCAGTGGTACAATGGCAGATGCAGGCCGGTCAGATATGGGTACTGTGGGTCTCTTGCTTCAGTAATGTGCACAGGTATGATATTTCAGTCTGCCCTTACCTAGTTATCTAAAAACGAAGAGAGAAATCCAGGATCAAAAACCTCTGACCTTAAAAGCTACCAGAAGAATATATTACTCATAAGCATTTTACTTGAAAATAAATGGAATATATTTATCTTCTTATGGTAAGGCATGGCTCCTAACATAGCGTTTATTATCAACCTATTGCTTTCTTATACAGTGTGAAGAAAAGCAGTACTGTTTTTTCTGTGACCTTTATACCATGCAGCTCTCAATACTGCATCTTTTATTAAAACACAGAGCAAGTGCAGCATCATTGAGCTGAAATTTATCCTCTGGGTGAGGTTTGAAGGATGAGAAAAAAATACTGTTATGAAGAGGAAGAAGACTTCTAGCAATGTCTCCTCCAAAATATAAAAGCAGCAGGCTACTAGCTTTTTTTACTGCAAAGGATAATAGTGAACTAAACTCTACAGACAAAAAAAATAGAATTCTAAATTTATACCACTTATTTTTTGAACCTGCTTCTACATTGAAGAAAATTGTTGATATTCTGTAGTTGAATCTTTACGTACTACAGTCTGTTTAAAAAAAATAGTGTTTTATTAATGCAGGTTATTATTTTTGAACTTACAACAGATCCGGTTTTGTTTTTGTGGGTTTTTTTGGTTTTGGTGTTTTTGTTGTTGTTGTTGTTGTTGTTGTTGTTGTTGTTTTTAAAGCTGGAAGAGTAACAAGCCATGCCTTTCTGCTAGGCTCTCTTCAGATTACTTTTCAACCACTAAAAAGAAGTTTCCAAGACAGAATCAATGCGCTCCAAATATTGCCTCCTATATGTTGTGTTTCTATAGTTGCAGAGTAGAATATAGGAAAATTATTTATAAAATAAGTGAAGTATTTGGTTGATTAGTTAATCATTAATATTTTTTTTCCTTGCAGTGATGAGGTGTTTGGGAATTCCAAGCCGTGTTGTCACGAACTTCTGTTTTCCATGCTCAATTGAGAATCCCCTTGGTATCAATGAGATTTTTGATTGTACTGGAAAAAACCTGTGTGGTAAAGACAAGCTATGGTAAATGAGAAATAAATAAGCTTTTTTTGGGTTGTCAAAATTAAGTGATAGAAAGACTAGTATACATCTAACAAATCAGTGTCTTATTCTTTGGCATGGCAAGGCTGTTCAGTTTCCTAATGTATTTCAAAACCATAAAATTACCGACGAGTCAGTCTGCTCAATATACATTTTCAAATAAGATAAAAGACCCCACACTTGTGAGAATAAGGCCATCAGTCTTAGTAGCCGTAAAAATATTAAGTAGATTATTAAATGCAAGGGAAAATTTATCACAAATTAAGACTATTATCTTCAGTCGTAATCACTTGGTTGAGAATTACATTGTCTTCTTGAGGCTCCTTATCATGGATTGCTTCATTCTTGTAAACCTTTCAATTCGTGTTCATATAACTTTGACATTATCACTTATCAGAGCAGAATTTTGAATTTTTACCCTTGACCTTATGTTCATATTTTCACTACACCAGAACTTTTTTTTGAATCCGAGTCTGATCTGTAAGAGCTTTTAATGAATTTTCTGCCCTTTCACATGTCAAAAATATGAGGTCAAACTGAAATACGGAGGGAATGACGATCTTATTTTAGCACAAAAGATTTAAGGGTTTATTCTTTGTTAAGCCATTAAAAAGAATACTAAGACAGTGTGTGATTTTATTTTTTTTTTCCTCTAAAGAACAGGAAGAAAATGATAGGAAAATAAACTACTTAAAACAACTGTGCTGGTACATTATCAACTGAGAAACAAAAAGGGTTATAAGAATGTTTTGCAATCAGGTCTGCAGAGTTCTGGAACAAATTTCCAGTCTGAGTGATATAAAGCAAAACAAACAACTCCTGTCCCCAAACATCATTAACAGTGCTAAGACATAGAGAGTCTTCAGTTGATTAAAAGGTTATCTCTGACATGGTTTTCCTCCATCATAAAACATTGAACTGGATGATCCAGGAGATGTCTTTAATGCTATATTCCTTCATCCTACAGGCGATATCACTGCTGGAATGAATCTTGGATGGCTCGCAGAGACCTAAATCAATGCTGTGGTGATTGGCAGTGTCTGGATCCAACACCTTTGGAAACGGGCAGAGGTAACTGCTTACTATAACTGTAACTGTTTTCATCAACTTATGTTCTTGTGTTTCTCTACTATTCAGGTTACAACCTATTATAACAATTTTGTTATCTGGCTTAGGTTTAGCTTGCAGCGGTCCTACATGGGTTCGAAGCATCAGAGAAGGGGAACTGGACTTGGACTATGATGGTCATCATATGTTTTCTCGAGTAAATTCGAACTATGTTGGCTGGCTTTCCCAAAACAATGCCAAAAAAACTAAATTTTTCTGCGACACTTGGCCATGTGGACAACATCTTATCACCAAGAGTGTTGGCAGTGAGCAATTCGAAGATATCACTGGGGCTTACAAGTATGAACTAGGTATGATGAAAAGTCATTAAATGAGTTAGAAGAAAATTTAAATGCTAATTATATAAAAGTATCAGTGTATTCTGTCCTGTGTTAGAGTAGAACAATTTGAATTTCTCATTTTTAGAGAAAGAGGAAGATGCCTTTCTGCTCAAAGATCTTGATTCTTAATCTTCTAAAAGCATTTAGATGATTCAAACAAAGCACACAGTAATTGCATCCATTTAGGCTAGGCTAGGCTATTTCAGTTGGAAGGGATTTACAACGATCATCTCGTCTAGCTGCCTGAGCATTTCAGGGCTGACCATAAGTTAAAGCATATTATTAAGGGCATTGTCCAAATGCCTCCTAAACACTGACAAGCATGGGCCATCAACCACCTCTCTAGGAAGCCTATTCCAGTATTGACCACAGTCTAGGTAAAGAAATGCTTCCTAATTTCAGGACTGAACCTCCCCTGATTCAGCTTTAATCCATTCCCATGTATCCTGTCATGGGATTCCAGGGAGAAGAGCTCAGCACTTCTCTACTTCTTCACCTCATAAAGTTGTAGAGAGCAGTGAGGTCACACCTCAGACTTTTCTCCAAACTAGACAAACCCGAAGTCCTCACAGGACTTGCCTTCCAGCCCTTGAAATATGCACATGTTTTAGTCTCACCTGTACAGTAGTTTAAAATATTACCAGACTTTAGACAATCTAAAAACCCCAAATTCTTTTAAACCCAGGATGAACTTCTTGTTGCTTCTTGCACAAGGTCTGTCAGAAAATATGCTTACTTACAAAATCCTTCCATTATTAGGATATTCTGCCATTCTTACTTTGGGCTACTAATTACTGATTTTCATCTTCCGGTACTAGGTAGGAGTTCAACCAGCAAAATTGCCTAAAGAAATGAAAAGTGGATCACAGCTGATTGTAAAATTGCAAGCTCTGCAGTTTTGTTTGAACATGTATGAAAAAGAAAACAATTGGTAGTTTCTTTGTTTGAATGGTGTATTTTACCTTTTGAAAGACATGATAGCATTTCATATTCACCCTAACCCTTCTAAAGAGCTATATTTTGAGTTTTGCACTAACTATAACTTTTGAAATTTACATTACTTTTAAAATGTATCTAATTAGAGTAAAATTTTTTTTTAAATGTTTTTCTGAGATATTTATTATCTTCTATGTATTCAGACTACCATATTTTGTGTTTTGTTATCTGGTGGATTTGTTCTACACCAAGACACTACATTAGCTTCCAGGAAGGAGGAGAAATAAATTTAATTATCTTTATTATTTGGGTAGATAAGACTTCTTGTGCCTCCAGCAAATTCATTATCTTTGTCAACAGGTTCTGTGAAAAACAAAGAAGCTTATTACCGGGCTTACAGAAGAATTCACCCAGGCTACTGCAATGCTTCCAACTGTCATATTGAGAGAGAGTTATCATCCCTGAAAAACCCATTTTTGAGTGACTCTGGTATTAACATGAGGTTGAAGATGGCTAACTGCCCAATGTATGGTGAAGATGTTCAACTGCATTGGGTGCTTGAAAATTTGCGTAGTGAAAACAAAAACCTGAAGTTTAATTTGTGCGCACAAATAATAACCTATAGTGGTTGCCCAATGGATCAATTTTGGAAAGACAGTGTGAATGTCACATTAGGTCCAAGGGAAGGTAAGAAGGTGAATTTGTCTAATACCCTTTTGTCCACTGTTCTTTTCAGGAGATAGTTTGGGGTTTAGGATTAGTGGAGACTTCCTAATAGTGGTGGGAAGTGAAATGAATATAATGTTAAATATTGACAGCTAAATTCACTTTAGACTGATCACTCAAAAATGAACACGGTGTCAATACTACATGTACATTGACAGGTAAATCACAGTCTTTCCTTAATTTCTCAAGGCTTAGAGATTCTTACAATCGTTTAAAAAAATTGTTTCCACTAAAAGTTCAATTCTGGATTCTATATTCAGTACAAAGATAAAGATGCAGCTCTCTATCCGAAAAGCAATTTCTTTCCTTTGGCCAGAGGATATTAGCCCACGTAAAATACTTGTTTTGAACACTAAAGTAATTATTTCTACATATAACATATGCTGGGGAGTGCAAAGGTGTATCAGAACATAAAGACTTGTTTTCATGGTTAATATATTTTTCTTGAAGAAAAATGATCCCTTTAATTAGAACACATCATTATAAAATGAAATTTAATACTTGATACTAACATTGTTTTACCAAGCTTTAATTTGACTACATTTGAATTATTGCTTTAAGAATTACACTGGAATAGAACATTTCCAAATTTTGAATAATAATAATAAATCAACCTCCTTGTAAATGCACTGATATAGTTCTATTAACTGAAAACTGTGAAGCTGGTTGTTGAAGGTAGCTATGTATCACCCCAAGCCAGAAAAAATAATGTCTGTTTTTAAGATGCTGGGATAACTTAACATTTAATTAAACCATTGTAAGCGCCTGTTAAACTTTATGAGGAAAGAAAGTGGAAATATTAACCAAAAAAACAGAAAAAATAATTAAAATTTGTTTTACAGTGAAAAAAATTCCACTCTGTATATCGTATAGTCAATATGGACCTTATCTCTGTGATCACAACATTATGAAAGTAGTTGCTGTCTCAGACCCAGAGTGTGGAGAAGTTCTGATGGTGAGCAGGGATATTGTGATCAACAGGCCACCTGTTATTGTAAAGGTAAAAACCTTTAATTATGAGATTTGTGATCTAAGGAGCAGACTTAGGGACTCTTACTGGCCACTTCTTAAGTACAGTCTTGATAAACCTGAAATTCTTTCTTTTTCTCTTTTCTTTTATGGTATTTTTTTATTTGAGCAAGATTAGTGTGATTTTAGATGTGTAACAGAGTTGACTTAGATTGATGTCTAGAGATCATAAAAATAAATCAGAAACATGTATGAATAATCCTTTTATTTTTCTTTTTTCTTTTACATTTTATTTACTTGATTGTTAATTTTGTAAGGGTTACAAAACATGAAATATGTTTGTTTATTTTCTGACTAGCTACTGAGCCAGCCCAGGCTGAAAGTACCATGTACTGCAGAGATCTCCTTCTGCAATCCTCTCCAGGAAGATATGAAGAACTGTGTAATGACATTAGAAGGCTGTGGTTTATTCAAAGAGCCAATGACCATTGAGTAAGATCACAAATTATTTAAATAGGGATAATATTGGGGGTTATCTAAAGTATGCTAGATCAGAGCAGGTTTTGAGGAAGACAATAGTTCTGATATTTTTGTGTTTAGGACCTGAACAGGACTTTTATCCTCTATTACTTTGAGACTTCATTAAAAGCGTCACTCCTCTTGAAACTGATGGATCATTTAGAGCTCTCAAGATATGCTGCTGCTTCATTTTTCTCAAGATTTAATTTATGTGTGTGTTTCAAATTTCTGTCTGAAACGGAATGCACTCTTTTCTTTACAAGAAATTCTAGCTGGGTTCTCCATCCCTTATAATCCATCCTATTGAGTTTATAATAGAATTCCTCTAAATATTCATGAACTAGCACCACATACGTGAACAATTAGAAAATGACAGTGAGAAATAGTAATATGCATTCTAAGCTCATAACACGTTAATCACGGGAAGCTGGAAACTTCCAGGATGCTATAACATCCTAGGAAAAGTAGCTGTTCATTAATATGCATTGCTCTTCTTCATGACAGGAACTGACAGAAGTACGACTAGTTTTGAGGGAAGCAATTAGGAATTGTTCTCACTGAATAATAATGAGTTTGATTCCACAAAGCTGCCCAATCCAACATAGACTGCTGAAAATGGGAAGCAGTAAATACACCTTTGAGGCAGAAAGGTGCTAAGTTTTTGAAGAATTCAAGAGATTATTGTGAATGAATTTCCAGTTCCAATTATAGAACTGACTGTGGGAGTTTTCCAAATCATCTTTTGGGACAGAAGTGGTTACCATGCTTTTCAAAACCTGAATGTGTTTTTTTTTGGAGGAAGGCAAGAATAACAAAGCTGTCATAATAGCTTGTCTCTGAAAACATGTTGTAGCAAATCAAACCGAATTGTGTACATTTATTCTGTAGCATTTTGGGTCTCTGAGCTACCCAAGTTCCTAATTCTTTTCCTTCTCTCTGTCCAGTTTGGGAACACTGGCATCCAATCAACAGGCGCGGACCATCGTGGAGTTCACACCTTACAGGCTTGGCAGCCACCGTCTCCTGGCCAATTTTGGATGCCACAAGTTTGCCTATTGCAAGGGATGCACCAAGGCTGAAGTGTGTTGCCCCACCGGCCAGAATGGCACCCTGCCCGTCAGCCAGAATGGGTCGCTCCCCGTGTGTGAGAATGGCTCCCTCCCCATGAACAGCTCTGGGCCTGTCCCTGTGGCGGACCCTACGTTCAACTCCATGTGTGAATATATATGTATCCCAGTGTGCAACCCAAACTGCAGTGCCGGGGGCCAGCCTGTTTATGACTTCGTGTACCTCCCTGCAGGCCATCCCTTATGCAACTCCATCTGCAACCAAGGTTTCAATCCAAGCGTCAATCCTGGTTTTGACCTGGGATGTGATCCTGGCTTCCGTGTCATATGTGAGACTGTGCCTCCAGCTACATGCACCTCAATGCCTCCGACCGTGTATGGCTCCATGCCTGCCCCAACATCCAACCCAGTGTGCCCCCCTATGCCTCATGTGGTGTTTGAGACGGGCCCTGCTCCCTCACACCAGCCTGGGGGTGGAGGGGGATCAATGTCCTACTCTGTCTCTGTCCCCGCCAATAATGCGGTGAGTGCCCTGCTGACACACTTCATGGCTGGCTCCAGTCCTACTGTGGCAACCCAGGCAGTCCCTGCCCATATGTCTGCTCCGCCATCCCACCCCGTGTGCTCACCAGTGGTCCACACCGTCGGCAGTCCAATGCCAGCACCAGCTCCTGTTTCAGTGCCTGCTGCCTCCGTCTCACACGTCGTCTGTGGCTCCGCGCCCTCTCCCACCACCCAGGCTCCATGTGGCCCAATGGCCACTGTGTCCTCCCAACCCCTGAGCGCCCCAGTAGCCCATGGCATGTGCTCCCCAGGCCCTGGCCCAGCAGCTTCCCCAGTGCCCCGTTCTACCACCCGTAGCACCACCCCAACAGGGCTGCAGATGGGGAGCACCCCGGTGGCCCACTCGCTGTACTCCGCAGCCCCCCGCCCCGTGGGACCCCCAGCATCCCACTCGCTGTGCTCCCCGGCCTCCCGCCCAGTGGGGCCCCCGGCAGCCCACTCACTGTGCTCCCCCACCTCCGTCTCGCTGGGGGCCACAGGGGGCCGCCCCGCCAGCGTGCCTGCCGCTCGCCCCGAGGACTCATCGGCAGCCTGCCTCCCATGCTCCCCGGCGCCACGGCCCGTGGCAGCTGCCACAGCCCGCTCTCTCTACACCCCCACCTCTCGCTCGGCCTCACGGGTCATGGGCACCGCAGGGTCTCGCTCAGTGTGCGGCCCTCAGTGGGGTCCCTCCTGTGACACCACCACTCGCTTGGGCTCCCAATCCACGTGGGGACCAACCTCCCGCTCAGCATGGAGCCTCGTGGGGCACTCGGGCTACTCCCACTTGTCCCGCACTGCCTATGGTGCACTCACGCGCCCTCCATACAGCTCCCTGTCCCGCTCCTCCTACAACACCTTGTCCCGCTCTGCCTACACCACCCTACCCCGCTCCACCTCTGCCTATGCAACCCTGCCCCGCTCGGGGTCGCGCTCCTCTGGCAGCACACTGCCCCAGGTGGGGTCCCGCACGCCCTGGAGCCCTGAGAGGAGCAGTCTCACCTACTTCAAACGCAAATACCTGTAATGGAGAGAAACCAGGGGAAAAGCCAAAGCCAGTGAATTAAAGCCTGTGTGCAGATGCTTTGAAAGAGGTTAGAAATAGGGTGATGGAGAGCAGCGTGTGTAGTCCTGAGTATTTATCCACGCATTTGAGATGTGCCAGAAAGCAGGCTGCTAACCGACTGCTGAGGGATGCATTTGATGTAATACTTGTATGTCTTGAGACGGTATGGTGGAAGTGACAAATGAACATGCTCCCTGTGGAGCCATGGTGACAATAGTTGCACAGTGCAGGTAATCAGACTTACTTGCTTGGTCAAGCTGTTTTATAAATGATGTGCTTTCACTCTCTCTTCTCTTGATTTCTTGCAATGTGTATTTCTCACATCTCCCTAGGCTACAGCACTCAGTTGCAAATCTCTCTCCCTGCATAAAATGTGCTGTCCTTGGGATGCTGCAAAGAGGTGGCAGCAGACCTCCTTACATCTTGTCTAACAGACACGGGGCCTCTGAGGCCCGGTATTGTGGCTCAGGTCAGTTCTGCATGCACTCATATTTTCTTAGTTAGGAGGCAATGAAAACTGTGGAGGTCATGGAGTAATTAAATTGTTACAAATCAACTGAAGAGGTTTTTTTTTTAAAAATGTAATTATAATAAATTTAGTGTTACTACTCTTGATGTATTACAGTTCCAGTATCAGCAATCCAAAGGTTAGATTTGAAAGGCTGCAAAACTCAATGAATGATTAATACCAATTTATTGGTTTTCACAACAGAATGTTTTTCGTGTAGTATGTCCCAAAATTTCTCATATATATTGTATGCAATTAGATTCATGGGGGAAGCTCTAAATTCCAAGTCTGTACCTTTTTGATTCAATATACCTAGGAAACTTCTGTTCCTAAATCTGAACTAGAGAAGAAAGTGTGATGTTATCCCTTCTTTCCAACACCCAGGCCTCCCAACTGAAAGGTTAAGAAGGTGAATGAAAATGTATTACGTCTTCTTCAGATAATTGGTACTGTTTCAATTATAACCTTCTCCCAGAGATTTAGGAATCAAAATCATACATTGTTGTAATGGAACTGTCCCCGAAATTTTGGATTTGCTCCAAGGATATTGGATTTACTGACAACATCTCCCATGCTTCACTTATTTTCCTCTAGTGCTCCATTATTTTTAGTAGCAAGTGTTAGTAGGGTTTTGTGGTAAGATAATTTTGCTGGTGCTGCATAATCTTCAGTCATGTAGCAATAGTATTTCAGTAGTATCACTGTAGTTCACACCCCTATGCTCTGTGATGAGATTGAGTAACCTGTGTATTTATAAAAGGTGTGGTGTCAGATGGTAGCTATGAACATGCCAACGCAATCAACACTACATAGTAATTCTGAGTATGATAGAAGAAATATTTGCCTGCATATTGTACTAGGGTAGTCATAACTCAGTGACTTGTTTTTTACAGTTTCAATAGTCTCTGTTAGGTATTTGCTGATAATTTCTTTGCCTGACTAACAATAAAAATAGAAAATTAAAAACTACCTATAATTCTGTTGTTTTGGTATCTGTTTCAGTAATGCCTCTTCAAAAGTAGGGAATCAATCTCTCCAGATGCGTTGGAATATGAAGTCTTCCTTCCATTCTATTTCTGCGATATTTCCTTTTCCTTTCCCTAAAGTCTGAAACCAACACTTCAAAATAAGATCTAAAGTTAGGGAAAATGTATAGATTTCCTGCTATACCTGAAATACTCGATTCGGTATTAAAGCAAAAACTCAGTCATCCCTTTTGCTCACAATAAACCTTCCACATGTAAATGATGCATGAGTTTTTCCTTTGCTTTCATGGTATGCAAAACTCAAAGTCCACAGAAATGGCAAAGTGAACAAATCTTTGGTTGGCATAGGAAGAGACATAAAAGATACCAACACTGCTTAGTTAAGAAAAAATGTGATTTTTTGGAGAATGTATTAATAATACATGGCACCTACATCATTACCAAATAACATTTCAGATTTTTGTTCCCAGTAGTGGTTTGACATCTCTGATTTCCCTCATTTCTGAGAATGAACTTGATTCCATATTTCAAAAATGCCAAAGATTTAGTCCCAACCTAGTAATGTCACTGGAGCTGTCGACACGCTCCCCACCCTTCTTGCCATATATGCCGAATAGACATTGCTTTTGAAAACTGTATCAAGCTTATCGTAATTAGAGCTATAGAGGATAACAGAAATCCTTTGAAGTTCAGAATTATTCTAATACTTAAGAAATTACTTTGAGTGTGTTATTGTCACACACATCCTAGTAACAACAAAAGGTAGATTGTAGTCTCCTAGCAAAGTCCATTTTACAGCCTCATATTCATTTGGTGTTGGGAGGGAAACCCTAAACAAACAAAAAAAACCCCAAAACCAATAACAACAAAACCCCTCACCAAACAACAGAATTTAAATGATCTCCTTCTTAAATGTTTTTATAAGGTATCTCCTTTCATAGGAGGGATGGTTTAAATTTCCACAAAAATTTTGATCTCTTTGTGAGTTGGTTTGTTTGTGAGGTTTTTTGTTTGTGGTGGTGGTGTTTTTTACTCCAAAACTGACATGTTTGGCTGTCTCACATGCACTTTCTTGAAGTAGAACCCACAAGAATTATTTTTTTTTTCCTATTGCATTTAACATATTGAAGATTAACAGTATTCTGTAATGTGGTGTGATCCATAAAGAAGTCTATTTTAGAAAATGGGAGGATAACTCGAGCATGACGGTTACAGTGATCAGATATTGAATACAGTATTATCATCTTTATGTATTCAGGAATACATTTTTAATTTTAATCTCAGTTCACACTCATTTAAGTGAGGGAAATATATTCACTTGTTTCTAGGCCAGTAAAGGTAAAAAAAGTCAATTTCTCATACATTATTATAGTTACCCTTTCTAGGGTTTAACATAATAAATGGGAATACTGGAATTTATTTTTGTGTGCAACTAAAATAAGGTTGTATTTCTTTTAAAGATGAAGAAATATGTGATAATTGTCAGTTCTCATCCCTAACAGTTCATTAGATCTTTACAAATCTTTTTTCTAGATGAGCAGTTATGAAGATTTAGCTGCAAATTAACTGTTTCAAACTTTAAATGCTTAAGTTTTGTGCTTCTTTGGACATTTGCTGGTGATATACCCTAAAATTCCTGATTGAAATGCGATTTATTTTTATATATTCCATTACCTGAAAGAAAAATATTGAAAAGTATAACTCAGTGAACCAATTTCCTACCCAGCATTAGTTATAGACATAGGTTAAATTTGATATATTGTATCAGACAAGAAGATTAAATTAGAGAAACACTATATTTATTTTACTTAGTGTTAAAACCAGACAAAATCTTTTGGAACATGTACTATGAAGTGTATAAAAACAAACAAATGAAATATGTTGACCAGGAAAACATGTGAAAATATTCAAAATGCAAAAGATTACAAGTATTTTTTTTTTTTGTTATCCAGCAATTTTATGTCATCTGTTGTACACTTCCATTATATCTGAATTTTCAAAACTTGTTTTTTTCATATTTCATTCGCAGAAGTGTTTTTGTAACAGAAGGTCTTCTCTTGTAGAATGAAATCCTAATCCTATGAAATCCCAACTCTTTCTTTCTTTTCAATGTCTTATATGGGAAAAATTTATTCCACACCTTTGTGTATTCTTCCTGGATGATCTTGTTCAAGCTTTTAAATTCTTTGTCTTTGAACTGCAAAGTATGTTGTATAATGTGCAAGTATGCTCATTTGTATTGGGTGATTCTCTGACTAACACTAGAACAAAAGTTCTGTGCAGGAAACCAATGCAGCACTGAAACCAGAAAATGTTCCCAGCCCAAGGATCAAATACAGTGTACATGCACAGCGGAGCCCTTGTTACTATTCTGTTGCTTGTTTATAGTAATAATTAAGTCTGCTACCACATTAATTTGTTTTTTTAAATCTATTTGTTTCAGATATACTAACTGGCCACACCTGTCTAACTTTTCAACTAACTGTAATAATTTTCCTGTTCTTTTCTCCTGAGAAAAGCTGCCATCGATGGTGCTCAGTAGACTGCATTAGCTATTTGAGCAACCTGTATTGTTCACTTCCAGCTGTCATACATCTGAACTACATGTATATTTTCTCTATAAGGCACTTTTAGTGCAGGCTATCTATTACTGCTACAGGGTTTGAATAAAGGACGTTCATTGATACATATTAATTGGTTATGAAAATCAATAAAATGAAATAATATCTAGAAAATGAGGAGGTATGTGTAAAGAATGGACAATCTTTTTGGTATAAAGACATGTCACCACTATATACCAGTTCCTTTTAGAAAATCTCGTCTGTGATTCTGGTGTTCTCCAGTTCCTCTTTCTGAATATCAAACCTCAAATTTTATTAAAGCTATAAAAATATGTAAAGTTACCTTTAATTAATTAGAAATAGAGAAATGTTGATGTTTGAGAGAAATATTACCAGGAATCCTTGATGCTCTGATATATTAAAATATACCAGTAAACCTAATCCATCATCTGCAGCAGTTTCTGGGAGTAGAGCTCAGGCACTGGATATCAACCCTGACCTAAAAATACCCTATAATTCTGGCTGAGCTAAATGTAGCATCTCATTCTTCTAATTTTTACTTATCTTTTAATTTCATTTTGACCTTTTTTGGCCTTCATCCCTTTTCCACACAGGTGGAAAAATTAGAATAGCTGGAGGCTGCTCAAATGCAAATATTGAAAATTATAGCAAATATAGCAAAATCAAAATTGCTACAACAGCCTTCAGTAGACATTTCAGAGTCTCTGATAGGGAATTCTGTCTTCAGAGCACAAACATAAGTTCACAAACTGAAGTTTTTGTAACAATCTTGTTTCTTTCCTTTAAGTGATCTCAGTCAATTATATAATAGCATGAGTCATAAGGGGTCCCAGCTGCCCATCAGCCGAATACTAACGTGCACTCTTCTGCATCACTGACTGAGGCCATTTGCCAAGGACAACATCAATGCAGAAGGAATGATAAACAGGTTTCATTGAGATCTAGTCTATAACTTCACAGTGAAACTTCATATGCTCCTATAAAACTAGGTATGAAATTTATCCAAAGATTATGGATGAAACAGAAATAATATGTAGAGGGGTTATCTGATACATAAGAGAAAAATTAGGCATTAAATGCAAAAAAATAAAATTGTGAAATATTTTTGATGGATACTGCTTAATCCTGGTAACATCCAAACCCTGCAGGAGCTTTGCTGCTTCTTTTCAAAATCTTGAGGTGCCTAGATTTGTGTACCAGTCAGAGCTGGATTGATGCTGGTGTGCTCCTCATAACTCTTACGTAAAATCAAGGTCCAGAAGCTAGGTATTTCCAGCCTAAATTCCCTTCGTGGTCTAATCCCTGAGGAGGTCAGAATGCATATAACATAAGCTTATCCACAAAGTTTAGAAATAGCCTTCATAATTTATAATCTAGCTACTCGTTAAAATTCATCTGTAGTTTAATGCAAAATGAAAGGACAGTTCTAAACTAGATCCAAAATCTAGGACTTACATACACAGCTAAGTGCCTTATCAACATGTGAAAGGATTTACTTTCCTTCTCTTTTTTTCTCACTATGTGTTGGGGTTTTTTTCAGCTGTAGCAGCAGGATGCTATCTCTCTCTTCCTGTTACAAAGCAACAGTAAATTTCTCTGTTTTGGGAAGGCATTTCTGGAGACAAAGGACAAATTCAGTTCCAGTAAGCAAAGAATGAAATAGGAAACTACTTTTTGATATAAATGTTCTAGGCCCTTGATGCTGGTTGAACTTTAAATGAAAAGTTTAGCCTTGGTCTGTTGATTCCCAGAGGGATGAAAGTGGCTATTGCGCTGAGTGAGGTGCGTATTCCCCATAGCAAAAGTATTTCCACATGTTTGTTGGCTAAAAGTTTTCTTTTTGGCCATCTCTAGAGATGTGAAGACAAACTGTTCTGACTATCTGCCAGCATTCACTGATTCCTTGTATGGGCCACTAACACTCTTACCACCCGCATAGTATCATATTCTTGATTTATTTTAGAAGAAAATTAGTGAATGAGGGGAAAAACTAAACATTAATTGCTACAGCGATTATGTAGAAAAGGCATTGCCTGCTCAGTAAAAGTTTCCTGTTCAGTTCTTCCCATGCTTACCAAATTGAAACCTGCTTCCTTAATCCCAAGAAAATGCATTCTCCAGAAGGGCAAAAAGTAAGTCTGTATGACTTTTTTTTGTGGCAGGAAAGAGGACAGGTTTTTGTTGATCCAAGACTTGTAGCATAACACAGCTATTCACACTCTACCGAATGAAGTTCACAAAGGAAGGTTGTCCATGTTTGTCATTGTGCATTGGCTTAATGTAAATTCTTTGAGTTGCTTTTAGATGTAATATTTAGTTTCTCTGTATTGGCTGATAGAGCTCTAGAAAGCTGACAGAGGAAATCATTGTGGAAAAAATTCTGCCAGGTAATGTCTTTTAGGATAAAATAATTTTTATAGTAAAAAATATATGTGTGTATATATGTCTATCTGCATAAGATGTAAAATTCAGTAGAAAAATGTTAATTTTGTATAAATTTTCCTCACAACAGAAGTTTGAAGTCATTCAGTCAGCGCAGCAGAGAGTCTCAGTCATGTACGGAAGGTTAACAGGTGCCTTCAGCTCCACAGGTCCTGCTACTGCCATGGCTCAAGGATGCACACACACAGGTATTCTGGACAGAGAGGTACCGTATCTGGAGAACAGGAAAATTTGTGGGATAATTACTTGAAATTATTTGGGAAATTATTTGGGACTCTATATTCAAGGTCAACTGGTAGAAGTATTAAGTAGTTTACATTCATGTTATTTTGGTTATATAGAAGAGCTAAGTAGCTTTTAACTTAGTTCTGCTTTGTTTTTTTTCAGTAGAACAACTAGTAGTACTCAGAGCACTAGTAGTATATTATACTATTGTACTATTATGCTAAAAGTATAAAAGTAAAATTAAGGTAACACAACTGCTGAATGTTTGGATGATAATTTTCTGTTAATTTCAAAGCTTATGATTTATTGACCGAGTTTTTGTTAAAGAATTTAGTGATACTCAGTTTGGCCTTCAGTTTGAAAATAGACTCTAATATGGCTAAGGCACTGATGATCTTCCTTTCAAAAATATAGACACACACATATATTGGTATATTAGAGCTAAAATATCTTGCATATAAATTTTTAAAAGTTAAAAGAACATGGAAATTTCCAGCAATACAGATTGGATAAGGTGCAAATTTTTTGTCATCTTAGGACTCAGGTAGGAATAAGACAAAATTTGACAGCCTATACTTAACACACCTAGACTTTTCTACATTAATTGAAAAATTGAAGAGTCAAACAATTTAGATTGCAAATTTTAAGATACTTTTGTGAAGCTTTTATGTGAACACAATAGTTTTGTCAGAAACTATTAAAGTGTAAATTGTAGCTGATAAACCCCTAATATTATTATTCTGACAAAAAAAAAAAAAAGTAACTCTACCTTAATGAGAGGTATGAGCACTGCATCATTTTTTGGCACAGTGTTATATTTGATTAAAAGATAATGACATTAGGCAATAACTATTTGGATTTGAGTTGTTATTACAAATCAGGATATCTGTCTTACAAATCTGTGTTAAGTGCACTTAAGTTAGGTAATGTTTAAGTAAGATAGTAAGCATTATCTTCATCTGTCTCACTGGGACTGAAAGTGCATTTAAAATACTGCAACTGTTTCATTTCGCTGAGTCCTATTGATGTAATGCTACTATTTACCACATGGCTTAATAAATCCCTAATAAATAAAATTTGAATGCCATATCTTAAAAATAACAGAGTGAAGTAAGAGCATTTTAATTCTAGACCATACTCCTCAGATTAGTAAGAAAATTAGTAAGTGGTTCATGCTATTGGAAGAAACTGATTTGATTTTGTTTGTAAACAATATAATATGTTACAAAAATGCCCTGTGTTGAGAATTTTTATAGTACAAAGTCTGAATCAAATTATTACTACAGAGAAAAAAAGTAGCAAAAGCAATTGTTTATTTCTGTTGTGCTCTAAATAAAAAAACATCCTTTGTGTTGATTCAGAAGCCCAAGGGACTTGGGAGGCAGGTACAAGATGTGTATTTTTGTCTAAAAAATATTTTGAGGGATAACACTACAACATTAAAGTATTTGGAGCTTGAATGTGAAAGACCTGAAAATTAAACCTCATCAAAACATTGAAGCAGTTAGGGAGGAAATAACTGACATCCTGTCATGGATATTCCTAATTTCCAAGATCAGAATATAAGGATGCCCAAATAGACTCTTTTAATTAAGAAATTTTGACATCAACTTTTCAATGGCAGATATATTGTACATACACTCAAAAGAGTAAAGACTTGGGTTGAAAATACTTGATTTATCATCAAGAAAACCTGCTTGAGCATTTTTGCGAATGCAGAACTGGTACTCTGATTTTTGACCTTGGCTAACGTCTGTCAATGTTAAAATTCACGGTTTAATTTTGCTGCATTAAGGATTTTTCATTAAAAGTGAGTCTTACTTCATTTTATGTTATTTCCAAGATTATTGAACTGGTTGTCAAACTCTTCCTTTGATAGATGTTCACTGGGATATTTCTCCTTTTTAAGATCTAAGAAATTTTAATTTGTGTAATACATAAGTTATAATGTTAGTTCTCCGACCTTTCGTAATTGCTTTGGTATGTGGTCTTTCATTCTGTAAATGTTACAGTTTATGACCGTATGACTAAAATCCCAAGAAGTAATAGCATAACATTTCAAAGCCTTCCTGCGTGCAGATCTCCATCCCCTCACCCAATTGTAGGGGTTTGGCCTGGGCTGGAGTTCAGCCACGTATCCATGAAGCAGAGCGGTGTACAAGTGGCTGAGAGACGTGAGGTCCTCCCTGGCTTCACTTGAGACCTGCTTTGAAGCTGCAGTTCTTGCCCTTGGTCCTGTCTGAGCTAGGTGACAGGTACCCCCGAGCATCCTACCTCCCCATTTCTGACCCTGACCACCACCCATAGGCTGACGTTCCAGCCCACCCCTGCCCAGGCATCATGGGGCTGTGACCCCTGCTCTGGCCTTGCTCTGCCCACCTTACTCAGGAGTTGTGGGACTAGTTCCCATGCTGGTGAAGTCCCTGCCCTGCTGGCAGTGCTGCTGCACTTGGCTTTTGGTTTACCTCCCTCTCAGCTCCCCGACAAGCAGCACACTGACCTCCATACAGAATTTTAATTCCTCTCATTTTCTTGTAGAACTGATTTTGCCAAGTATTCCCTGGACAATCTGCTTTTATTTCAGACCTGGCATCATGTGGAACAATCTGTTGGCATGTAAAATCATGTTAGATGTCCTTCTTTCTTGACCAATTCACTCGACTTGATGTGGCTCCTACAGATGTCAGCATCCACCTGCCACATACAGTAGAGCAGGAAGAAACATGTGAAATTGTAGGGAATGAACTTGGTGTGTATGAAGCAGGTATGAAATCTATTAATAATGTTTGAGCACTTAAAAAACTGTATTCTAAGTGTAATATTTATTACCTATATTTCAACAAGGCTTTCACAATAATTTTTTTTTTTTTTTCCATTAGCAATATATCTTCTTCATTAGCAATATATCATGTACAAAATAAGTATTTATTACAGTCTTTCTCTGGGCTGAAATAATCTTTCAGAATGAAAATAAAAATGAGTTATTGACACAGAAATATACTAATTACTGACAAAATCCCTGGAAAATTGGGATAACACAGAGCTTTGGCAATGAGATGTTAGCATCCCTACCTCCAATAATTATTCAACCTTGGTGCATGCCTGTGAAGATTAAATATCAGTCACAGCCTTACTCATAATAAATATTGAGAACAAATATGCCTCAAACCAAAAATGTATGTAGTAGAACTTTTGAAAGAATGAACTTGAAATAAAATAAGAAGCTAATTTTATACCTGCAGTTCTCTATACTTGTATAACTAATACTTTCTGTTGAAAAATATAGTTATCTGCTTGAAAGGGAGAAGTTCTTAAAGAAAGCTTTCTTCCTCTCCCTCCATCACCTTATTCTATAATAATGATTAGGCTTTAAATTGTGAATTGTTTACTACTTTTATCATTATGACTATAGTAATCATAATTATTACTCTTAAATAATTTTATTAATTACTATGATCTGACAGTTTAGGTCCCCTGAAGTATAGTATAGATAATTTACAGGAACCATCAAGAATAAGGACAGACCTATTTCAGATAGCCAGACTGCCCTATTAATGACTTTTTAGTGATCTAATTTCCCAAACTGAACACCTAAAACAATAACATCAGTTCCCACTCAAGGAACAATGTAAATCGTTTGTCTCAAAATTATCCCATCAAACTCAGAGTACTAAATGAGTCTGGAGCTATCTAATTGAAAATATTGAGTAGAAGAACAAATTATGGGGGATTACAGGTGACTCAGAGTGAGATACACTATGAGGTTAAGGTGGAGGGAGCATCTGATCCTTCGCACCCCCTCTATATTTTAACCAGCAGCTGCTAAAGTATATAAGAAAAGCAAAACCAGAAAATAATACTGGGGTAGGGACAGAAAAACAGGGCCTCTCTATTCCCGGGTTAATATACTAGTCTTTTGGATACTGAGATATGCTTATTGCCACTTTATAGCTCAGAAATTTCACAGCTCTTGCATTTCTTTCAGTTCAGTAGCTGAGTTTCAAATTGAGAAGTGAAAGGTATGTTGCACAAAGTGGCCCAAGATAAAGTGCTATATCATTCTGCTGCTCAAGGATATTTCTGTCTCCTGTGAGGATGAGCTAACCAATAGTCTATGGAATAAAAGAGATAACATCATCTCCTCCCCCTTAAAGGAAAACAGTAGCTGCCCTTTATAGAAGATCAACCTTATCAGCACCAAGTGTGCTAAAGAATGCTTCGCTTGTGGATCTTGACCTGGTTTTGGCACAAGCCAGCTGCTTGTGCTTCTCAGCTAGCAAGAGTGGGAAGTGCAAACTGCAAGGTTTGTCAAATGTAAAGGAACAAACTAGGCACGTACAGAATTACAGCGCTGCCAAGATAAAGTCCTCAGAACTCTGCATGTAATTGCCTGCATTTGTCAATATCTCACTTTAAGAGCTTAAACCCATTGTGAAATCCACCTTTGTTTCAGGAAAAAAATAACCAATGATAAGGATAATTCATATGATGGAAGATACCTGACTATTACCTCACACAGGAAACAGAAGTTGGATTGCAAAATCACACAGCTAATTTGCTTTTTCATATATGAAATCCTTGCAGATTTTCTGCTACTTTTTAAAACATAGACATATGCTGGCATTGAATTTTACCATTTTATATGGCAATAAGTCTATGTGATACATTTTTTTAACTTCAGATTCTATTGGTTTACATTAAGCCAGTTTATTTTATCTTTGTTTTGAGTAGCATTGTACTCATTTTAGTTAATAGCTCTTTGGAGTGCACAGAATCGAATTATGATGTCAGCATTTTATGTTAGTTTAAATCGGCATAAGACAGCACTACTACTTGAAATACTTGGCAGTTTTTTCTTGCCCAGAACATTTTCCCTTGTGTTATCAAAAATCAAAAAGAAAAAAAAAAAAGTCAGCTGAAGAGGTTTCTTTGAAAATAGACCCAGTTGGGAGAAGAAGGTTTAATTTTTTTTTTTATTTATTTTTTTGGGGGGGCTTTTTTCCCCCAGGTTAATTATCTCACTTGACTTCCCTGAGGTAGTTCATTGCACAGTTGATGAATGCATGTGTCTGCAGTTACAGGTGGAGAAATAAGCACCCAGGAATGAGAGGGTGGTGGGATGACTCTTTGATGGTTGAACTGGCTTATGTCATATTAAACTGGTTATGAAACTGCAGTGTAAAGCTACTCCATTTAAACATGATATCCAAGGTCTGTTTCTATATTTTATAGAATTCTATAAATCCTATAATTTACACAACAACAATGAGCAAAAGCAGGAATAGTAGAGGAATGCAGTTAGATAAACATAGTTGGCACTAAAATAATTCCACTATTATTTATTTCAGAAAGGATTTTGTTAAATAGACACATACACATGAGAATATGCATGAAATAAAGCTCAGCAGGCAAATAATTGTACTCGTCTGTTTTTCCAGAATATCTGTGACTTTAATAGAACTTCTCATTCAAAGTTAGAGATTGATTTTTTTTTTTTTTTTTTTTTTTTTTTTTTTTTTTTTTTTTTTTGGATACCTATGGACTTAATAACTGTCCTTCTTTATGAAGATCATTTCATTGATAGAGCTTGCTCTATGTTTTTGGAGAGTCTGATGAGAATGTTCACCACCGTAACATCTATTTGATTTACAAAAAATAAGGTATAGCCATACTCTCCCTCAAAGAGTTATAAGCAAGAGTTTTCATTGCAAATGAGTATGTAATTATAAACTTATATGCCTATTTTACTGTGTAGAATATATAAAAACATCAAAGAATATTCCTCAAATGCTTAGTTATTCTGAGTACAGACAAGTAATCAGAATAATCAGAATGCTTTCTCTACTTAAATGTGGGCAAGTGAGAGCAGGAAGTATTTGCAAATATTTATTTGAATAAATGAGTCTGACTCACTTGGATAACACTTTCAACCTCTTTTTTTTTTTTTTTTTAACAGTACAATCAATTTTTCATCTTCAGAATACTTAAGAAAGGATTTGTTTGCGAATATCCATGCCATTAAGAACTTAGTCCAGATGTCTGTGTGTCCATCTTTGAACCTTTCCGGGGCCCTTCCTCTGCTTATAAAAATTGCAGTCATCCAGTAGAGAAAAAATGTTATTTAAATAAGACAAATGAAGGGTACACATAGCAGTAAGTTAAAAATAACTCAGAATTAATTCTATTGAAACATGTTCATGCAATCCTCAATTAAAAAAAATATTATAAAGGAACTGATGCGTTGCATTCTTTCTATTCTAGGTAGATCTGTACTGGGGTATCAGGAGGTAGAAGCTGCCTTCTTAGAAGTACACTAACCAACTGAGTACAGTCTATATAGATCCCTGTTTGTGCCCACTAACTTTCCCCATGGCTCTAAAATGTATGTCTATGTATCAATGCAGGTGAATAGAAGTGAATTTGTAAAGCAGAACAGTTGATGGTGTTGATCCAGTATCCCCAAAATATGTGCTTCAAAAGTGCACCTAGATGAGTAAGACTGATCTTCCAGGTCAGCTCACTCACAAGAAATGTTGTTCGTGCGTTCTAAAATGACTTTAAAATCTAAACTAAAGCTCATAATTGAGATTTGAGAGATGAGCTTTAAAAACGTATCCCTGTCCCATAATTCTAGTGTAGATGCACCCAAAATACCGTAAACATATGTGTATGTATCACACAGTTATCTTGCACTGCTGGGCATTGTATTTACTCCCATGCAATGCATTCCCTAAGGCCTCTGCCTGTGATCACTTGAGCAGTTCTTTGTCTGTACTTGGTTTCACTGGCACCTTCACATCATGTTAAAATATTAGGTGAATGAAATATCTTTCCATGAATGCTTTCTAGGTTCTTCCTCTGACTGCAATTGAAGAAGCAATTGTTTGTGGGTGCTTGAATAGGCATGATTTTTCCTTATCAATTCTTCACATAGCAGACTATGTCATGCTGCGTCCTGTCAGCATACCATTGAGAAATGCTACAAACATATTCATTCACCAGCTGGAAACACCGCATATGCACACTCCAGTAAGAAAAGATTATTCCAGTCAAGTTAAGGGCCTATCAGTCACAATAATTTGAGTCACATAAACCTGTATGATTTTTGTCAGGATTAATTCCTTACTCGAGCTGTTTTTAAGAGAAAGAACCTGAAATAAGTATTTCATATATACACCATTTTGCTGCAAACCTGGAAAAAAAGAAACACATATGGCTTACATGTTTGAACTATTTAAACCTATACAATTAGGTCAAAAAACTATTAAGTGTCAAGATCGGATATCTAAGACGCTGGGAACTCCCTGCCAATGCTTAAAAAAGCCATGCCAAAATTCCCTCCCTGCTTCACCAGCAAGGCACAGCTGAAGTTAATTTAACTTTCCCAGGCAAGTTTATAAGCATCAGGAAGTATAGGGTGTAGCATCACCCTAAATATTTCCATTTTATGGACATGACATACATTAAGAGTCGTCTGTTTTGGAATGTAAATACCACTGAGAAGAGTCTGGTAGCTGAGTCATCAAACAGGACATCAGCAACAGAGAAAGTGAACTTGCTGCATGCCCTGTTTTGAGTGTGATGTACCACCAAGAGAAGGTGAAGGTAGAAGCACGGTGGAAGGAAAAAAGAGGTAAACAAGCTATTGCCTGATTGTTTGCCTCGCCACATACATAGGCAAAATCTATGTCCTATCCTTTCAAAACGGTCTCCATATTTATAATGTTCATCTGTGATTTTCTGTATGTTTCAGCCTAAGACCAATGCAGATTTAAGGCACATTTACACAGAGCATTTTGCACAGATGTGAAATTATATAAGAATGTATTTTGCAGTTAATGGAGTAAAATGGATTTGACATACCTAAAAATTTATGTAATTTACTGTAGTTTTTGTCTTCCAGTAAAACTTTTTTCTCAAAAAAAATCAGTGATAGAGTAAAAAGGTGTGGAGACAAAGAATAGTTATTAATCCCACTGCACCCAGTGAAACCGAACAGGGATTGGCATAATGTTTATTAAGCTAAAAAAAAAAAAGGGGGGAGAGCAAATCCTTAAGCTAGTTGCAGCCAAGGTGCTTAGCAGAGCATGGAGAGAGGGTGAAAAGAGAGCAATGATACATAAAGCACCCGGGAAGAACTGAGGCAGAATGATATGACAGCAGGTAATGACTAGAAGGGAGAAGGAAAACAATGAAACAAACAATGTGTTTAAAGCATAGAATGAAGACAAGCAGTGTCTCATATTCCTTGCTGACGGACAGTTGGTGTTTTGTTAGGATACCCAGTATTCATCAGAGAGAGGGTGGGGAGTGCAGGGTGAGGGACTGAGTCAGCAGGGAGGCTGCTAACAAGGTTGCCTGAGGGACTGGGGACCCAGCTGGGAGCTCTGAAATTGGCTTCTCTCTTGCGGTGCATGAGAAATGGGGTTTGCATACCACACAACGCATGAGCCACATGCAATCTATACATGTCCATTCTGCGGTGCTATAAATTGGGTTCTTTTAAGCATATATGCTAATATTGAAAAACAATTCCGCCTGGTAAACAGACAGAACTTAATCTTTCAGTTTACCCCATAATGCAAAATCTCTGTTAGCCGAGATCAAAAAGTCTTACTGAGTTCTGTATCTGACAAATCCCTCCAACTGTCAGCATATAAACATACAGCTTTTAACTACAGAATCTTGCAGCCATCCCTCCTATAATTTTGCTCCTTAAAATTTTCTTTTGTCTGAGGAAAGAACAGCTCAAACTTGCTTCTGCATCCCTTTTCTTCTGTACACTTTATCTTGGCATGCTGACAAATGTCACTATGTGCACAGAAAGGAAAAGAGCGGTGTTATGGTTTAAACCTGGCCAGCAGCCAAGTCACCCACCCTCCCCTGCCCAGGGAATGGAGGAGAGAAATGAGAGGAGTTGAAGGTAAGGAGACTCTTTGGTTGAGATGAAAACAGTTTAATAATTAAAGTATAATAATAGAAAATGCAAATAGGTAATGTACAATTCTCAACACCCACGGACCAATGCCCAGCCTGTTCCTGGCTAACAATCCCAGAGGAGAGAAGATCCCAAAACTACAATCCTAGAAGAAAGAGCCCCTGCTTCCCGGTTGGCCCTCCCCTATGTACTGAGTATGACATTACATGATATGGAATATTTCATTGGCCAGTTTGGGTCTGTTGCTCTGGCTCTGGTCCCTCCCGTATTCTTGTGCACCTGCACACTGTCAGAACATGAGAGGCTGAGAAGTCGCTGATTTCTTAGCAACAGCTGAAAAACCAGTGTATTCTCAACATTATTCTCATACCAAATCCAATACTGGATCCAAAACACAGCACTATCCTAGATACTAAGACGAAAAATTAACTCCATCCCAGCCAAAACCAGGACAAAGTTGTTGAGCTGGGACAAGGAGTAGGTGAGGTATCATAACAGATGTTTGCCTACAATTTGTACCGTCTTTATATGTCCAGCTGTTCAACAGGGGGGGAGAACACACTCCTCTTGATGCTAGGAGAGACTTTTTTGCTGTATTTTGGCTTATATTAACTTAGACACCTGAATGAGGTTAGATGATATAACATCACCCTTTCCTCTACAATGTCTCTATACTTTCTGTCCTGCAGGGTTACTAGTGGCATTTTTTCATTTTTTTTAGCCACAGCTGCCATGCCATTCTCATCCAAAAAATGCACAATAGGCCAAATGAAGGACAAATGTATAAACAAGTTGTTGCAGATGGGGAAAATAAAAAGGATTCTGACAAATACTGGAAGTTTTGGTTTTGCATTCTCAAAACAATTAATTATGACCAAATAAAATCCCAGAAAATGTCTTTGGGTAGCCCATTGTGGTTCCCCAATTCTGACAGCAGATCTGCAGTGTCATTTGGGACAGTTCAGGTTCTGATTTCTATAGCTCACATGAGCTGGCAGCCTCTGCAAGGGATCCTTCACCAGATAGAGACATCCTGAATTTGGTGGTTGCATTCTCTGATACACTTGTAGTACCACCTATGCATCCCTTTTAATAAATAGGTCAGATGGGTTATTCTGCATCTGTTAAGATTCCCTGTCTTGCTGGGGACACTCACAGCTGCCTTGATCAACTGATTTCTATCCCTGTGCAGCTTTAGACCAGTAAAATACTGCAGAATAAACAAGAACATCTGCTCAATTGTTTATTCAATGTTTGGTTAAGTTTTTCAAAGAAAGATAGCCCCAGTGTTCCCAGTATTGGGATTTCTTCACAGTTGTCCTTAGTGGGATGTTTTGATGAAATATTCTAACTATGAATGGAATTGAAATGACTGGTTTAACGTATATGATGCATGGTTTTATGACACTGTAGTTTGTGGAAGTCTTAATAGTTACTGCAAGTTAGAATTTCTGACTCCTTTGACTATATAACATAATATAGTAAGAAAGAGTCTTTGTTTTGTGTTTAATAATGCTACTGTTTAAGCTATCACTGTATTTGATATAGATTACTGAAATTGGAATATTTGTTACTTTGTCTTTTCTATGTACTTTAGTAATCAGCTTAAGTGGTGTGGAGAAGCTAAATCACAGCTAAGAGAATAACTGAAAGTCAAAGCTAACTGGATTTTGAAACCTTGTCAAATGCTCAGATTTTTATTTTTTATTTTTTATTGTTTTAAGAGACACAACATTCAGGATTATGTTCCTTAATAGTGGTGTATTAAAGGTGAAGATGCATATTACACTAAATACTTTTTAAGCAGGTCTAAAAATCTTACATTCTGTCCATACAATATTTAGTTTCTGAATTGAAAAAAAACCCAAAAAACAAAAAACAAACATTGTACTGCATATGACTTGTGGGATACTGTGATTTGGGCTACTTGATTTTTTCCCTTACGGATGAATTGTAGCATTCAGTTGTAACAGATGGCCGCATTCGTAGTGTGGCTGGTGCCAGTATGTCCCCATGAGGTGAAGGAGTGAGAACAGAGGTAAACCTTTTCCTCAGTACGTCTTGGATGTTGCTCTTCGAGGCTGGGATTGCCACATAGTGTAACCTGCAAATGGGGAACAACAAATACAGTGTCTTACTTAGAAGGTTGACAACCCTTGGCTACCCAGGATTGCTGAAATTAAACTTGTTTTTCTTTCATTTCAGTGCAACTTTCGAACACCAGATTGCTGAAAGTACCCTTGAGGAACAGACATAATCCAAACGAACTTTTATGAATTCATATGCTGTATTTCAAATTTCAAATGAGAGATTTTAAACAAGAAGGAGACATAGTTGTGTATGGTTTTTATGTTATTTTGGTTTTGTTTTTTTCCAGGAAGGAGAGAATAAGTAACTAGCTTACCTTATACCTCTGTGTAATTAACTGCTCTGATTTGCCTATTATGTCACTGTGTGTTTTCCAAATGGTTCTGTTAGTATCAGTTCATTCCAGAAAATGTTTTTGTGTCCAAACTGCAACATCCTAAATATCCTAACAGTGTTCAGCCTAGAGAGGGTGTCACCTGGCACCTGTCTGTACAAAACCTACCTGTTTCACCAAAGCTCTCACATCAATCAGTTCATCCCACTTTGTCTGTGGTATGCACATCTGACTTCCACATCCCTCCCCACACTTTCTTGTAGATATATAAGGTACTACCCAAACTGTCAGGGTTCTGGAGGCAACAACAGGCTCTAATTGCCCTGACTGGTTTGTAATGTCCTTTTCTTATAATCCACCCCTCTTCAACCCTCTCCACACCCTCCAGGGGATTTGCAGCCTGTGCACAAGCTCTGCTTCGCAATGCTACGGCTGTAACCTCAGAAAATGTCTAATTTGGGAGAAAGAGCTGTGGGAAGCCTCATCTGGTGCCTCTGTGAGTGAGGTCCCTGCCCTACCAGCCTTGCTGTCACCCTTGGCTCCCTTTTCACCTTCCCTTGCAGAGCCACCCACCCTTGCTGTTCCCTGGCACTCACAGTACAGTGACCTTTCTTCTCCAGATTCACATTTGTCAGGTTGGGGAGCTGGAAACATGCAGTACCTCTAGGAGGGACAAATGGTATTTAGGCCTCAGGAGCACTTCCACGCCCTATTTATTTTTGTGAAGTCAGTGTCCCAGACAGTTGTCCTGGAGTCGAGCCTGCAATACATCAGCCAAACCCTGTCTACACCGAATTGAGATGATTGCTATTGTGCAGTTGTACTGTTTTCCTGCTCATAAGATACTTTCCATAGAGTCATGGGTCATCCCTGGCCTTGATCTGGGAACATCTCCTGAAAAGGCAGCACTTATTTCTCTTCATCCAGGTCATCTGAGCTGCTGACTGCTTACAGCCCACGGGGGATAATGTCTTGCCGCTGCTCAGCTCTGTACAGGGATCTGCCACCCTCCTTCTGACAGAGGATTTCTCCTGTGAAGGAGAGGGAGGGCTTCAATTCAGGTCCATGTTGGCTTGCTTGCCCTCAAAGGAGGTGTTTTACAGTGCCTGGCTTGCTGTCCTTACCAAACAGTGGTGCTCTCCTGGCTAATGGAGGTTGTTTGTGTCTCAGTCATTAATTTGTGGCAATAAAAGCTCACAGCTCTGACTGTGTCACTGGTACTCACTGCCAACATGTTCTAGGTGTGAGACCAAGATGCTTTCTTCCACTTCCTCATCAAGATCTTCTCAGACAAAATTTGGACAGTAACTTTAGCTTGCACATACAAATACTCTGTGTGAAAAAATGGTATTATGTGAAAATCTGCCAAACAGCAGTTGCTAGGAGTCCAGCCTTTTACACCAGTATTACAAGTGCATTGGGAAGTAAATTACAGCCAACATTATAATAATACGTTGAGTAACACAGAAATATTATTTTAAATGTAACACCTATCTAATGACATAAAGACAGCAGGGTCTCATAGACACATAGAAATGTCTGCAGCCAGTCACAATGTTCTCAGGACCTATTATGTTTCTTTTTTGTTTTGGTTTTTTGGTTGTTTTTTTTTTTTTAGTCTTCTTTCTTCTTTAGCATAGTTGTTGAATTCATTCCCCACTGAAATGGGAAAACACTGAAAAAAAGCTTTGTGCAGAAATAATCTTTTTTATTTACTGCAGTTGGTGTTCTTGCGGTGTTTTGAAATTACACATTTTTCTGCCAGCTATTTATAATAAAGGTATTAGCAGAAGCCTCAGTATAGTAGTCATCATCTTTGTACCGTGATGGCAAAACTCTCAAAGTTATTGAACTTTTCAGGACCCAGAGCTCATCTGTGTAACAGAAAAGTTACAATTCTGAAGGCACTCAAAAGTCTATGCTGCAGACATTGAAGAAACATAACATACTGGCCCTGGCCTTGGCAAATGACGACATTGTATTTGTATATCTGACAACGTAATTCAGACTGCTTTTCTCAAGTGCCTATGCTTCATGTCAATGACTTCATGAGTCAAAGGGAATCAGTGTTTACTTGTCAACTCTTGTAAGTGAATCCAAGTCATATCATTATCATGGCAATAACTAAAGTTTGGAGGGCTTCCTCACATGTTTTTGCCACTTGTGCCAAATTCTCTCCTGAATTTTACTTTATCTTCTCACAGTGCTTCCTTCTCAGTGTTGCCCTTGCTATAATAGTTCACTACATTTTTTCGTTTTCTGTTTTGAAGAAAGAATAGGAATTGCCTATTTCTTTCAACTGATTCATCATTCATTGCAGAACTTTTATAATTTTTATTTTACATTCCTATCTGAGATCACCTTTTACTCATAGGTATAAGTACATGTATAGGTAACACACCTCCTCTATGTATACAGCTATGATTTTGCTGAAAGACTGAGTAGGCAATGAGGTGTACCATAGAAGGCTTATGGTAAGCCAGGGCAGGTCCTTTCTGACAGAAAGTAAAAATAACATTGCCTTTTTGTACAATTTTGGAAGACCTCTGGCATTTCTTTTATTGCTGCCTCTGTTGGTTCTATAGGATTTGTTAAGATTTTTATTTTTATTTTATAAAGAACAGAGATGAAACTTAAACAGAAAGTTTAGAAGACCCATCTGTACTTGATGCTACTCTCTTTACAGCTTTTCAAAGTGGAAAGAAAACTTTCCTAGTACTAGCACAAGTAGGTGGCAGTAGAGACACATACATATAATGACATAGACGGTAGAGCATATAACGATACTATTTAAGTAGTAAGGTTGCATACTTAGGCATCGTGAAATGACTTTTGATGAATCAATGTAGATCAGCAAATGTCATATGTCTTTGCAGATGTTAACCACTGTTAGTTTTTGGTTAGTATTAAAGATGCTCGCAAGCGTCAGTGTTCAGCTATTTAGTTTGGATATTGAGATAGACCAGGAATCATTTAAATTGTATATAAATTCGTTCCATCACTGAGGTCTGTCTTAGCCATTCCTTCCTTAGAAGAGGTAGAACTTGATTATGAAGCTTTGGATTTGAAATCCATACCCACTATTGTCCTCTTTTCATAGTAAGTGGCAAGGTCTGAGCTTTTTGCTCAGGAATATCAATAACAGAAGTATTAGATATGTAGAAATTTTGCTCTAAAATTCTGGAAAAAAGCAAACTCCTTGGTTTAGAGTTGTTCACTGCAGCTATAAATGAGCTTATTCTTAAAAATGAAGATGGAATTGGGTTTATTTATTTATTACAAGTGTAGGAAAACTTAGAAGTTTATAATCTTTCCTCATTTTAGAATTTGCCTTCTGCTCCTCAGATATAAACTTATTGTGAGAAGAAGTGTGAAATGATTGTAAGAAAACACACATATCACTTCTGCTTAAAAAATCAACAGGATGTCTGAATTCAGAATACGATGTCTACACATAAGTAAATGCATACTACATAGAGGAGTTCGCTGTAATTGTGATACACTTGTAGAAACACATTTTTTTAAAACATACTATTATTTCGGTTTTCGTATTTATTTAAAATTAATGAAATATTTTTACAGAACAGAACAGTTACATGAACAGTGGCTGGTTTTCTAGACTGAAGTTGTATCAAGAAAAAAACCCAAGAATATGGCAGTAAAATGAATAGCAGGAGAAGCAAATGTAAAACCATCTGCCAGCTGAGTTTGCCAAAGTGCCAGATGCTGCCTCTGGTAGAGTATGTTCCATTGCTTTGGCATCTGGATGGTCCTTTGTAATGAGGTAAAACTTTGACAATTACTGACTTTTATGAGTGTGTGTGTGTGCTTGGTTTAACTCTCATGTTTTCTGCAGGAATCAAGCTTCAGCAGAAGCCACCACATGCAAAGTAGGTAGGAGGTACAAGCATTTGAAAAAAATAAAATACCAACAGATAACAAGAGTATTTTGCATACATTATTTGTAATTCACTTGAGAAAGAGGTTTATGTAATTTTTTTCTCTTTATAGTAAGTCACCATGGAAGATATATGTAAACTGCTATTGTTCTTTATGTGTTAATATAAATAAAATACAGCATAGCTTTAAGCAGGCATGCAGAGAACAAAATCAAAGAAAATTTTTATGCTATTTATGTGATTTATAGAAAAAAGCAGAAGAACAGAGTTTGGGAAACAAAAATATTCTGCCTGAGCTGGATTAAAAAAAGCCTTAAAAAAGAAAACATATAAGAATACATAAACAGTTTCACCTTAGGGTATTTTAAAAAGTTAATCAACAAACAGTATGCTAAGCAGAATTTTTAAAAAGGGGAAAAGTCTATGTTCCATGAGTTTCTTTCAGGAGTCCGTTATTTCTGTCAATAAATAAGCTTAGAGGATATTCACACCATGATAACAGACAGCATTTCACCATTTTGAAACAGAAATATAGCAGAAAAAAAGAGTGCTGAAGTGTAATATCATATGTTATACCACACAAAATTTTGAGCTTAACTTTTTACAAGCCCATTTGGACCTCCAAATAGTTAACTACCTATCTTTAAACAATGTTAAGGAATTGTTTTTAAGTCAGAAATGTAAAAGTATGTTTTTAAGTCAGAAATGTAAAAGTATGTTTTAAGTCAGAAATGTAAAAGTATGTATCAGGGGCATTAGCTGTTTGAAAATCTAATTGCAGTGTTTATCACTAGTGTGAATGCACCAAGTCCTCTTACCATTGAATGTGCTTGTGCTGAAAACCTGAACTGGAAAAAAAAAAAAAAATCTAAAAATGTCTCCACTACTCTCTGAAAGTAATATATATTAACTTTAAACTTTGTCAGAATTGGGCATAGTGGACTGAAAGTACCTCAGTGGGCAGACCTAGAACACAATATTCCTTTGTGTGGTGTTACATTTTTTTAACTGTTGATGTTTCAAAAATATACCATGCTTTGTGAGAACCAGGCATACAGGTGCTCAGGAAGCCTGAGAAGAGAACTATGAATTTCCCTACTGCCATAAGGACAAGGAATCAGAGCCTAGGTTGTTGGTGTTTCTGAAAACACTTTAAAAGGCTCTGTGAAAATAGCACTGCAGAGTCTGAAAGCCTTTCAAATGTTCTTTCCACTTTCATTTTGCAAGACCTTCTATGCCAAATAAAAGGAAGCTCTATTATTTCTTCCTCAGAATGACTTAAGTTGGACAGTCGATGTTATGCATTAAAAAAAGCCACTGGCAATGGGTGGGGACAGGAGACAGATGCTATTAAAACTGGGTGTGATTCTGTGTGTATGTGTGTTTGTGTGAAGTTTTGTATCTGTTTTCAGGTTTTTTGTTCATCAGTTTTGGGGTACTAGACAGAATTGGCACAGAATGTATCTCCCCAACAAAAAAAAAGAAAAATTTAAGAAAATAATTTCTGTTCAAATGAAACTCTTCTGACTTGTCTCCTTTTTGTTATGCTTATAAAAAGAGTATGTGTTTAGCTTTGTTAATCATGCTCTATGTAGAAAGGGAAGTATTTAACTCATGCAGAAGGGGACATATGTTATTATATGTTATTACAAATAAGTTATTACAGATGCAGAGCTCAGGCTCATTTTGAGGTAGTCAAAGTGACTGTTGTAGGAGAACTGGAGGACTATGGTAAACTGAGAATGAGGAAATCAATAGGGCTTGTGAGGAATTTCACTACTGGGTGGCTGCAGATGTTCAAGCAGGGTAATATTAACTTGTGTATCTCAGGAGATGGAGTATGCATTTGTGGAATGAATCTGTAGTATAGGGCAGCCAAGGGGAAGGACAGCTGTTAAGAAATTTGTGATTAAAACATCTGCAATTTGTGTCAATACAATTAAAGGGCAATGGTAATATGTCAGGTTTTAAAGTAAAATTATAAGCAACTCCATTACCTGGTCATTCATCAAATAACCTGGATGACTTATACTGTTTTTCATCAGGACATCATGAGCCTTTTAAAGCAATTTTTTTTTTTTACAAACCCCCTCTATGTTCTGTGGATAAATGTATCTTTTCAAAACAGTGCATCAAGGAATAACTCTGGTACTGAAAAGACTATAAGCTATGTGCCATAAAACAATACTAATATGATTTTATAACCAAGGTTATGGTTTAAGTTGGCTATATTCAAGAATGTCTGGCTACGCTCTTGACAGGTTATGTACTTCAGTCAGTTCTTTCACGTGAAGTGTGTGATGTTGTCAACTAACTGATTAAACAGCAATAGTTTGGCAAACAGGAGTTTAAGTGAATCTATACTGTTTTAATTTAAAAGCACACTTTGTCCCTTTAAGGCTCAAATGTTAGTTCAATAATGTTTCTCTCCTAAGTAGTTCAAAGTAAATTCAGTAAAGGGTACCTTGCTTCAGACAACCAAAGGATAAGACACAGCCTTGAAGTTACACTCAGTCCTGATATTCTTGCTCCTTCACCTCCTTTGCTCTGGTTTCTTCTCTCTTGAATCCAGGTTTCCAAGGAAGCTCATCAACATTTTTGGCAAAGACATCTATTTCTTCCAAATCTTATCAATGCCCCATGGCAGCAGGGTGTAGGTTGGTTTGTTTGTCTGTTTGTTGATTTTCTACTTCTGTGTTACTATTCATATGTCTTTTATCTTCCCAGATAAGAAAACAAACATGTAAATTACCCCAAATTGCACTGCACAGCATAAACAATTATGCCCCTCCAGCCAGTCACTCCAGCCAGTAAGTCAGCTTCATTGGGAGCCTGACATAAATGCCTCTATACAAATGCACATAGCATGGGGAATAAACTATAGGAGTTAGAGACACGCCCATGTCCACAGGGCTGTGATCTTACTGTCATCACAGAGACACTCTGGTATGGCTCCTATGACTGGAGTGTCAGAATGGAAGGATACAGGCTCTTTAAGAAGGACAGGCAGGGGAGATGAGGAGGGGGTGTCACCCTCTATGTCAATGACCAGCAGGAGTTCATGGAGCTTTGCCTGGGGATGGATGAGAAGCCAATGAAGAGTTTATGGATCAGTATTAAAGGGAGGGCAGGCACAGGCAGGCAGGACATTATAGTAGGGGTGCAGACCACCCAACGAGGAAGACTGAGTGGATGAGGAACCTATAGACAGATAGGAGCAGCCTCATGTTTGCAAGCCCTGGTCTTCACGGGGTTCTTCAACAACCCTGGTAACTGTTGGAGGGACAACATAGCAACACATAGGCAGTCCAGGATGTTCCTGGAATGTGTTGATGATAAATTCCTTCTACAACTGACAGAGAAGACAATGAGGAGAGGTGTTATGCTGGACCTTGTTCTCACCAGCAAGGAGGGACTGGTAGGGAGTGTGAAGCTCAAGGGCAGCCTTGGCTGCAGTGACCATGAAATGGTGGAGTTCAAGATCCTGAGGACAGTGAGGAGGGCACACAGCAAGGTTGCTTCCCTGGACTTCAGGAGAGCAGACTTTGGCATCTTCAGGGTTCTGCTTGACAGAGTACCATAGGATAAAGCCCTGGAGGGAAGAGGGGCCCAAGAAAGCTGGTTAATATTCACGGGTCACCTCCTCCAAGCTCAGGAGTGATGCATCCTGACAAAGTCAGACAAAAATGCCAGCAAGCCTGTATGGAACAAGGAGCTCCTGAACAAAATCAAACATAAAAAGGAAGACTACAGAGGGTGGAAGCAAGGACAGGTAACTTGAAAAAAATAAAGAGAAACTGTCTGGCCAGACAGGAATGAGGTTAGGAAAGTCAAAGCCCTGATAGAATTAAATCTGGCCAGGGATGTGAAAGGCAGCAAGAAAAACTTCTGTAGGTACATTGGTGACATTGGTGACAAAAGGAAGACTAGAGAAAATGTGGGCCCTCTCCAGAATGAAGTGGGAGACCTGGTTACCCAGAACAGGGAGAAGGATGAGATACTCAATAACTTTTTGCCTCAGTCTTCACCAGAAAGGGCTCCAGCTACACCACCCAAGATGCAGAAGGCAAAGGTGGGGACTGGGAGAAGAAAGAAACACCCACTGTAACAAAACATCAGATTTGAGAACATCTAAGAAACCTGAAGGCACAGAAGTCCATAGAACCTGCTAAGATGCATCCACGGGTCTTGAGGGAACTGGCAGATGAAGTGGCTAAGCCACTATCCATCATATTTGAGAAGTTGTGGCAGTCCAGTGAAGTTCCAGATGACTGGAAAAAGGGAAACATAACCCCAATTTTTAAGAAGGGAACTACAGGCCAGTCAGTCTCACTTATGTGCCTGGCAAGATCATGGAGCAGATCCTCCTGGAAACTATGCTAGAGTACATAGAAAATAAGGAGGTGACAGCCAACATGGCTTTGCTCAGGGAAAACTGTGCCTAAAATATTTTGTGGTTTTCTGCAACAGGATTACAGTGTTGCTGGATAAGGAAAGAGTAACTGATGTCACCTACCTAAACTTGTGTGAAGCATTTGACACTGTCCCACACAGCATCCTTGTGTCTAAATTAGATATGGATTTGATGGATGAACCACTCAGTGAATAAGAAATTGGCTGGAAGGTCACATTCAAAGGGTTGCAGTCAATGGCTCGATGTCCAAGTGGAGAGCAGTGACAAGTGGCATTCCTCAGGGGTTGGTATTGGCACCGGTGCTGTTTAACGACTTTGTTGGTGACATGGGCAGGGGAACTGAGTGCACCCTCAGCAAGTGTGCCGACAACACCAAGCTGTGTGGTGTTGTTGATGAGCTGGAGAGAAGGGATGTGCCATCCAGAGGGACCTGGATAGGCTTGAGAGGTGGGACTGTGCAAACCTCATGAAGTTCAAGAAGTCCAAGTGCAAGGTCCTGCACATGGGTCAGGGCAATCCCAAGCACAAATACAATCTGTATGATGAGTGGATTGAGAGCATCCCTGAGGAGAAGGACTTGGGGGTACTGCTGAATGAAATCTGACTAAGAGGCAGCAGTGTGCACTCACAGCCCTTAAAGCCAACTGTATCCTGGGCTGCATCTAGAGTAGTGTTGCTAGCAGGTCAATGGAGGTGATTCTCCCCCTCTCTATTCCCTCTTACGAGACCCTACCTGGACTACTGCATTCAATTCTGGGGCCCCCAACATAAGAAGGACATGGACCTCCACAAGTGGGTCCAGAGCATCACCATGAAGATGATCAGGGGACTGGAGAACCTACCCTATGAGGATAGGCTGGGATAGTTGGGGTTGTTCAGCCTGGAGAAGGAAGGCTCCTTATAGCAGGCTTCCAGTGCTTAAAGGGGGCTGACAGAAAAGCTGGGGAAGGACTCTTTATCAGGGAGTGTAGTGATAGGATGTCAGGTAATGGTTCTAAACTGAAAAAGAGTAGATTAAATTAGATATAAGGAAGAAATGCTTTACTGTGAGGGTGGTGAGACACTGGAACAGGTTGCCCAGAGAAGTTGTGGATTCCCCCTCCATGGAAGTGTTCAAGGGCAGGTTGGAGGGACTTTAAGTGATCTGATTTAGTTGAAGATGTCCCTGCCTGTGACATGGGGGTTGGAACTAGATGATCTTTAAGGTACCTTCCAACTGAAACCATTCTATGATTCTATGATTTTAAAATGTTTCCTCAGAATTGACTTTTTCAGAGCATGATCTTCCCTTTCATCCCTTCCCCTCATGTTTTATGTGAAGACCTATGGAAATAAATTCAGAATGTAATGAGAGAATTTAAACAAATTCATTGAAATACAACATTTCATATCAAATTTGGAGAGAACAGCACCTGAACATCTACTTACATTAGCTGTCCTGTGGTCCTGTAGTCGAGGCTGGTTTGAAGGTAGTGTGTCACCTGCTTAGGTGACATTTTGCTATTTTAAAGGCTTTCATGCTCCTGTGTATTATCAATAGCATCTCTTTATTTCTTCTCAGGGGAAATGCTCTTGTGGGCATTGTATTAGCTTCTCCTCTTCAGTTATTTAGTAAGCTTATAAATCAAAGTCAGTAGTTTGAACATTTGTTTCTTAAGTATATCTTAGATAAACCTCCAGTTTCTCATTACTTCAGCAGTTGGTCATAAAATCCTGAGAATGAAATGCTGAGGTGAGAGATCTAAACTATCTTTGAGACTGTGACAAATGAATTTTAATGATATTGTCTTAATCCTTCAAACCCACACCTGTGATATTGACCTATATGGACAGAAGTATAGTCTTACATTTTAAAAAAATAGTACAGGGAATCCCCTTCACTAGCAAAACAGATACATGTAGACAAACAGGGAAATCTTTTCAAGCATACTGGTTACTTGCTAAGGAGCACAGAGTGGATGATTAATTCTAGTTGTAGAGGAAAGGTAAGTACTGAAATAAATCATAATTACTGTAGTTAACTGGCAGGTTAAACATAGTACAGAAGTAGGTTGAGACTGCAACAATACATATTTACTGTTTATGCAGCAAACCCTGCAATTTAGTCTTTATTTATTGTTGAAATTAATGAGTCTTTTCACTGATAACAAATTCAGGCCTGTAATTAACTGTAGGCTGTGTACAGGAATATAAAAGACTTCTTGATTTCAAACTTGACTGTGAAAAGTAGGTATTTTTTTGTAATGCCTACTGGTTTTAGGGGTCTCAGTTAATCATTCTCCTTTGGTTTTATTCCTCAAGAATATGGGCTTTTGTTTTTAAATGTCTGCAGAGATCAATTGAGTTACATGTGAATGGCTCTTAATGCCAGGAAAGATCTGTCCTTTACTGAGTAGCCTTATTAGTAATTACTCTATGTGCTCCTCTGTGCCAGTCCTGCACTGGACACACCTGGCAGGGTTTGGCAGGGGGCTGCAAGTGTCCTGTGTGGGAGGCCACGATCTGCACGTACCACTCATGCATGACCCCAAATGGCTCCAATGCCACTGGGAACAGACCTGCAGCCCATCGGGGATCGTCGATGCCACGACCCTGCTATATTTAAGGAAGGCCCTCAGCCACTGTGGGGAGGGGACATATGTGGAAACAGGTGAGGAGAAATGGATGGGCCATTACTGGGGTCATGGTGATAGATATGGCTGGAGACATAGTCTGGGAAGCATGTGCTCCCTACCAGATGAGGGACTGCTGAGAGACCACAGCTGTGGGTGACCCACACCAGGGAGAGGACACTCCCAAGGGAATGCAGCCATGGTCAACCCACACTGGGGGAGGGAGAGGGAAACACGGAAGAAGCCATGAGCAGTGAAGGAAAATGAAGCAAAGAGTGTCAGAAAGAAACTGTGATGACACAGCCTCAAACTCCTGCTCTAGACCTTACCTCACCAAAGGGGTTGGGAGGGACTGAGTGTAACAAGCGTAAAAATAAGGGGAGGTGACAATCAGGAGGGAAGACCAGAGGTGTTGGACTGGTTAGCCAGGGAAGGTGGACAGAGGGTGATTCCTTAAGTGTTTGTTTAACTGTTTATGTTTTGGTGGTTTTTTTCTGGTTTTTTTTTTTTGTTTGTTTGTTTGTTTGTTTTTTTATCAATACCTAAATCAGTCATCAAAAGTTTGTTTTAAATGTCAGTAAATTAAATTAAGGTTTCCTGAGTAGATACTGTTTTGGCCACAACACCAACCTCCTAAAAAAAAGAGAAGACATGGCCCAAAGAGAGGAGGCCATAAATGATGCCAGTAATCTGTCTATAAAATCAGCATAGTTAATTACTCAGTTTTATCTGTTCCCATGCACTGAAGCAGAATGTAGTGGGTTTTCTGGAAGTATGGCACTTTGACCCTCACCAGCCTCTTCTGTGTCACCACAGACCCCATGGACCCAGACGTGTACCTCTGGCAGAACAGGGTATCTGTACCAAGGACTGCTCTGATTCACTCAATGGTACTTTCCCTCTCCAGTGAAGTATTTTTATGCCACAATCCTCCCATATTGCTACTCCTTTTTCATCTTTCACCACTTAGCTTATTTCATCTGGCACTTCTTACTTTCCATGTTTTTTATCCTCAATTCTCTTCTCTATCTGCAGATTTCTTCCCCTTGATCTGTATGAGCTACGACCCTTCCTTTCCCTCCTTTCTCAGCTCTACCACCAATTCCTCACTCTCTTATCTGCAGAAATGATGCATTTGTTTTTTGATTCCGGTTTGGTTTTTGTTTGTTTGTTTTGTTTTGTTTTGTTTTTTAATTACCTTAATTCTCAATTCTTTCATCTTCTTAGACACTCAAATACTCCTTAGCTGAAAACGGGACAGATACACCTCATCATGAGCCATTCAAAAGGGAAACAGCAATTGCTGAACCTGCACTTAATAATTTGTGTTGCATTTTAATCCCTCTTCTTTCTCCTTTTTCTTTGTCCAGAGGAACCTCTGCGATATCTAAGGAAATAAAGACAGAAATCACTTTTTTTTTTTACCTTTATTATGTATCTGGGAGTTGACTAGAAGGGTGTTAATATGTAAAATGCCAGTTGACCAGTGACATCAGATGGAAAAAGGACATACAATACAGATCTAGAGAAGGTTCTACTGTCTGCCTGGAGAAAACAAGCATTTTGCTCTTGATTAATTACTTATATATGTGTACTCTTGGCTGAATTTTTGTTGCTGTGGGCAGTTCTTGGGCCTCCCTGAGTTGCCTCAGGCAGGAGCAGTGCATGAAGCCTAATACTCTCCAGGCAGCAGAAACTTGTTCCTGTCTGCCCACTAATTACCTAGCTGCATCTGCAGAGTTTGATTTTGCATTCCCTCAAAGGTCAGATAATTTTTTATACTTTTTTTTCTTTCTGATTGGACATATTCAACAATAAGATCTTGGATTTTCCCAATCTGAATTATCCATGTATCCTAGAGGGAAAAAAATGACAAAAAAAACAACACAGAAATATGCCATTGCTGTCATTGCATGTAACTGTTTCACAAGTCAGTACCAACTGTAAAAGCCCCAGTGCACTGTGTGCCGGTAAAGCAAACCAAGCCAGAGGAGCATGCTTCCACACAGAAAACAATGGTGCCAGGGCAAGGGAAACAGGTGAAAACAGAAGCTTTCTGAGAGGCTGCTCTCATAAAGCAGCTGCTGAAAAAAACTGATTAAGCAATTGGATGTAAGTCTTACTTTCCACCAAGTCAGTAAGAGATTTTTGGTGTGAAGGCCCTGAGCTGTCACCTGATGTTGATTTAAAGAGACAGGTGATTACCCACAAAGTGAAAAATAATGTGGTGTTATTCCCTGAGGTATAAACTCTGATAGCAATCAGAAAAGAGAGTGAGAGAATAGGAGGCTACTGTATAATAGAGGGAGCACAGTGCTGACAATGGTGGAGATGAAGTGAAGTTGACAGGAGTTTCATTGTGGAGTTGGCTGTACTGATGTGGCTCGGGTAGTTCCCAGTGCCCATTCAGCTGTCAGTACCACCAGTCACTCCTGAGCCTGTCTCTCTCCTCCATCCTCTCCTCTGCTTCAAGCCCCAATTTACAATTAATACTTTAAATTAGCTGGCTAATGATTACTACGTCTTATTTCAAAATGTCAAATGGACTATAAGAACCATCATTATTTCATGGCCATGTTTTTTCCATTAGCTTAATAATAATGGCTGGTTTATTGCAGGCTACTGATCACTTTCTGTGTTTCTCTTCCTCCCCCCGCCCCCTCCTACCCCTTGTCTCTCTCTCCTGATGTCTTTCAGTGTCAATACTTTATAAATTATGAACAACATTCCAGTTGCAAGAAAGCTAATTACTGCTTATCTCCTGGACTGGCACTGAGAAAACTTATAAAAGGAAATGGATGTGGAGGAAAGAAAAGCTGAGGATGAAATACTGTTAGAAAAAGAGAAAGATGTGAAAAAACAGTCATCATAAAATATTTCTGCGTCTGATCTCCTCCTTACCTCCACTCTGTTACAAGTATACTTTCAGGTACTTCACTAATGAGTAAATTTCTCTGTGACATATTTTACACAACAGGAATTTATTGAATGGGTATTTATTATTGTTATATTTAACTAAAGACCTTTGTGTCCATATTTTAATTTAAAAATTACTGAAGAATTCTATGAGATTCTATCAGCTGGAGTAACCTCCTATCTTATTATTACCACAGTCATTCACACACATGCCTACCAGTCTTTTCTTTTGCGATAAATAATGGCCATTCTTTTACACATCAAAGGAAATTTAAGTAGAGGAAAATCATTTTTCTTTCCTTCGGGATCTTTGTGTATCACCATGATTGCAGCTTTTTGCATATAAGGTAGAGAACTCATAGATTAATTTTGTAGATCTGTTCTGTCTAGTATAGACAAAGGAAAGAATAATATTCCACTTATTTCATATGTCATTCTTACAGACATGAACTGCAGTGCTAAAAAGAAGACGTTTTCTTATCATCCTGACAGAAAACACATATTTTATTGTAATTGCATTACATGAAATGTGTATTATTATTTGACCAGGTCAGGAGAGGTATAAAGTAAACTCTGGCTTAAAAAGGAGGTCCATAAGTACATGGGATTCTGATGAAGCTGGAGTTACTACCTGCCTCAAAATTTAATGTAGACAATTGACATATTTTCTCTTTTTATTCTGGAGTTGTTTAGCCTGCAAGTTTCATCCAATTATACAGCTGAGTTAATGGTCTTGCATAGTCTCTGCTGTCAGTCATAAAGGAGTGTTACACAAAGGCTAATAAAAATAATAATAATTTTGACTTTCTGTAGTTTTTCTACACCCTTGAAAGAGTTCAGATTTTCCCCTGGCTTTCTTAGTGCTTGAGTTATGTTGAGACAGTGTGCCACGAAGGGTTACTGCTAGCAGCTATAATATTTGTCGCCTTGTTTTTGTGTATTTGGTAGGAAAACTTTTTTAACCAGTGTTGGCAAGGAGGGAATTTGACCTGTTTCATAGTCTTTTCACCAATTATAGGCAGAATTCTCATTAAGTATCTGATATTTTTATTCCTGAAGCATCTTGGTGTTGCTGGAAGCAACACCTTTAAAATAAATTCAGTATTAAATAAACACCTGTTCATTAAGTCTGTAGCACTCTATGCAGTTTGGTGGCAGATGCTGATGATGATAATGATACAGACTGACAGGCAAGTTAGATACTAATGGACTGTACTACCGATGGATCTGGATACTCTAGATGATTATGTGTCAAAATAAACTCTGTATTTCTCTCTGAAATAAAACAAACCCTATCAGCATGGAGGACTGAAAAATCATTTTTGTTTTAGAACAATGTTAAGATCCAAATAGTACCTGATATTTGAACCAGACTGAATTCTCCAAGGATTCTGGCTTTTCTTGAACCTTTTATTTTCAGATGTGTACTCTTACATAAAAGGATTTCTGGTCAAGGGAAATGAAATTTCAGAAGCACAGGTAGGAAATGGAGTTTGCTGTAATAATAGAGCTGCCTAGATGAACTGAGAGATACTGTTAGTCTTTTGTGAAAATGTGACATGAGATAGTCTAGACAGACATTTTTATACAAATACATAGAGTGAACCCAGAGTCAACCTCTTTTTTTTTTTTTTTTTTTTTTTTTTTTCTTTTTTTTTTTTTTTTCCCTATAGACCCAGAAATAGTTTGAAAGTCATAGGAAGGGTAAGCAAAATCAAATTTTTAGCCCAGAGCAGATTCAGGCTTTCATTTGTAACCCTGGCATAAAGAAGACTGCCACTGAGAGACAACTGCACTTGCTTCTACTCAGATACAGATTGTGTTCTGCATCTCTTACTCTCTCAGTAGCCTGCAATGGCAGCAGCCACCCTCCTCACTTCCAGGTTTTTGCCATTATGAATTGAGTCTGTTGACAAGCACTGTTCCTAACTTCAACTATATCTAGAGTCAGCCATGAAAGAATTTTCAATGCCCAAAATTCTTCTTCCATGCATAAAGCTTAAGAGTGGATTAATCTTAAGAAAGAAGATAAAGCAATTAAATGTTGTATCACAGGGAGCCACTAACAGCTAAGAACCTAGCTTTTTTGGAATAAAAGAGAAGGTCTTTACATGGATAAATAACAGCATAAAAGCCTGTAAAATAAGCATAGGAATAAATGTTCATGTTTTCCAACAGAGATTTGCACTGAACCTATACTTTTCAGAATATTCAGTTATGATTTGGAAAATTATATGAGAAGGGAGGTGAAAAAGTGTCCTAACAATGTAAAGTGTTTGAAGTAAGAAAAAGACTGTGAGAAACTATGAAAGGGCTGCCTGAGTCAGAAGGGGACAAAATGGCAGAAGAAAGTTGACATAGATGAATGTGAAATACTGTACAGGGAACTCCTACCCCAATACCTAACTTTACCTATGCAATGATGTAGCTTAACTGTGATTCAGGAATGAGTTACTGGAGTTGTAATAAATAGTGTGTGAAAAATTATATGAACTCCATGCCCAGTAGCAGTCAGAAGCAGACAGAATATTAGGAATTATTAGTAAGAGAAACATAATAGAAATACCCTTATGTCTGTATTTAAAATCGTGGTGCACTAACATCTGTTATACTCTGAGACATTCTTGGTTTTATCTTCTCAAAAATATTATACCTTCAAAGGGTCCAGGGAAGAGTAGTAGGAATGATCAAAGGTATGAAATAGCTTCAAGTGAATGAAGAACTAGTATTCTTCTGTCCTATAATTATACACTTCCCAAGGCATTTCCTATAGCTTTCTGTTGGGGACAGGATGTTGGGCTTTGCAGACCTTTGATGTGGCCTAGTGTGGCAGTGCTTTGACTCTGCTGTGTCTGTCATGGAGGGAGGAGTACAGCACCAGGTCAAACAGACAGAATTAAATTCCATTGAAGCACAGTATCCACCACTGTTTTCCTTTGAAGAAGTGCTGCTTTCCTTTTATAAAGAAGGTGTGAGAGTGCATAAGGCTGTAAAGGAATACAGATCAAGCACTGCCTCATCCTGAGCTGTTCAAACACACACCTTCCATCTCTAAGGGAATTTCCTCCCTAATAGGCTGAAATTAAACCTATTTTCCAAATAAATAATTAATCTGACTTTTGAGTTACTTTTGGATATGTCTTCATTAACAAGCAGCACAGCAGAACAGGAGCAGATCTGTAGAGTAAGGCAAAAGGAATCTGGTTCATGTTCCAGAGGCAGCTCCAGGACGTGAACCACAGCATGGGAAGGGAGACAGTGGAGGGTTTCACTTCACAACTATAACCCTGATACAACACTACATGCTAATGTGGACGTAATCTACTGGAATCTAGTTCTCAGCCCTGTGAGTCAGCAGACTAGACTTTAACAGGAGACTGATAACCCTTTTTCTCCTTTTCTCCTATACAATAACTCTTTTGCAGAATAGCAAAATTTGAATGGAAGGAAGGGTGCAGAATCATGTTTAACCAGGTGTCTAGGACAGTCACCAGAGGATGATGATATAGCTTGAATGCCTTTGGACCGAAAATAGAGCTGATCAGCAGAGTGCTTGTGAGGTACTGCACTAATACCATCAACCATTCCCATCAATCTCTTTTAGAATAAAAGTATAATCCCATCCATACTGCCAAAAAAGACATTTTAGGCAACAACAGCTAGGTGTTTATGAATTTTAAAGGGGTGTATGCAATCCTCTCACCTTATTCCTAAAAGAGGGCAGAATTGCAAGACATTTCAGTTTCTTCATTGTTTTTTAATGTTTAGTTCTAAGCCTGTTAAATCCTTTTCTGAGGTGCTTAACTCTTCCTAAAATTACATATGGAGTTAATGTTTACACTCAGCATAAGAAACTAAATAGTGAATTTTACCTTACAGTTATAGAGTAGAGCCTTTTTTTTTTTTTTTTTTTTTTTTTTTTTTTTTTTTTTTAATAATAAAAAAGAAATATTTTTTTTTACCTTCTTTCAAGGTCTTTCTGTCATATTTGACATCTTAAGGTCTTCTAAACATTTGCATTATGTTTTACATTTTTTTTTGCCAGTTTTATTAAACACTTAAATGGATTCCTAGAAAAAGCTTTTCCCAAAGTACATGTACAGTAACTTGCTGTCTTCACCTGTATCTGGCCTAGATAATTTTGGAGCTTGATGCTGACAGAAGCCATATCCATGGGACAGAGACATTTCAACTTGTAGCAGAGAGAACATTATACTTTCTTTACTGACTTGAATTTTGTAAAAAGGCGTTAACCCTAAAACCTCTTTTCACCTCAACGAAAATGTAATTCCTTCTTCTGTTATTATTTTTGCAATGCTTATACTGTAGTTTAAAGACTCATTTGGTGTCAAGCTCCTATGGACCCTATTGCCTTTAGATACTGGATAAATACCTTTGAACAGTAACCCCTGTCACATTTACAGACAGTTTTTTTCTAAATTGGTAGCCATTTCCTGACAAGGATAGTGAAAGTGAGAGCTTTAGCCGAGAACATGAGGAATTTCTCAGCTCCTTATGTTTTCTGTGGGGTTTTCTGTTTGTTTGGTTGGTTCAATTTGTTGTGTTTTTTTAACTCACAGCAATTTTCAGACTATCATTCATGACATAGTTCATTAACTAGTTCGTTTAAAAATATCACTTGAGAGTAGTATAAAATATCATTTGGATTAGTTGCTTTGCTGCCAGAGCATGCCTCAAGTTCCTAACCTATCCACAGGAATAATGAGGGCTTAGTGCACAACACAACACTCATCATGTTACATGAGGAATACCCCTGAACTTTTTGGAAGACTTCCCATGGTAAGCAGCCATCTAGCCTGTATCCTGTTGGACTGACAAAATAATGCAGTCTTCTCAGTTTTGATTTCAGTAGAGAAATGAGCTGGCTAAAATATTTTCCCATTAATATGTGCTTGAAATAACTCAAAGAATTTTAATTGCTCCCTAATAATAGTTTTGTATGACATAGTTGAAAACACTTTTCTCTCAGGTTTCTCCTTAACTGCAGCATTAGGTTTTTCCTCAGAGTATAACCTCATGAAACAAGGACAAATGCTGGATTCTGCACCTGGGACAGTGCAATCCTGGATGCCTGAATGTACGTATAGACTGGGGGACAAGCGATTGGAGTGTAGCCCTGAAGAAAGTGTTCTAGGGGTTTTGGTTGATGGTAAGTTCAATATGAGCCAACAATGTGCCCTGAAGGCCAAAAGGGCCATCTGTATCCTGGGGTGCATTAAGCACAGTATAGCTAACTTGTTGAAAGAAGTGACTGTCCCACTGTACCTCAGCATTGCTGTCACCTCTACTGGAGCACTCCACAATATAAGCAGGATATAAAAATAGATTGTGTACAAAGTTAGGCAACAAAGACAGTGAAAGGAGTAGAGGGCATGACTTATGAGGAATGGGTGAGGGTACTGGGTTTGTTCAGTAGAGGTGACCTCACTGCTGTCTACAACTTCCTCATGATGGGGAGCAATGATGGAGGTGCAGACTTCTCTCTGGTGTCTGGTGATAGCATGTAAAGAAATGGCTTAAAGCTGCTTTGGAGAAATTCAGACTGGATATTAGGAAAAAGATTTTTACTGAGAGGATGATCAAGCACTGGAACAAGTTCCCCAAGGAAGTGGTCATGCCCCCAGGCTTGTCAGTGTTCAAGAAGTGTTTGGACAATGCTCTTAGATATATGGTTTAACTCTTAGATTGCGCTGTGCGGAGTCAGGAGTTGGACGATCCTTGTGGGTGCCTTCCAGCTCAGGTTATTCTGTGGTTCTATAATTCTAATACAATGGTAAAACTACCCTTTAAACCCTTCAAAAGGGACTTCACCCTATTCTGATTATTTTTCTTACACTTCTGATTCATTATATAGTTAAAATAAAAATTGTAATTTAATTGAACCTTAATTAGTTACAATTTGTTAGTCTCTAAAAAATGACAACAGTGCTCAGGAAATTGTTTAATCCTAAATATATTTTATTTCCTCTTAAATCCAAGATGTATTTCACCTTTCAAGAGATGAATTCACAGTGAAATACAACAATAGTCTGAAGATAGCTTAATACGTACAGCCTTTTGTGTATACATCTATTTGTTTGTCTCTAAATAGTATAGTTACTGTTTTCTGCAAACTATTCTGTTTCAAGATACTTTCAAGAGTATGATACCTTATGAAAAATTATAGCAACCTCATGGACAAGTAAAAAAAGGTTAGCTATACGAATTACAGAGTTACCCCCTGATTTGACAGAATTTTGGAAACTGATAAGGAAATGCGTACAGAAAAACCTCTGAAACTGAAAATGAGAATAACGCAATACAAAATGTGCTTTTTCAACTTTAATTTATGTTTACTTATAAGAACACTTTTGTGTTTATTACTGCTTGTAGCATTCCCACATAAGCTTAATTTACAGTGAAGTGTGTTCTAGTAATTAACATAAACACACTGAAGAACAAACTAATACAATTCAGGTTTGGAATAAAAAACCCTATATAAAGGTTGATATAAATATTTTCTAATTTATAAAATGTTCTGCAAATTAAATCTTCTCTACCCATTTTAGTAAGAACCTTTAACTGTCCTACTTTTTTAAAAAATTGTGAAATATCTAACTCTACTTTAGAAACAGATTTTTGTGAAATACAAACTTTATTATATATATATCTATAGCCACATATCTTTAAAATTTGCATAGTTCCACTGAAATCTCTGTAACATTAAACAACTAAGACACTAGGCCCTTGAAGTCCCTTAAAAACAGTCTATAATTAATTAAAAAGTTACAAATTAGATTATTTCCAAGCAGTCTCTTTTCCATTTCAAAACCAGCTGTTTGTATAACAAAAGATAAGAAAGTGTAAATTCTAAAAGTTCAGTGGAAGGCAAATGCTGCAACATATTCATAGTTTATGGAAAAAAATAGCATTTACATTACGAGTGAAGTCCTTTGAAGTAAAAAAATTAAATCCTTGTAGTGTCAAAGTCAAACTGCGTTCACAAAGATACTGATGTGAAAGATTTTTAATTAGATATGAAAATACAAAGAAGGAGAGAGAAGACTAATAAATCAATTCTTTTTCAAACTCACTTTAATTTAGGCAGTTGGTCATGTACCTTTAGCTGAGTCCAGTTTCTCTTTCAAGTGAGTCTCCAGACAAGAGGGAAAATGGCTTTATTGTATGTAATTCATGCTTTCTTGGATAAAGGTGGATATCGTTTTTCTGCTATAGATGCTTCTTTTTAATTCTAGACAGTCTATTTTCTTTGTTGTCAGTTTTTTTCGTTCACACTTGCATGATTAGACTTGGATTGGGAAGACAAAAATCCTGCAAACTTTGTGTGTCATCCCTTTCTTTTCTCACTGTTGTTAACACTATCTTGCTTCTGAAGATGAGCTATCATTGAAGTCATTGTGATTTTACTATTCTAGACAGTTTGTTTACTCCCACTGGGTATTTTTTAACTTAGCTCTTTCAAGAAAAGTCTTTCTTTTCACTAACATCAGGCAGAAGAGACAGTAAAGAACAGTCCATAATACTGAATGCTCAAGTCCTTGCTTTCAGCTAAGTGCCTCAGGAAAGGTAGAATTTTATCTGTTAATTTTAACTTGATTAACTTCATTGATTATGTAGTTATTTAACTACTATATTCACATTTAATATGATTTTTTTGAGGACAGTAAAGTCTTCCCACAGCAGAATTTTGGTGCTTCAGCACTTCCTCGCCACAAAAGGTACACCATTTACTTTCAAGAGCAGAATTTGCTTGAACAGTCAGATAAACTTGCATACAACAGAGAATTCTGAGCATAAGAAATAGCTTAAAACATCTTTATTACCACTCAGCTACAATGATGTTACAATGAAAGCAAGGTCTGCATTTTATTTCTCTTCTCATAGTTTTCTTATTATTTGTATTTATATTAAGCATACCTTTATAGTAAAATAGTGACCTATAACCTACCATTTTTCTAGCAATGTGCTTTTCTGAAAATCACTTCCATATGTAATTCTAATTCAGAAGCAGATGGTTTCTAGACAGCCTAAAAATACAAATTCACTTTTCCATTACTTGTATATATTAAATGAACATGATGGAATGGACATGCTTAAACTGAGTCTGAACTAAATGCGACTGAACTCATGGGAGACTTGTAACTTAACTTCATCAGTATGAAGGACTTTTCTGTTGATATAAAAATACTGTGTTAGATGTTTGAAAACTGATCAGTAATTTGGGAGAGATTTGTATTCTACTACTTGTTACAAAGTTATCAAAGTAATTAAACAGTGGATTTCTACCCTGTTGCTTATAGTTGTGGTAACCTTTCAGAATATAACAGCATTTATTAATTAATGCAATAAATTGTATTTCAAATATTGGATCATTTGTAGTTATTTCTCTCATCTAAGATCATGGAATCCTGTAGTTAAAATCTTGGAGCTACTAAAACAAAATGAAAGTTTAAATCAGGTTCTGTTTTCCTGCAGAAGAGAAAAGTGAAGATAGTTTTTACCTGCTGCTCATCTGGAGATTATGCCCTCTTAAAACTTTTTACTCCTTTTTGGTTCTGAATTCCTGATCAAATCTAAAACATTAAAAAAAATAAGGATTTTGAAGCATCTGTTGATACAGATACTCTAAGTAACTTTGGTTTCAGAGAAAGTGCAATGAAATTAAGATTAGTTCATTTTTTTTAGAAAAGGCTAACTGTGTTTTACAGACTCTGCTACAGACAGCCAAATGATTTCTCATCTTTAATGGCACCATTTTCCAGTTCTTTTAAGGGAAAACACACAGAATCCACACAGCTGACCCTATTCAGCTTCACATCAGTGGTTACAATCACATATAATACATTTAACTAGAAGAACTCCTCAGAGGGAGCTATTTAAGTGCTGCCTCTATCTGCATTATATTTAAGTGTAGCTATTGATGTTTTATAGCAAGGTAACATACAGGGTTTGGGTATTTCTCTAGAGGGTTTCAGAATTTTATTTGAGTAAAGTATGAATATAAAACAGTAAAAAAAAAAAATCAGTGCTTTCAGCCTACTATGAAATCCCTGTTATAGTATCCTTACTATTTAATTTGGAAATCTGTAGGCAAAATTAATTTCTCAGGGTCTCAGTTTTCAAAGACCGTTTTAGTTGTTGATACTTATACACTTAGAAAAATTGAAAATATTAAACATGAACTTTAATTTTATTCTTTTTTTTCTGTCTTTGTGGGAAAAACCAAAATAAAAAGCTTTCATCTGAATGATACTCTGTGTCATAATATTTCAGTGTCTCCCATGCACTTCTGGAATGTTATGATGAAATCTTGATGTTCTGTATGAATATCAACAGATGTTTTAGAATATTTGTGTCTGATATAATTAAGAAATTACATCTTTTATCTACATATTTGTTTAATATTGCATGTATGACTCCGATGTTTAGAAAGACTAGCAAATGACAGTGAATTCTTTCCCTGTCAATGGTTCATCACACATCACAATGACTTCAAATGATTTACTTCTGAGTCTATCTTTATATATATATATATATATATATATATATATATAATGCTTATTACTTACAGCTTTGGAATATTCTGTTTTATTCCTAATAAAACAATCTGTGAGACTGAAGAACTGTTATGATCCTGTTAAAAATTAGATTTCTACTTTTTTCTTCATTTGTTTTATTTTTTCTTTTACATTGAAGCTAGTATTATTAGCTACAGCAGTAAATTGTTTACAGAACTGCAGTACAACAGGGCTGATAAAATAATTTTTTGTCTCTTTTTCTTTGGCTGGACATCTGGTGGTCATTAACAACCAAGAATGCTGATGTGTTATTCATCTGTGCTGATACTGCACAAAGGATTCTTCCACCTGTTTGATTTTTATTCACTGCTTTAAATATATATATATATATATATATAGAGAGAGAGAGAGAGAGAGAGAGCGCGAGCATTTAATACTCTTAAGGGCATCATATCAGAATGTGTAGTTCAGCAGGCAGAGCTTGTAAAACATACTAAATCCCACATTTTTGAATCTCATGAAGCTTCTTTCTTCATTTAAGGTTTGCTTGCAGTTATCTGGAACTGCATATTTGTTTGCAGATACTGAATACTGTGCTGAGCAAGTCTCCATCTCAGAACTATAGCTCAGATTTTCCCCTCTGACATTCAAAGGCTTGCATTTTTAGCATCAGAGGGATCCCCCACTCTGGCCCTACTACTGATGATCTACAAGGTGGCACTGATTAATCTGACACCATGATTACAGACACTCTGAACATAATGAAGGCATAAATCCACGACCAAACTTTAAGAAAATGTGGTTAGAGAGTTAATCTCTCTGTGTCACCTGTACACCAAATGAAGCAAGAATACATCTTGCTAAGACATCATGCTAAAACATGGTTCAGGAATTTATAATAGAAATATAGTCTACATAGGCCAAGTAAAGAAATGTCATCATAAATTTCAAGGATCAAGTGAAATTTGGTATTGCATCTAAAATAATGCTGAAATTTCCCAAGTATTTAATAGACATGAATGCCTTTAAAAGCTTCCAGAAGGAGACCATGCCCAACTTGGTTCAGGTTCCTAAATTAAGGAGCTTATTGCGTAAGAGATAATGCTCCTTTCTGATCAATGTCAATCAAGAAAAGCTATTTAAAAGTGATTTAAAATGTACAAAGTCTAAAAGACTTGAGACACTCAATATCTTGTGAACAATAATAAGTTGTTGTGGTTATTTTAATGTGCTAAGCATCAGAAAGATTTATGGCTTGGGAGAGAGTAAGTCATGTCATCTTTTGGTAAGAGAGAACAATATTTTGCATGTTATGAATAATATAAAGCCTGTGATACAATTAAACAAATATCACCTGCCAGTGATTATCCCACAGCTGTAAATATGTTTGTTTATGTGTGGAATACTGGGATAGATGAAGGCATTTTCTAAATATTTAAAAAAATCACAAACAAAACTGCGCTCCCAAACCATGGAATAACTTTAATGTCAGAAGCCTACAAATTTTACATTAAGCTCATATTTCAGTTAAATATACCTCTTGATAAATTTTCTTTTAGCTTGTCTTTTACTGTAATATAAGCGGTAAGAACAATGAAAATCTCTTAGATACATAATTTCACTTGTGTTTTGGGATATGTTTTTCTTGCATGCTTACAGAAATTCCTTACAGTGAAACTATTTCCTGTAGAGGAATGACAAAAAATCTTAGAGCCTTTAGCATTTAAGATGACTATTATCCATTTTAGAGACTCTAATTTGCATTTAAATATATATATATATATAAAATAATACTATTAAATATTTTATGCCATCTGAAAAAAGTAACCTTACTCTGTTAAGTGATATTAGAAGATGAAATGGCTTCAGATGTTGTAAATTTGAGTGTTTTCTTCCTTTCCTGCTTATATTCTCTGCTACTTATATTCATAGGATAAAACAGGTCAAAAAGGGAAAAGAGGAAAAGATTGTCCAAACTTGTCTAACTTCAAAGTTAAATTAGGATGCTCAAGGCCATAACTACACTGTAAGTGATTCCAAGGTGAGATTTCTTTGATGTTTCTATGTTCTAAATTAAAACATTAAAATTTGGTTTGAACTTTGCAAAAACTTCTTTGCTGTTTTAAAAGTATGAATAAGGCCTTTTTTTTTTTTTTTTTTTTTTTTCCTCTCTAATTGATTTCACAATCCCACAAAAGAAAAGAATTACTGATTTATGAAGACAGAACCATACTGTTAAGACAAAAACCAGATAAATCACTTGAAATCAGCATTCTAAAATTAATTATAGATCACATATTAAATACCATAAGACGTATAGGCCACGAAGCTAGACTAAATTTGGTCTAAAGTACAATAGGAATATACCTTACATCTTTCATGACAGATAAAAATCATAATTTTAAGTTGGTTAAAATTGGACAAAAACTGTGTCAGTGTAGATCTAAAAACAGTAGAATATTCTTTAACCAAAGAATGAGATGGAGAAGACACTACAGGGAATAGAGGTCCAAAGTCTCCCTCTCCATTAAGAGGTTTTTTATTTCTCTCACATAGCTGTTTATGTGCAGAATTACTTGATCAGCTTGTACCACAGAACAAACTGTCTATCTTTGTGTCTGGCATCCAAAAAAACTTGTTTTCATGCTGTCACACTGTCCTTCAAATAGTTCTACTATTATACTAATAGGACTTCTTAGATATCTTCTCTCACTTCCTGGAACCTATGGTATATCAGATTTATTTCTGGGAAAAAAAAAAAAATAAAATTATCTGATCTTGTTTAACCTTTGAAATTTTAAATGCTCATTCGAAATCATATAATTGTTGCTTGGTAAAAAGACTTTTAAACTTTGCCTTACAAATCTTGCAGAATTCATCTGGATAGCTGTACCACTCCCTGTTTTCATTTTCTTTTGGATAATTAACAGGAGATAGAGGGACAGCTTCATTCACTCCACAGAACTGCATAAGGCAAAATATTTTAAATCAGTAGCCAGTCGTCTACATTTCAAAGTATTTTGAAACCTGAATCTGGTTTTAGATTTAATTTTCTCTTCTCAGCAACCTACAGAGAGAACTGTCTATTTATGCAGCCTGAGAATGCAGGGATCGTACAAGGTATTCAAAATTGGATCATTGTATAAACAATATCCAGTTTTGCTCTCTTGAATAAAAAAAAAAAATAATAATAAAAAAAAAATTACTTGAAATAATGCTTAATTAACTTGCAAGTGAAATGAAACATGAAGAAACAAACTAAGACATCAAACAAACATTTTTGTTTAAGGTGACAATACTCGGTTATAACAGGTTTTGATATCTGAAAAAGGATCGTATGCTTAAGGAAAGATGGCACAAGAACTTTCTTTTAAAAAGTTGTCTTATGACTATTGGAAGAATAAATGAGGTTTTTATTATTACAACTTACCTGGAAAGGATAATTCAGTGTATAATACCTGAACTTGTTTTCCAACAAGTTCAGGTATTGGTCCTGACAGATTGGAAATTGGCCAATGTGATGCCCATCTATAAGAAGGGTCGGAAGGATGATCCAGGAAATTACAGGCCTATCAGCTTAACGTCAGTGCCCAGGAAGCTGATGGAGCAGCTCATCCTGAGTACCATCATACAACACATGTGGGAGAACCAGATGCTCAGACCCAGTCAGCATGGGTTTGTGAAAGGCAGGTACTGCCTGACAAACCTGATCTCCTTCTACGACAGGGCAACCTGCTTATTGGATGGGGGAAAGGCTGTGGATGTTGTTTACCTTCACTTCAGTAAGGCCTTTGACACCATTTCCCACAGCATTCTCACGGCAAAACTGGCTGCTCATGGCTTGGATGGGCACACACTTTGCTGGGTAAAAAACTGTCTGGATGGCCAAGCCCAAAGAGTTGTGGTGAACAGAGTTATATCCGGTTGTTGGCCGGTCACGAGTGGTGTCCCCCAGGGCTCGGTGTTGGGGCCACTCCTGTTTAACATCTTTATTGATGATCTAGACGAGGGGATTGAGTGCCCCCTCAGTCAGTTTGCAGATGACACCCAGTTGGGTGGGAGTGTTGATCTGCTCGAGGGCAGGGAGGCTCTGCAGAGAGACCTGGACAGGCTGGAGCCATGGGCTGAGCCCAACTGGAGGAGTTTCCATAAGGCCAAATGCCGGGGGCTGCCCTTGGGCCACAACAACCCCCAGCAGCGCTACAGGCTTGGGGAGGAGTGGCTGGAGAGCTGCCAGTCAGAGAGGGACCTGGGGGTGCTGATTGACAGCCGGCTGAACAGGAGCCAGCAGTGTGCCCAGGGGGCCAAGAAGGCCAATGGCATCCTGGCTTGTGTCAGCAATAGCGTGGCCAGCAGGGACAGGGAAGGGATCTGACCCCTGTACTCGGCACTGGTCAGGCCGCACCTCGATTCCTGTGTTCAGTTTTGGGCCCCTCACTCCAAAAAGGACATTGAATGACTCGAGCGTGTCCAGAGAAGGGCAACGGAGCTGGTGCAGGGTCTGGAGCACAGGTCGTACGGGGAGCGGCTGAGGGAACTGGGGGTGTTTAGTCTGGAGAAGAGGAGGCTGAGGGGAGACCTCATCGCCCTCTACAGCTACCTGAGAGGAGGTTGCAGAGAGCTGGGGATGAGCCTCTTTAACCAAGTAATATAATAAGCAATAGGACAAGAGGCAATGGCCTCAAGTTGTGCCAAGGAAGGTTTAGACTAGATATTAGGAAGCATTTCATTACAGAACGGGTTGTTGGGTGTTGGAATGAGCTGCCCAGGGAGGTGGTGGAATCCCCATCCCTGGAGGTGTTTAAAGTTGGGTCGACATAGCACTGAGGGATATGGTGTAGTTGGGAGTGTTAGGTTAACAGCTGGACTGGATGATCTTCAAGGTCCTTTCCAAACTAGATGATTCTGTAATTCTGTGATTCTGTGAATCTAGATTTATGTCGCTCTAAATACAGTAACATCTATATGGTCAGTCTGGAGATACAGTGTCCAGAACATGCCCTCTTGAACTGCTGCTTTAATGGATAACACTGGCACTGGACTGTTCTCTGAGGTCACAAGTTGCACCATGATTTTCAAATCCATGCTACTGATTTTATGTAGTTTAATTCATTTTAGCAGTCATACTGAATTAATTGTGCCCTCTGTGAGCAAAATCACTCCATGTACTTATTTTTTTTCCTGAATTGCTTTATATTTTTTATTATTGTCAATTTATAGCTAATAATAAACTTTCTAATCTGTCCTGGAATTGGAAGTTTGAGTATGATGTCTTCGCTCATCTATTCCTTGCAAGGATTTAAACTCTGAACAAGGAAAAGAATCAGTGTGGACCTCACATGGAAAAATAGGAACTTCAGATTTCACAAACTTGAACTTGGAGTCCATCCAGATCTTGTGCGTTCCCATGTGGTAAGTTTGGATGATAAAAGGACAGTCTGTATGAGATGATTCTGCTTCTTAGTACAATGCAACACCAGTTCAGTGTCCCCAGCAGTTTAGAAATTATTGAATATTAGTTAGGTGGCAGAATAACTTAATGAAAAGTTATTTAAATATATTTTGTAGTTATAAAGATAATTTTGTGATATAGGCAAATTTAAATTCTACCTGTGCAGAACCCAATTACTTTATCACATACAAATACACATTAACCAGGTCATGGAGGATATTAATACCTCATTTTAAAGAGGACTTCATATGTTATGACAAATTTAACCTTATCTAAAGCCTTATTATCTGAAGTCCACCATATCTCCACCTGTTTGATAATACTCTAGCAATTATTCTTTGAGTCTGCTTTGTTTTTTTGGCAAAAAATGTTTATTTTCTTCAAACAACATCAGAAAATGTAGTAAAATATTTTGGATGTGATAGGCATAATAGATAATTTTAAACTTTTGTGATAGATCAAGCATTATTCTGAATTTCAGAGACATTAGCAAAGATGCAGGAACATTCGTTCCCTCCCAGTAGGAAACAGGCACATTCATTAAAGTTACTATTAACCTCAGCTTTAAGGACACATATTTTGATAAAATTGCTTTGACTTTTCCTCAAAAATTCACTTCTAGCATATGCTTAAAAATGTGTTTTGGTGAAGAATGAAATTAGTTCTTATTCTGACATCAAACTTAATTTTATTTTTAAGTATGTAGCAGAAGTAATGAAAATACTGAAAGAGTTGACTCACGTGAGTATTCCTCAAGATATTGGAGGAATAATGTAATGAGTAAGGTTACTTACAAGTGCCTGAAGTATTGGACTTGTTATTTGTATCTTACACTCACAAAAAATAAAGAAAAATAATCTGATGCAAAATTATTTTTTAAAGTATGTTGGGACACTCAAGGGCATTTATTTTCTGAGACTACTTTTCCTTCATTAAAGTACCCCTCAAAAAAATAGGTATGTTGCCGGTGTTCTTTATACTTTTATAGAGTTCCTTGCACAGTAACATTCTGATCATCATAAAGGATAAGGTTTCAAAAATGCGGTTAGTTGACACAACATAAATTCTCAAATAAATCTAAATGAAACTAATAACTTTCCCATGTGAGGCTGATTGAATTATGTTTTCACTGTAGGTACTCAAGTGAAGTACACTTAAAATATACTATGCATCCTGAATAACATTATCAGGTATGTGGTTTGGTTTGGTCTTCAGATTCCTCCGAAAAAGACAACATTTTTGTAAGACATACAGCTTTATTTGCACTTTGTAATTGCATTGGTATTTATTTTCCCAAAGGACTACAGTGGAATCTTACTTGATGTGTATAGTACTATCTGTAGTACTTATCTGGTACAGTTAGTACAGATAGGTGTATAAAATATATGATGGATAGGAAGAAGGATTATATTTAGGGAGTAGGGTGATTGAATATTTTCATGGATGAAAATTTTCAAATGTTGGTCTAGTATTCACCTCACTTGATCAGTTCTGGGCATTTAAAAAGGCACCTTATTTAGGAACCTTATACTGTTTTTTTAAAGCTGATGGGAAATCTCAGATACTTTCACTGCAGAAATCAAACACCTAGGGTAATGTTTAATATTAACTACAGTGCTATGTTTCAGAGTGTTCAGCACCCAGTATGTCCCATGTAGTTGATATAATACTGAGCAACTCAAAATGACACCTGAAAAAAGGATCTGCTCTTCATCACTGATCTTGTAAAAATTAATAGTACCTCGACAGGTGGGGAGCATTTATTAGAACCTTCTTTGGCTACATTTACCCCTCTGCCCCTTCAGTTTCTAGGATGAGAGCATCTACAACATAAATTCATGCTCTACTTCTTCAGAAATCAGCATTCATCTCCCTCTAAAGTTTGTTGAGACACGCTGAGACTTGTCGATGACAGATACAAATAAACATTGGATAATGGCACAAGTCAAAGCAATTTTTAGTGCAGAAGTGTCCTGTTATAATTTTATCTGTAGGGAGATTCACAACATCTAAATTAAGTTTCTGTTCCAAACTGTCATCCCCATGGGCCACTTTCTCCATTGACTATATGAAAGTCTCGTTTGCTTTATATTAACTTGTCAATACAGCTCCTCGCTCCGGGACTCTTCAATCTGGACAACTTTAAGAAGGGAGTTGACCTACTGCTGAGGTTCAGGAGTCTGTGATTAATTCCTCATATGAAGACCAACTACCACACTCTCATGGAATAACTTTGAAGCAAGTCTGTTTCAGATTCCTGAAGACCTTTTCCTCTCCCTGTGCTCCCTTTCACAGGTACAGTAAGGGTTTATAAAGTCAGAAACAGAACAGGGATTTCTGGTTACTTATCTTCCATTTTCCCTGTGATTGAAGATTTTTGGGGTTTAATTGATTTAAGCATCAGAAGGGACAGATTTTATATGAGTTACCTTTTATTAAACCTTTCATGACTTAAACTAACATTTTTTTGTGGTTTCTGTTTGCAAAAGTTGCTTATCACTGCAAGCTTTTCATCTACTAAATAAATCAAATTCGTTCTGCTTTCATAACAGTACGTTATCAATACCACACAGTGGCTCTGGCATTTGTTATTTTGAAAAATAGTTTAGAAATACCTGTGATGTTTCTTAGTGAAATAGTTGTCAATAAAAGAGCTAGTAGTGATGACATTTAGATATTTTATACAACTCACTATCTTTCAATAAAATAAGATTATAGTCAAAAGAAACTCCTGTGTATTAAACACCGTGTGCAGCTGATCAGTTATGTGCTAAAATGTCCCATTAATTAATAATATATCTTCTGTTAGTACATTTTGTGTTGCAAGTCTATGACTAGCTGCCAGAACATTTCATTAGCTAAATGAACCATGATAGAAAGTAGACAACCTGCGTGTACTGGTAATCATTTCTGTAGTTTGAAGTGAGACATGTTCCTGAATCACCACATTCTTACGTGACTTTTCCTTATAACTTCTGATCATTCTGAAAACTGTTGAAAAATGCAGCCTGGTTCATTTCAGAATGTAGGACATCAGTTAGGGCTCTGCTTCTGTTGAGAAGGGGTGGGATGAGCCAGGGGTTCTGTGATAACTGCTTAGAGCATTTTATTTCCTGCTCTGGAGGCTGCACTTAGAACAACTCTGAATCTGTGAGGTGTAAAGATGAAACTCTCTGGCTTCAGTTGATGCAGTGGATAATCTGCCCTATCAAATAATTTAAGCATAGCCTGTTTTATTCTTCCTGAATATATGAAAGTCTAGAGCTGAGCAGAGGCAGGGGACAGGAACCCAATAAATTCACAGTGACAGTTGCAGTAGTAATCCCAGAGAGAGAATCAATAGGAAAATTATCCATATTTAATAGCAAAGATGGCAGGGAATCTACATAACTATATACACTGAGATGCAGCTAGTTCTTTGCCATCTTAGTCTATGGCAGTGCAAACATTTGCTAGTCTTCTGTTGTCAGTTCATTGATGCACCTTGTTCAGATTTGGAAAATATAATAGCATTCTGCTTTCTTCAGTCTTACTAAATACTCAGGTATTGCCTTACCTTCATAAAAAGAGTATATAGACAACATTAAAGTACAACAAAGCGTTTACTTTCCCCTCTTGGCTGATGGAAAACCCAGTTTTAATAGATGTTTAACATGCAAGAAATTTTGATAAACTTTATGATTTGCTGTTGATTGTATTTCTAACAGGTATTATTGCCAGGTTGATGCTTGTTTCTTTTATGACCATTTCTATTGTATTTAAGTGTATATGAATGATTTAAAGTCTGTATTTGAATTTTTCATATAATTTCTATAGATATCTGTTTTGAGTTCCTTACAACCTTGTTAAAGTTTAATCAGTTTAAGCAGATATTTTCAAAAAGAGATATCTGGCATAAACATAAAGTTTCAATGAATAGTTCAGATTTTTAAAAAATTACATTTATGAGAACCGGGTTAGAGAAAAAGTATTCTTATATCCATATTGGAAAAAATTAGTTCAGTTTTACATTTAACACTTTTTTTTTTTTTTTAAACTTAAAATGAAATAATATTTTAAGTAAAATGATTTATCCAACTTTAGTCACTTTGTAAAAGATACAAAAATTATTTGAGATTTTTTATATCTTAGGTAAATGACAAGAAAATACAGTTTTTTAAGTGTTGATAAGACTGCTGCATGCTATTTCCAGGACTTTCTCTTCCTGACTTTGTCTTCCAGTTCTCCCTCTAAGCTGTTATTGTCCATGTCTGGGGGTAAAATAGCTGAAAAGAGTTAGGAAGAACCTCTGTCTTTATCATTACATGTGCTGTCGGTAAGCAGTGAGCATAGAGAATAAGAGAAAGTATGTGATGGGAAAGGTGAGAAAGAAGTAATGGACAGATTTGGAGGGAACGAGAGGAAAAAAGTTGCAAGGACAAGTTGGGAATTAAGTGAGGGTAAATGGTGAAGCATGATATAAATCAGGATGAGGCTGAGAACTGACAAGACCGAAAGGTGAGAAGATGAGGATCATGGGGTGGGATTGTAGAAGGACCTCATTATGCATGCTGTGTAAGGGCAGAAGCTAGAGACAGAACTAGGAGATGCAAGAAGCGATGGGATAGGCTGAATGATTGCTGATCACAGCAGAAAATTCTCCTTCAAAACCTAGAAGTGAATGCAAGACTGCTGATATCTACACTTTGTTTCTACTAGCACATATTTGTGAAGTTGAATGATGAGATTTGTCCCACTCTGTTTTATGGGAGAGTCTATGGAAAGGCAAAGCTCTACTTACTGTTTCTTCTAGTTATTATATTAACTAGTTCCATGCTCTAGAAGAAAAATTTTCAGAGGCTGATGACTGTGTATAATTATTTTATTTTTTACCTTTTTTTTTTTTTTTTTTTTTTTTTTTTTTTTTTTTTTTTTTTTTTTATGCATTAGGAAACTACACTGGAATGAAATAACTTAAGATCTAGGCAGTATGAAAGATGCACTAATTTAGTAAATCTGGTTTTGAAAATCAAAAATTACTTTAAAAAGATGGCCTGTGAATATAGTTTGATTTGCTCAAGCCTGTCTGTAAGATACTTTCATTTATAAATATGATCACTTCCCCACCCCGCCAATATCCTTGTGTAGTTCAGTATCCAACATGAAATATTTTGGGCATTCAGGTATGTAGTGAAAGAAGCTATTTTATGACATATGCTTAGTTGCTGTAGAAGTATACATTACGTAATATATAATGTATTATTAAGTGTGTTTTATACAACTGAAGAAACAGAAAGTCTGATCTCATGGTTAAACTTTGATTTTGTTTCTTATTTTGGTGCAGAAATTCTGTAGGTGATTCTTCAGTTCATGTAAAACAAACTTTTTGGAATTGGCCACTGCCCATTTTCTGGGTTTTCAACAAGAGATGCCTATGCACATTTTGTGAAACTGTTACATTAATGCAGCTGTATAATAATGTACAAGTGACAGGTCCTGTGAAATATCAAGTCCTAGGCATTTCCAGCTGAGTACCACAAATTCTTGGGTATTCTGAGTTATTTTGTTCTTAATTTCTTTTTTACTTTGTTTCTTATTTATAAATTCAGGAATTGCCTCACTGATACACTAGAGAGAGAACTATATTAATGATTGTAAATTGGCTAGTTTCTATGCTAAGAATACAGGAGAAATATGTGTGAAGAAATTACTAATTTAATGTTCAGCTCAGGGTTTAAATACTATATTTAAATAGTCTGGAGATACATGTACTAGGGCAAAAATAATATTGAATGATGGAAGAAAAATAACAGGTGTGAAAAATAGCATATCAGGCTACAGTTACAAATTATATCAAAACAAGTGAATGTAAGAATTGTAGCTACATCTGTTCTGACAAGTCTTAACTAAGGTCTAAATTTTGAACCTTAGATTATTTTTTATCTTTTTTTTTTTTTTTTTTTTTTTTTTACTGTAAAATACAGATTCCTATTTGGTCATTCAGAATCACTGGGTCTGAGATTTCTGTCTCTTGCAGTTCCTATGACAACACACCCAGATCACCGTTTTGTCATTTTCTAATCTAGTGAGCAGTTCCTTTTTCTTCCTTTTCTGGTTTACCGGTTTCACAGTGAAATCAGTTCACATGTACATCTAACTAGCAGAGATTTCTCACTTCTTAAACCTAGAATGCAGAGCATCAACTAGAAATAAATGATGTTGCTGCAACTGTTCATTTCAGTGTCATGGATGTACAAGGGTATCACTATCAGACTGTCCTTGTGTACAAAGTATGCTGCTTGGGTCACTTCTGACCAGTGGAACAGTGGATGCATTCTCAATGGATATTTGGTTATTTGTTGCTTCCCTAAACAACTGAAGTAGTCTTAGTTGTGGCCAGCTGATTATGTCAGAGTTGAAGTCTCAGCTGAATTTACTATTCTCAATTTGAGACAGTAGAAATAACACCTGTTGTGATAAAACAATTAATTAGATAACATCAGAGTGATGTAGTCTCTTATCAGCAGAGAAATATACTATAAAAAAATGTCACTTATCAATAGAGCCTCTGTAATTAATTTTTCCGGGGAAGGCATAGCGATAGTTCAACTATAACCTTTTTACAAGAAAACAATGTTTTCTTTGCAATAAAAAACAGCTGCACCACTGTTGTGGTTTAAGCCCTACCAGGACTGGAGAGCACGTTGCTGTTACCCCTCCCTCACCCGCAGCTGGTCGGGCTGGCAGTGAGGCACAAACCCGGGTTAAAATAAGAAGAAATTTAATACAACAGTGTGATAAACAATTTGAACAACAACACTGGCAATGATAACAACAATAAACAGCAATAACAGTGAACAAGACAAACGATATACAGAGAAATACCGCTAACTGGTCACGGAACAAAGCCGACGCGTGGGTCCTGCCACCAAAAAGCCAAAGAGAAAGTAAAATCAAAGTTTCCCACCCCTGGACCTGATGTCAGCATGGTATGAATACCCCGGTTGGAGATTCCTTCCCCCTCTCTGCTGGTGAAACTTAACCCTATCCTAGTTGAACCAGGACATCCGCAAAAAGCTGGCATTATAGCATCCTGGCATGCAGCTTCAAAATTTCTTTCTCACTTTCTGGATTTGAAGTCTGTTTCTGTAGTGGAAAAAGCTGTGTAACATAGTTAACAAATGCTGGCGTTTGGTTTTATGATAAAAAATATAATGAAAAATGTAAGTGATACTCCTTTGACTGTGCTGCAGTTTATGGAATATGGGCCAGAATAAAGGAATAGTTCTCTGATCAGAACAATTAATATTTAGGCATGGGGATATATCTACATGAAAAAATAATATCTCTTTCCAACTTTGTATATATTTACGTCTCCTAGACATGCAATTGATTTGCAAGTGAACACCACCTACTGCATGTACAAATCTTTACACAGTCAGGACCTCAGTTTAAAGAGCTTCACCTTCTCCATCCTTTTTCAGGAGCAATGCAGGTTTTCCTCAAAAGCTAGAGGGTCCAAAGGCCTATTTCTTGCTTGGTGTCTTAAAGTAGAAATTTTGCTAAAATGCTATGTGAAGAACACCAAATGGATCTAATCCTGTGGGTCATAGTCTTGAAGGCTGTATTCAGTGACAGATCATTTTTGAATCCAGTAAATTGTTTCAGGTCCAAGAAGCTTCTCTTTGCTTCCTACCCCATCTGTGTCAGTACCTTGACACATTCAAACTTTTTCCCATCTTGTTGCTGCTACAAATCCTTTAGGCTTTTTCCTCCTTTGCATTTTTTGTTAATTCTTCTTTCACCAGAATCTAGATGAAAACTCAAAAAACCCCCCTCAAACATAAAAACCTTGTTGGGATTCTAGAGGGCTTTCTGCAAGAGAATGGCCATGTGAGCGATCCTGCGTGAGAACAAGACTGATAAGACCCTCAGCCAAGCAAGAATGTGATAAGGATGTGATCCTGAATGAGGGGGGAGAAACTCGACGAGACAAACAACCCCCGGAAGGGGTTGGGACGGAAGAGGAAGTTACCCAAGGCAGGAAGCCTGGCAAGGCTGATGTGGCACCTTTTATCCAATCATAAGAAGGTTTAAAGCGTGGGCTGAGTTAACTGTCCAGTCTTGAGGACTTGTACTGCATGTTACTCACGTGTGCGGGAGAACATTATAAAAGGGCTTTCCTAGTTGTAATAAACGGGCATTGCCTGATCACATTGGTCATGTGCGTGCTCAGCTCTCCCGCAAAACCTCAAGACTTAGAGATCTATTACCATTACCTTTTTTCTTCCTTTTTCTTTTCTGTTCATGTAGTAAACATATTACAAATTTGTTTTCCTAGCTAGCTCACAGCTTAACTCTGGTGTCTCATAACTAGGTTTTTCTGATGCATCAGGTTTTTTTTTTTGTTTGTTTTTTGTTCTTTAATTTTTGCTACTGAATTCTGAGTTACCTGGTTTAGGGATAAATAAAAGCTGACTGGGTATTTGCCATCTCCCAGATGGCATCACTGTAATAGGTATTGCTGTCTGATTGACAAAAGTTTAATTTATCAGAGAAATGGACGTCACCTTCTAATCCAAGCTATCTTTTCTGATGGTGTATTAATGATATAGCATGGTATGTTTCCTGCCACATAAAATGTATTATGGGAATACCTCTATTTCTCACTTTTAAAAATATGACAACAGTTACCATGTTATATCTTATCTAAGTCAGAGACTACCTGTGTTACATTTTCATTTGTAGGAATTTATTTTCTCTGTTATAAATTACTTCTACAAATGTTGCTATTCTATCTCTCTTTAAAAAATCTGAGAGGGCTGATTTGAGAAAGCATCTTAATTCCAGTCATCCTTGTAATTTACATATCACACATTCCCTTGTTATCTGTTATTGTCTCATCCTGGGTTATTATTAGGCCCTACCACTTTTGCCTTAGTCATAGAATAAAAGGCTGCAAATGTGTGTTGTCCTGATGCCACTTTTTGAGAAAGAAAAATATAATTTGAAACTGTTTGGTTTTACTAAATGAAAAAGAGCCACAACTAAGTTTTGACTATCTTTTTTTTTTTTTTTTTTTTTTTTTTTTTTTTTAATACCAAAGTTATTACTAACAGAATAAAGACTTTATTTGGATAGATTGGGGTAATTATCCCCTGCTTTGGCATATTCAATTTTCCATTGTTTCAACTGAAGAGTATATAGAGTTATTTAATGTGTGAGAGATAATGCATCATAAAAGAGCCATTACATATTCTAACATCTGTTGGTATCTAAAAATCTCATTATTTTACAGCCTTCAGGGCAGTTCAATTTCACTCTTTCTAATTCTAATATAGCCTAGAAATATTGTTTGACTGAGCTCTTTAGCCCGTTGCTTGTATTCTCTTAAATCTTTCTTAGGCACTTGAGGTAGTTATCTTCAGATGTATTGCAAAGAAAATCAGTTCACTTTATACACAGTTGTAACCAATTTTATGTCTTGGGTTCATCTTATGATGTCTGTGCTTTAGAGGTACCAGTCCTAGCCTTTGCTAGAATTTTTGCATCCATGTTGCTCTAGGGTAGCCACTTCTGGAATGCACCAGCTAACACCCAAATAGTACGTATTTCATTACTGTTTCAGCTTTAACACATAATATTGTCATTAATTGGTTAATATATGAACTATGCAGAATGAAACTGCATCTGAAATGTTTATGAACCAGCCACAGGCCTTTCAGCTTCCTCCTCATGCAATTGAAAAACAGCAGGCTCCATATGAGACCACATCTGATATAAAGATATCACCTCTAGTGCTTCTGACTTTTTTTTGTTCATTGTGCTCAGAAAGCCATGATATGATTTTAGTTGTGTCTCATTCTTCTTCAAGTTAGATGAGCAACTGCTGCATAATTGGACCCTTCATTCTGGTAGAAATAGTAATCTAGAAATTTCAGAATATGGAAATTAATTCCACATATACAACCCAACATGTTTGCAGGTCACAGTGGATTGCATTTGCAACCATGTCTGTAGGGAGGACATTTCTGATCTTGAAAAAGTGATTTAAAATAAGATCGCATTGGTTCATACACTTGCTGTTATTATCAGTAGATCTGGATATCTAGATGAAGAGATAAACATCTGAGATCTTTCTGCATGCATTATTCAACACAGGTGTACCCTATCATTGTGGAGTCTTGCAGTTTGTGTGTGCTAGTAGCTGGAGTGTAGGTTGGGACAAGCAAGTCCACTATAGGCATGATTGTGGCTTCCACACACAGTTTATGGCTTCTGGATTGATGACAGCAGATGCATGTAGCTGTCAGTCAAAATGGGGATTTGTGATGTTATTACAGTGGAAATAACTTAAAAAAAAAAAAAAAAAAAAAAAAAAGGAGATGACATCAGCTCTGGCTTATAGATATTTATGCTATTATACTTGCTTATAAGAACTTGCACTTTTTCCCTTTAACAGTAGAACAGATAATTATGACATTTCTCAAAGGGAAAAGAGGGGATTCATATCTGAGAATACATTTGTTTTAAAGTAAATCTGTGGTTTAATAGGTCCAGACACTTTACTGTTTTGTACACTTGGTTTCCAAAATACATCGTTCCCCATGATCTTTCTAACTTCTATTCCTGAGGCACCAGGTTTGGTCAACAAATGCTTACTCTTTCCTTGGATTTTCTATCAAATGCATCTACCAGTAAGTAAATAATGACTGAGTATCATCACTGATGCGAGATATGTGAAACAGATGAAATTCAACATTGGTCCAGTAATTTCTATCTTCATTAAAAGACACAAATGTATGTTCAATAGAATACATTAAAGACAAAAATATTTATACACTTATAAATAATGTTGCAAATAATATTGTCAGATGAAAAGTAAATATGCATATAAAAAGTAAATATGCAGAAACTAGACGGTATCCAAGGCAAAAACGGAAAGATTCTCATATGATCAGAATTTGGATATTGAAACAAAGCATGAGGAAGAAAAACTCATACTCTCTTTAAGTAGAAAACTCACAGCACAGCTGCAAACAATCATTGTAAGTGACAAAATTGCTGTATATCAGAAGGCTGAGAGGTATATATCATGGAATGGTTGAATATACAGAATGCTTTTCATGTTTCCTTAACAATTAATATTTCCTTTGCAGGGGTGTTTTGAATGATGATGTTTCTGAAAACAAATTGAATTAATTTTTATTTATTATAATATTTTAAAAGAATTTTTGATTTACATATTTATAATTTTATTGATTACCAAACAGATCTCGTATGTAGAAATACATGCTTTCAAATACATGCAGTGTAGTTTAGAAGAAATTTTCCCAAGCTTTAGTGTGTTTCTGAATTGTTTACTCTAGTATTATGTAGTTGCTATTCATGTTGTATGGTTGGTCATTTAAGGTACTGTTCTGGTTCTTTGCCTCAATAAGTCAGTGTCTTCAAATATGATAACAAATGGTGTTTATATAATTCATAATTTCTGAAACCTGAAACTTTTCTGAGCTGCTAACATCTTCTAAAATGCCAAGATATCACCCAGAGAAGAATCCTTGCCACTATAGGGAAGAGTAATTTTCTGAATTACAAGAATCTTCTGAGGTGAAAGATCTGATAATTAAAGTAATTGTAAAAGAACCAACAAATCCAAGAGCCAAATGGTAGACCCAAAGAAAGCAAAATATAAGCAATTGCCAATATATAACTTTTTTTTTTTTTTTTTTTTTTTTATATTTTCAGTTTGGACACTAGATTAAAAAGAAAAAATAATAACACTTTTTCAGGATAAGTGAACCTTAGTTATTTTTCACATCTTGTAGCCTGATGGATCAACTCTTCACAAAATGACAGCAGTCTGAGACTTCTGAAAGAGTATACAGTAAGAAAACAGAAAACATGATAAACATAATAAATTATCATATGTTATTTGACTTTTGCTGTTACACTGATTTGTTCTTGTTCTCTGACTATAACAAATATTTTGTTTCCTTCTTCAATATTAGTCTACTGTAGGAAATTCTGAGTTGTGTATGTGGTAGGTGATGAAGTATAGTTGCAGTATAAATATATATATATAAACATATATAGTCAAATATGTTCTTGTGATAAGGCAAACATTTTACAGCAGAGTTCCTTTTCCACAGATCTGAATGTAGTGCTGTCAAAAAGAAAACACATGCTTAAATTTAGATGAAACTATAGAACAGAAAAGAAGCTGTATTATTACATATAATACATAGTAGTGAATAATTTGTATTTTGTTTAACCAATATTAAGCATTCTGATTCTGTTCGTTTTCTCTCTTGAACTAAATGATCTTAAAGGTCTTTTCCAAATGATTCTATGATTATGCTGGTTTTCTCTCTTAAATCAGTTTAATATCAGTTCTAATCCAGTGTAACCACTTCTCATGTGTGTAGCTATTACTGAGGGGGGCTCTTCTTCTCTTTGAAACTGTTTTTGCTTTTCTTGTGTGTCTGTATGTATGCGCTTGTCTATATTTATCTGCAGTGAATCCTGTAGATTTTAAATTATGGGCATTAACTACTGAATATTTAGTAAGAGAATTCAATCTAGACTACATACCAGAACCATAATTTCCCTTTTCCCTGGTAAAGAGGCAATCTTTCACTTTAATGATGAGGAAAACAAATGTTTTTGACCATGGATAAGAACAAAGCATGAATAGGATATGGAAACGCACAGGGCACTTTATAATCTGACCACCAATGCATACTACTGAATTATGACCAGCAAGCCCTTGGACAGGTTGCTCTAGACCATTCACACACAGCCACACTGTCAATGAGTTATTCTATCTGGAAAAGCATGTAATGAATGTTAATACTGAAAACCTGACTCACAAATATCCTTTGCTGTGAGACATTTTTTATTGCTGGATTTCATCTATGCTTCTTTCTCATAATGTTTAATATAATGTACAATAGTTCAGTGTTTGAAGCCTGATTTTTTTTTTTTTTAAGGGGCAAATCAGTCCCATGGCTTGATTGGAAAGAGTTAGAGGCACCCTTTTACTTGAGCTGAGCATTTGGCTTAGTGTTCCTTGCTCAGATTGTTTGTGGAAATTTGAGATAATTTTTGTTAATTTTACTTTGTTTAATTGAAATTTTAAAAATACAGGATCATGATGAAATTCCAGATAAACTTTGTGCATTTGAAAGCACTGATATGCTCAAAACTGTTTGTTATAGTGTACTGAGTCTGGCTGGGGTGGAGTTGATTTTCTTCATAGCAGTCTGTACCATGCTGTGTTTTGCATTTATGACTAATACAGTACTAGTCGTACAAGTGTTTTGGCTCTTGCTGAACAGTGCTTGCACAGTGTCAAGGTGTTGTGTTTTTTATCAATTTTCCCATCTGTCCCACAATCAAGCAGGCTGAAAGTGTGCCTCCAGGGCAGCTGACCTGCACTGACCAAAGGGATATTCCCTACCATCTTTTGTTGTGTTCAGTGATAAAAGCTTGGGCAAAGGAAAAGGAAGCAGAAGCATTTGTGGCTATGGAGTTTGTCTTCGCAAGTAACCATTGCACGTGCCGAGGCACTGCTCCCCAGGAAGTTGTTGGGCATCTTCCTGCCAATGTGAAGTAGGGAATAAATTCCCTTTTTTACTTTGTTCGTGTGCACAGCTTTGCTTAATTTATTAAGCTATCTTCTTGAAAATCTTTGCAAGTAACAAATTATTACTTTATTCTCAGATATTATTCTAATTCCTACTTTCTCTTTCAGTAGAGTCAAGTAGTTTAATCAAATATATGGAATTCATATCTTTGCCCATGAAGACTAGCTTTACTTGTATCTATTTTAGTGTTTAGATTGAACAGAAGAGTCTGATATTTCTCAGACTATGATTGTCACTTTTGAGATGTTTGACATTATTTCAGAGGCTACAGGATGTATTCGTAGGTTTACAGCAGCAGGAACTCTGTGGTCTTGGATGTTAAAATGAAATAAGGGCAAGAAAGGGAGCTTCAGTTTCCCCAGTAAACTTTCCCTCACTTGGCTTGGCTATGTTCAGAAAATATATTGTGTCAGGAATGAGCAGAAGCTTTGTTATATTTGTCTGAATAGCTTATAATTAAGACCTTCAAATACACAAGATGTTGTTTTCAAAAAAAAAAAAAATAAAACCAGATCACAATTTCATTCTTATTGATATACAAAAAAAAAAAAAAAAAAAGCATGAAGTGCTGTAACATTCTACCAAAATCTCAGCTGTGAAGTTAAAGAATCCATACCATTTTACCAATATGATTTAATAGAGAATAAAAAATTACTGTTACTAACAGTGAAAAAAAAAGTTTAATAAATGATACATTATACAAAATTGCCAATACAATTTTCTGTTGGGTCCTGTTTTACAAAATAATTTACTTTTTTTCCTTCTGAAAGCCATTTCTTTGTCTTCCTGGTAAAAAATAGAAAGTATTTGACTTTTTTTCTAGCTATCTACCTATCCTTTTTTAATTCCTTCATTTGATTTAGAACTAGTTATGTGTCATTTAGAATCACAGAACAGCTGAGGTTGGAAGAGACCTCTGGAGATCATTTAGTCCATTCCCCCTGCTTAGATCAGGGTCAACTTCAGCAGGATGCTCAAGGTCATATCCAGTCAGGTTTTAATTATCCTCAGGGATGGAGTTCACACAACTTCTCCAGGCAACCTCTTTTAGTATTCCATTGCCCTAACAGTGGAAAAGTTTCTTCTTATTTTTAAATGGAAATTCTTGTATTTCAAATTGTGCACATTGATTCTTTCCTTGTCTCTGGGGACCAAGAAGAGTTTTTCTCCCTTTCTTTACTCACTTCTGTCAGGTATTTATATATATTAATGTTCTGGTTTGAGTGAATGGCAGGGGTTTTTGGTAGCAGGGGAGGGGGCCAAAGTGGTGGTTCCCTGAAAGAAGCTTCTTGAAATCCCCTGGCTCCAAGTTGGATCCACCTTTGCACCAATGCTGGGCAAATTAGCTGCACCTGTGTGATAGGAGGAGGAACCTAGGAGGAGTTGTGAGAAGTTGTAAGAACATCTGTGTGAATACTGAGATCAGTGGAAGGAAGGAGGAGAAGTGGGGTGGGTGCACAGGAGCAGAGACTCCCCTGTGTCCCATGATGAGACAGCAGGACCACCCTCTCCACCACCCATGGGTGACTACAGTGGAGCAGCTTCAGATTTGTGGCCTGTGTGGTACCGCATGGCAACCCAGGTGACTGCACCTGAAGGAGGCCGGGACCCCATGGGAAGAAGGCACTGCTGTTGTGGTTTGGTGCTGGGAGGATTGAAACAGGGGGGTGACCCGCACACCATGAGAGTGACTTGTGTTGGACTTTTGTGGAGGACTGCCTCCTGTGAGAGGGGAACCATGCTGGAACAGGGGAGGAATGCCAGAATTTTTCCCTTCCTGAGGTAGAAGAAGTGGCAGGCCTGACTGCACCCCCCATTCCTTGACCCCCATGCTGCTGGCAGGGAGGAGGTAGAGATATTGGGAGCAAAGCTGAGGCTGGAAAGAAGGGAGGGATGGGGGAAGGTGTTTTCAAGATGTGGTAATGCATGCCACAGTCCTACTCTGTTAAGTGGTGGTGTTGTTAGTGTCTGTATGAAATTTTATGTTCTCTTTTTTCTTCCCCTAATGAATCTGGGTTTTACCTGTGACTAAAAGGATGAGATCATCCCTCTCTGTCCTTATCTTAAGTTCCTGGATCTTTTTCCTTCCTCCTTCCCAACACTGGGGAGAGAAAGGGGGGAGCATTCATGGTGCTCAGTTGCCCTCTGAGCTCAACCCACGACCATTAATATGATCACCCCTGAGCATCCTCTTCTCCAGGCCGAATGATCCTGGTTCCTCAGCCTCTCTGCATATGTTAGATGCTCAAGTCTCTTAATCATTGAGAAGTTAGCTAGCTAGAAGCAAATATAAACAAATTTACTGTCCACAAAAAATATGAGAGAAACAAGATAATCTATCTGTGCATCAAGCTTTGAGCATCTATTTTGAGAACTAAAATAATATAAAACATTATTCTGGTAGCAATTGGTGAAAACATGGTCAGCACTTGCACAATATGAAGAGTATGGATAATGTGAATTAACTAACTCATTCCAAAGTAAATGAGATTACTACCACATATCTCAAAAATAGAAATTCCATTAATTCTATGGCATGGTTAAAGGAAATGAGTTAGTACTTAATCATCTTAATTTTTGTTACCTGCATGAATGTAAATTCAAAAATATATTTTGTGCATGGACTGGGGTTTTTTTATTTCATTTGTTTTTTAAGTTTGATGATGGTACTGAACAATGCTTTAAAAGAACAGAGAAAGTCCAAAGTCAAAGAATGGATTTTCCTTATAAGGCCAGACAATATTGTCAAAAGGAATTATTTGCTCTTTATCAACAGTTTGAGGCAGGATAACCATTCATAGATTATCTATGTGAATCTGTGTATTCAGAAAAATCTGCAGTAAAGAATATTCCATAACTTCTCTATTATTTATTCTTACTTTAATAATTAGGAAGTTGTTATGATGTCTGGTGAAATCTTTATTATAAAATTGCCTTTGTGAAATTAATTTAGTCTTACTGAACATATCAATGGAGACATCAAACAATTAAAACCTTTTTCTATCAATTATTCTTTTTTTTTTTTTGAAATCATTATCTCTTTTTTCTTTTCTAGACAAACTGTGAAATAACCATCAAAACCCCCACCAAATAATCCAATATTTCCCTACAGTTTGCCCCCAAAATATCTTTTACTGCTGATTTAGATTTTTCTCAACTCATCTAGATCTTCATTTAAGTAGATGTCCCAGACTTGGTATAGCTCTTGTGTTAGAGGTAGCAGGTATAGAGCACGTAGAATAGTTATTTTCCTTTGCTGTTTTACACCAACAGTTTCTTTCCTGCTATGCTGCTACCTTCCTATATGTGCTTTGGTTTTCACCTTCTACCTAAGATAAAATACGGCACACTTTGTCAAAGATCATCTCATTGAGCACTGTCTTGTGTATCAAGCCCACTTTGAATTCTGATGTTGTCCTTCTAGTTTGGTAGACATTTTATTCTGTTACCTAAGTTTTTAATAAGACCCTAATAGAATGGTCCAAGACAGATTGCATATGAAGATTCTTAGTCTGTATCACTGAAGATCAGTTGAGGTTCTTCTTCCAAGTAAGTAGAATAGTTAACACTTTGAAACAAAAGTTCCAAGTATCTCTGGTTTGGTTCTGTTTATAATAAAGCCTTATATTGGAGGCAGTATTGGTCTTTTCTGCTTTACAATGAAATGAAAAATAAGAAAATTTTAGTCTCTAATGGATCTTAAAATGTATTGTTGATGCATTTGTGAAGTATAAATTCAAAGGCAAGGTAGTTGTTCCAAAGCAATTCATTACAATAAAAATTATATTTACCTGTGAACATATTGGAACAAATACGGAAATAGAAGTTCTATTTTTTGCTTTATGTACAGAAATCAGTATGAAAGGGGCTGAATATGGATGCAGTGTCTGTTTCCTCCACTGAAATGGTTGACTAAGAAGCATACTTCGATCTCACTGGACCCAGAACATAATTTTCCAACTGAACAGTTTGGGAAAGAGATTGTTTACATCAACATCGTATTTATAAAATGCCTGGTGTAGGATTTGTATTGGACATGTCCTTCTAGGGCTTATTTTTTTCTTTCCACTTTGGTCTTAGTGGTCCATGCTTTAAAACAATTACTTTGCTTTTATTTTTCCTTTAATGAGATTCAATGTCATCCCCTAAAGATAAGCAGTGGTAATAAAACCCCAATCAATTTATTGTTTTGTTAGGCATTTGGAACATAAAATGACAAAGGTGTTAATGTGTTAGGAAGATATCTACAGATTTCACCACCAACAAAGTGCAACAATTCCTGTTTCAGTTTTTTATTGCAAATATTCAATCTCTTCTATTAATGTTGTCTCCTTCTCCAACACCAGAACTTTTTTTAACTGTTCCAAGTGCTGTGAAGATCCTGGCATGTTGCAATATTTACCCATCCAACAGAAAGTAAGTCATTTTTAGTTTTTTAGCATTTGTACAAAAGTCTTATTAACAATGGAATAAGAAATAAAACCAACAGGTTGAACAAAATCAATTTATATACTTGCACATAAAAATTCTGACAGTAAAGTCTGACAACTGTAGTGAGTAGTAGACTCATCTTCTTATTGAAATAAAGAAAATCTGTGTTTTTCTGTTGCTACCTCTTATGAACTCTTCTAAAAAATTTAGACACTTACTTTCACCTTTCTCCATTCAGTTTTTGTCCCATTCATCTCCTGAGCTACCAAAGGATTTTAAGTGTTGAAATGAGTGATAGATAGATAGATAGATAGATAGATAGATAGATAGATAGATAGATAGATAGATACCAGGGTACTTGTAAGTCTGGCTCTAAACACATCATAGTAACAAGCCTCTATTATACAACAAGCACAGATCACCTTAGCCACTGCTGTCTCTTCGAGTGTTAATATTGTAAAGTCACAATCAGAAATCTCAGATGAGAGTGATCTAAATAGAGTTCTTTTGTGTCAGTAACATGTAAATAAAATTTTGGTGGGTATCAGGATCAGCGGAGTAGGCTTACAGCCACCTTCTTAGCAAAAGAAGACAGATAGTTTTGTCAATATCACAAGTAGGTACTTCACACTGAAGTTTTTGCTGTCAAGTGATGGTAATGAGGTGTCTGCTTGTCTGTCCAAGGAGGTAAATGCTTCAATGTGATAAACACAAGGGTATCAAGTATGGAGATGATGGGCCTGAATTTCCCACAAGAAATAGGGAGTTATTGGATTATACTAGCATACTTCATGGAACAGCAATCTTAGTTTCACAGTTTCCAAGTATATGGTGTTACATCACCATTTTTACAAATGGCAAATAAAAATAGACTAAAATAAAAATTATCTATTAGCCGGGGCTAATTTAAATAATCTGAAATATGGTTTTCAAAATTAAAAGTTTAGAGCATTTTTATTCTCAGTGCATGAATTTTTTAGGGGCTCAGGTTCAGAATTCTAAGCATACAGATTCATACAATTGCCAGGCATCAAGGGAAAGGTGATTTTTTTTCCTATAACACACTGTAGCTCAGTGGCAGATTTAGAGAAAAACATGCAATTTTCCTAGGCAGCACTTAACTTAGTGTATAAGGCTTTGGCTTCTTTTCTTGTAATCCCTTCTTCATTCTATATGTTCTTGCAATCTTTGGTGACAAATTATTCCACCCTAAAGCACAGTCCAATCTGTGTGTTGAAAGAACCATCAATCATGGCTTCTGGAAAATTGGTATGTGAGCACATAAAAGCTGGAGGAGTATCAGATACAGTACACTTAATTTTGATTTCTTAGGAAATGCATTGGGCATACATTTCTAATTCTCAATTCATTTAAATAGATATTTTTAAAAAATTTCCTCTAAAGTATTGTGGCTGGAATGAAGGAACATGCCTGTTCTTTGTTTATGTGCAGGAGCTCTTAAATTCAAATTCACATCTTTCCATAGTCTCCTTGGCACACATGCAGCCAAACACAATTTGTTTGATGAAAGCATTTAAAAAGAAAAAAAGTTTCTTGTAATTTTTCCCTCTTGTCTCCTTATAGGTTAATTCTGCTGCTAGGCAATACTTTAAATCAACTTGATTAGTAAAGCAATAGATTTTTACACAAACTACTTGTATAGTCACAAAAGAATGAGTCACACCAAACCAAGGGTCTAAAAGGGCTGCTCATGAACTCATGATGACCTTACGTTCCTTTCACTGATTTCGAGGAGCATGTCTGAAATGACAGAAGCAGCGTAGGATGTGCTGTTGAGCACTACCAGTGATGCAATGAAATCGAACATCACATTAATTGATTAAACATTAAGGTTTACTTGCCTAGTATCTCAAGATAATGTTAGACTAGCTCAATCTGACACTGTTAACTATATATAAAAATATATAAGCAATTTTTATTTTTCTTCCCATTTTTGGATGGGGCAATGTTTTGGCATACAATAATCAAAACTGATTTCGAAGACTATTGATTAATCTCTAATTTCTCAGCAGAAAAAAAAAAGGGATTTTTTTTTCTTCTTACAACTTGTTTGAAGAAAATTTTGTCTAAATGCTGTCTTTGTTTTGGAAACCAGAAGTTTAGAAATTTGTTAAGAATGTAATTCAATGTGGAGTGTATTTACACATGTACTGACTGATCTACATAAGAGTCCCTGTTAAGACTTTGCCTGAATATTTTAACCCAGATGAAAACTGAGTTTGTCTCTGACTGATGAATGCAGCATCATGCAGTATCAAAATAACTGTATCTGTTTTATGGGGCATGGTTTTGGTAGTGGGGGGCTGCAGGGGTGGCTTCTGTGAGAAGACACCAGAGCTGCTCTCATGACAGACAGAGCCTGTTCTAGTCAACTCCAGCTTCAAGACAGTCTCGCTGGTGGCCAAATCTGAACCTCTCAGTAACAGTAGTGCTTCTGTGATAATGTTTTTAAGAAAGGGTAAAAACTGCTGCACAACAGCAGCTGGGAGAGAGGAGTGAGAATATGTGAGAGGAACAACTCTGAAGACACCAAGGTCAGTGAAGAAGGAGGGGAGGAGGTGCTCCAGGCGCTGGAGCAGAGATTCCCCTGCAGCCCCTGGTGCAGCCCCTGGTGGGACAGGCTGTGCCCCTGCACCCATGGAGGTGAGCGGTGGAGCAGAATCCACCTGCAGCCCGTGGAGGACCCCACGCCAGAGCAGGTGGACATATCCTAAGCTGCAGCCTGTGGTGAGCCCACGCTGGAGCAGGTTTGCTGGCATGACCTGTGACCCTGTGGGGAAGCCATGCTGGAGCAGTCTGTTCTGGAAGGACTGCACCCCGTGGAAGGGACCCACATTAGAACAGTTTCTGAAGGACTGTGTCCTGTGGGTGGGACCCCTCATTGAAGCAGGGGAAGAATGTGAGGAGAAAGGAGTGGCAGAGAAAACATTACAAACTGACCACAACCCTCATTCCTCATCCTCCTGCACAACTCAGGGTGAGAAAGTAGAGAAGCTGGGAGTGAAGGTGAGACTGGGAAGAAGGGAAGAGTAGGGTGAAGGTGTTTTTAGATTTGTTCTTAGTTCTCATTATCATGATTTGTTTAATCAGCAAGAAATTAATCTTATCACAGAATCATAGAATCACAGAATAGTTTGGGTTGGAAGGGACCTGTAAAGGTCATCTAGTCTGACTCACTTGCAATGAGCAGGGACATCTTCAACTAGGTCAGGTTGCTCACAGCTCTGTGCAGCCTGACCTTGAATGTTTTCAGGGATGGGGCATCTACCATCTCTCTAGGCAACCTGTTACGGTGTTACATGAGTCTTCTGTAAGTTCAATCTGTTTTGATAAGACAGTAATTAGTAAGTGATCTCCCCATCTTTACCTCAACCCATGAGCTTTTCATAGTATTTTCTCTCCATCCTGTAGAGAAGGGGGAGTGATAGAACAGTTTGTTGACACCTGGCAACCAGCAAAGGTCAACCCATCCCATAGCAAATGCTTCATTAGGGGTATTTTTATTTCTGCAATATAAAAAGTGAAAAGTAGAGAGAAGAAATGGGGAGCTATGACATAAAATGCAGAAGACTGGAATGTACTGATTATTCTGTATTTTCTCCTTTTTTTGCCATTTATTAAATATCTTTTCCTTACAATTATTATCAGGAGGACAGAAACTATTATTTTGCAGGTGAATACATTGAGAAAAATCGACAACATATTGAAACTAACATTTTCATTAGGAAGAGACAATCACATTCTTCCATTGGCCTTCACATTAGATTGTGAACTGGACCATAAAGAGCAACTCCTGCAGTGCGTATCCCAGAATCTTTACTGAAAATTTCAGTACTACAGGTACCAGTTGCAAGAGAATTTCCAAGCCCTTGATGCTATCCAATACATTCAGAACAAGATTTTCCACTTTCTCCTCATTCATATTTAATAGATTAACCTTAAGAAAGTAAGTCTTCCTGGTTTCAGCAAATGGATTTTGCCCACTAAGGTAACAGAAGGGGACATTAACATACTCGACACATAAAATTATAATGGCTAGCACTTATTGTTAGCCTTTTGTCTTACATTTCTTTGCTAAGGTTATGTAGTCTATCTGACAAAACTCACAAAAGCAATAGAACTTAGAGGAGATACTTTAATTCTATTTTCATTAAATCATTCTGCAGAATGTTTTTGCTGTCCATATGGTGACCCCGTCCTCTTGTTCATACATTATGGGGAGAAACTTGTGTCTTCATTTCCCTATTTTGCAGCTTTAAATTAGTCCTATAGTCTTGTTACTTTTGTTTTCTCCATTTTTTTCTGTGTTTCCTTAAGTATGTGAGAGATGACTGACCTCCTGCTATTGTGGATTCATCCAATTCACCAAGAGCAGAAGGAAATCTGCCCTCTGTGAACATTCACTTCATGCTGGTTTGTATCCTGATATCAACTGGGAAAGATACTACATAAGCAAGCAGCTGCTTTTTAAGTGGAAAGTAAGTGCATAGCATATTTACTTTACATACTGATTGTGTCTCTGGGTCCTTTTGTACAGTATCATAGAACTTAGAGTCATATACATTATTTTATCTTCTTGTCACTTCAGTTCAAACCAATCATTCCTTCTTTTAATTAAAAAAAAACCCAAACAAAAAACAGCAACAAAATTGAGGTTTCTGAGGTCTGTTTCATGTGTTGTTATATTTGTCAGTGTATTTTTGAAAACTGTGAAGTATTACTTGACAAAAGCCTGCCCAGTCTGACAGGTAGGGATACTATATCTCAGAATAAATCTGATGTCTATCCTAACGTAGATCAATGATGATGTACTTAAATTTTGTGTCTCAACTCATAGCTCTAGATGGTGGGAATTCATGACAGGTATCATGATACATAATTGTCTTTCACTAGTATTCTGCATTATGGACAGTAGTTTAGCTTATGTCATTACTTCATAAGTGATATAATAGCTGCTCCATTTCTAATTAACACCTGGACTCTAAACTGCAGTTATTACCTAAGCAGCAGAACGGAAATGACTGATGACAAACAAGACTCAGTTCCTGACCAGGTTCTGGCTCTCTGTTGCACTCGTGTTGTCATGCTCTGCTGGAGCAAGGATATGGGAGCAGTGTCAATAGTGATGGCCTGTTCAAGTTAATTGCAGCTGCTGCAGAACAGGGTAAGGATTGAAGAGTTCAGGAAGCACTCTGCGTTTCCACTGTCTTCTGTTTAAAAAATTTTTTGAACATAGTTTTGGAATATTCTCTTAAACAAATACAAGTCAAAAATCTTGATAAGTATGAAAGATGGAAATGGAAACTGGGTGCTAACTCCTAGATCATTATGTGGTCAGAATTTTATCCTGCAAACCAGTATGGATTTTTCTGTGAGGTTGGATGAGCTCCTTCTGCTCCATGACCTTTAAAATAGAACAGATAAGACAAAGCATTTACAGAAGGGCTTAAAGGTTTTTCCCAACTTTCTTAGAATTCTGCAGATGGATGGAAAACTTACTAGGGAGAGAGCGGGGAAAGGAAGATCCTTTTAAATTAGCAGTTGAATAAGATATGTTTCACACAATGTCATGGAAATATTTTCTAAAAGAGAGTTAAACTTTAAAAAATTGCTTTATATTTGTACTTAATCTTTACATTGATCTCAGTGAGAGGTTTTGAATGCTCAGCAGGCATGTAGCTCTGAATTTAGTGGTCTGACTGAGTGCAAATGTGACATTTTTGTCCTTTATTTTTATCTCAGATTTTGCTCCACTTGACTCCAATTTTAACGCTTTTGTCCCTTTCTTTCATCCATTTATGATCAGTAACAGCTTTCAGGACCCTAGTTTTAATGAAGAACGTTTAAGACTTGGTATATGATATTCATAAACACTTCTTCATCTTGTTCCATTTTTCATTCACAATACACAGCACAAGCATACAAAAATCTACAAGGTAGAAAGAGTCAATAATATCTAGCTGCAAAAGTGACTTTTGTTTGACAATTTTCCTGAAGACTGGAGGGATATATAAATATACAGCAGACAAATGGGATCCACAGGGACCCCTTTAAGATCTTTATGAATATTTGAAAGGGCATCTGGATCCATGGCTACACAGGGCAATCAATTGCTATGAATTTTTATTTCCCCAAGCACTCAAAGAGAATGGCATGACAGGTATGTATTATCAGCAAGCTTCATTTAAAGAAACATGGGGCTTATTTTGATAGGACCTAATCTATAAATAATCTCATTTAAATTGAGGCTGGCAAAGCTGGTTATTTAATTACTGCAATTACTGTAAAACTGAATGATTCCTATTATTTTTTGATGTTATATAGTCTTTTTTGAATTCTAAGACTGCTTCTCTGGAAATTTGAAAAGCAGTCTCAGGAGCCCACAGAAATGAATAATGAAACCTTTTTATGAGAATTGAAAATCAAATCAGAAATTGGGATTTCAAAGGTGTCCTTCCTTCCTTCTAAAGAGACTACTTTTCAAAAAACACCAAGAGAGAATATTTCAGACCTTTATATTGACAGTCACCAAGTATTTTAAAACTTGAGATTTTATCAGAGGCAATTAGAAATGTTATTGTGTCACTGGAAATCCCACTGTCATATTTATATATATCTTTTGTTGTATATATATGTAATAAGATAAAAAATGTAAATATTAACTCATAATAAAACTGAGGTGGCATTATATCTATTTAAAATAAACAAATTATGTTTTATCTTCTTTTTTAGAAGTCTGGTCAGGTCAAAAATGTTGTTCCTAACAAAGCCCAAGTTCAAATGGTGTAGAAGTAACTAAAATCAGGAGATCAAAAAGGAGTAGATATATTGCAGAAATAAAATCTAGTACATATAATACAGAAATGAAGACTATGGTTTGCCTGTGTGGGGACTCAACCACATGTATAACCACAAATGTGATCTGTATGAAGCTTGGGTTTTTTTGATCTTAAATTCACCTCCACAAATCCAGATAGTTGATTAGACTTGACATTTCTGGCTTCAGAAATGATCTCTGCAAGACACAAGTTGAAGGACCTGATGTAGAAGGTGTGATAGATATTTTAAATTACGCTAAGACACATGATCCTTAATTTTGCCATTTTTCTGTTAGCTCAAATTTTTAGGAAGATAATGTTTCAAAACACATTGCTAGTTTATAAATTTCAAATAGTATAAAATATTTGGTAGATTCTAAGAAGCCATTAGGCAGGGATTAATATATTTGTTTACCTTGACTTTAGTAAGGCCTTTGACGTCGTTTCCCACAGCATTCTCCTGGCAAAACTGGCAGCTCGAGGCTTGGATGGGCACACGCTTCGCTGGGTAAAAAACTGTCTGGATGGCCGGGCCCAGAGAGTTGTGGTGAACGGAGTTAAATGTGGTTGTTGGCCGGTCACGAGTGGTGTCCCCCAGGGCTCGGTGTTGGGGCCACTCCTGTTTAACATCTTTATTGATGATCTAGACGAGGGGATTGAGTGCCCCCTCAGTCAGTTTGCAGATGACACCAAGTTGGGTGGGAGTGTTGATCTGCTCGAGGGCAGGGAGGCTCTGCAGAGAGACCTGGACAGGCTGGAGCCATGGGCTGAGCCCAACTGGAGGAGTTTC